>NC_057796.1:99385257-99685257 GCF_018294505.1 Triticum aestivum
AAGGGTGTTTATAGCTACTATGATATTGAACAAATTGAAGAATTTGTTGCTTTTAAGGGTACTTTTGAAGTTGCTTCTTTGCTTGAAAAGTATGATACTACTCTTTACGAATCTGAAAATCTTGACATACTTGAATATTGCTATGAAAACTATGCTCATAATGTCTATGTCAAAGAATATATTGAAAGAATGACCGTTGCTTCTAAAGAAAATAATGATATGCATGAATCTATAGATAATTACGATTCCGATGATTTGATTGAAATATCCCTTGATAAACATGATGCTTGCTATCCTTGTGGCCATGATGCCAATATTTATGAAAATAAATTTGCTATAGTTCCTTATGTTAAACATGAGATCGTTGCTAATGCACCCATACTTGGTAGTTCCTTCGATGAAAAGCATGATGGCAATAATTTTACTATAAATTTTCTTAATGTCAATTGTGTTAATAATATGCAAAACCCTAAGCTTGGGGATTCTAGTTTTGCTATGTCTACTACTTGTTGCAATGATCATGATTGGGGTGATTCTTCTTTTGATCTTGAAAATTTATTTAAGCCCCATGATGAATATGAGATTGATAATAGTGTTTGCAATATTATTGAAAGTGGGTTTGGAAGAGTGTCAACTTTAGATCCCACATATTTGGAGAATATTCAATCTTATGAAATTTTTGGTAAAAGTGGGTTTGGAGAGGTCGTGACTTTAGTTAATGTTAATCCCACTATTTCGGAAGAGTGTCAACCTTGCATGCATGTGGATCGTGTTAAGAATATGTTTTGTGGTAGCTATATTGTTGAATTTGCTTATGATCCTACATGTAATTATTATGATAGAGGAAAATATGGTTGTAGAAATTTTCATGTTACTAAATTACCTCTCTTTATGTTGAGATTGCTATTGTTTCTTTCCGCTTCCTTGCATATGCTAGTTTTTGCTTGCCTTGATAATTTGTTTTCCTATAAGATGGCTATGAATAGGAATTATGTTATACTTAGATGTGTTTGTCACGTGTTTCATGATGCTATCTTTGTGCTTCAATTCTTGTCTTTCATGTGAGCATCGTTGAAATCTTATGCCTAGCTAGGGGCGTTAAACGATAGCGCTTGTTGGGAGGCAACCCAATTTTATTTTTAGTTTTTTGCTTTTTATTTTGTTTGGGAATAAATATTTGATCTAGCCTCTGGTTAGATGTCTTTTTATGTTTTAATTAGTGTTTGTGCCAAGTTTAACCTATAGGATCTTCTTGGATGATAGTTATTTGATCTTGCAGAACTTTCCAGAAACTTTCTGTTCACGAAAATAATTGTTAAAAATCACCAGAACGTGATAAAATATTTATTCCAATTGCTGCTGATCAATAAACAAATTGTCTAGGTCGTCCTATTTTGTCTATTTTTTGGAGTTCCAGAAGTTTGCGTTAGTTACAGATTACTACAGACTGTTCTGTTTTTGACAGATTCTGTTTTTCGTGTGTTGTTTGCTTATTTTGATGAATCTATGGCTAGTAAAATAGTTTATAAACCATATAGTAGTTGGAATACAGTAGGTTTAACACCAATATAAATAAATAATGAGTTCATTACAGTACCTTGAAGTGGTGTTTTGTTTTCTTTCGCTAACGGAGCTCACGAGATTTTCTGCTGAGTTTTGTGTTGTGAAGTTTTCAAGTTTTGGGTGAAAGATTTGATGGATTATGGAACAAGGAGTGGCAAGAGCCTAAGCTTGGGGATGCCCATGGCACCCCCAAGATAATCTAAGGACACCTAAAAGCCAAAGCTTGGGGATTCCCGGAAGGCATCCCCTCTTTCGTCTACTTCCATCGGTAACTTTACTTGGAGCTATATTTTTATTCACCAGATGATATGTGTTTTGCTTGGAGCGTCTTGTATGATTTGAGTCTTTGCTTTTTAGTTTACCACAATCATCTTTGCTGTACACACCTTTTGAGAGAGACACACATGATTCGGAAATTATTAGAATACTCTATGTGCTTCACTTATATCTTTTGAGTTATATAGTTTTTGCTCTAGTACTTCACTTATATCTTTTAGAGCACGGTGGTGGATTTGTTTTATAGAAAATATTGATCTCTCATGCTTCACTTAGATTATTTTGAGAGTCTTAAATAGCATGGTAATTTGCTTAAATAATCCTAATATGCTAGGTATTCAATATTAGTAAAAACTTTCTTATGAGTGTTTTGAATACCAAGAGAAGTTTGATGCTTGATGATTGTTTTGAGACATGGAGGTAGTGATATTAAAGTTGTGCTAGTTGAGTAGTTGTGAATTTGAGAAATACTTGCGTTGAAGTTTGCAAGTCCCGTAGCATGCACGTATGGTAAACGTTATGTAACAAATTTGAAACATGAGGTGTTCTTTGATTGTCCTCCTTATGAGTGGCGGTCGGGGACGAGCAATGGTCTTTTCCTACCAATCTATCCCCCTAGGAGCATGCGCGTAGTGCTTGGTTTTTGATGACTTGTATATTTTTGCAATAAGTATGTGAGTTCTTTATGACTAATGTTGAGTGCATGGATTGTACGCACTCTCACCTTTCCATCATTGCTAGCCTCTTCAGTATCGTGCATTGCCCTTTCTCACATTGAGAGTTGGTGCAAACTTTGCCAGTGCATCCAAACCCCGTGATATGATACGCTCTTTCACACATAAACCTCCTTATATCTTCCTCAAAACAGCCACCATACCTACCTATTATGGCATTTCCATAGCCATTCCGAGATATATTGCCATGCAACTTTCCACCATTCCGTTTATCATGACACGTTCATCATTGTCATATTGCTTTGCATGATCATGTAGTTGACATAGTATTTGTGGCAAAGCCACCGTTCATAATTCTTTCATACATGTCACTCTTGGTTCATTGCATATCCCGGTACACCGCCGGAGGCATTCATATAGAGTCATACTTTGTTCTAGTATCGAGTTGTAATAATTGAGTTGTAAATAAATAGAAGTTTGATGATCATCATTTTCTAGAGCATTGTCCCTAGTGAGGAATAAAAAAAAGAGAGAAAGGCCATAAAAAAGAGAAGGCCCCAAAAAAAGAGAGAAAAAGAGAGAAGGGACAATGTTACTATCCTTTTACCACACTTGTGCTTCAAAGTAGCACCATAATCTTCATGATAGAGAGTCTCTTGTTTTGTCACTTTCATATACTAGTGGGAATTTTTCATTATAAAACTTGGCTTGTATATTCCAACAATGGGCTTCCTCAAGTGCCCTAGGTCTTCGTGAGCAAGCAAGTTGGATGCACACCCACTTAGTTTCTTTTGTTGAGCTTTCGTATATTTATACCTCTAGTTCATCCGTTGCATGGCAATCCCTACTCCTTGCATTAACATCAATCGATGGGCATCTCCATAGCTCATTGATTAGCCTCGTTGATGTGAGACTTTCTCCTTTTTTGTCTTCTCCACATAACCCCCATCATCATATTCTATTCCACCCATAGTGCTATATCCATGGCTCACGCTCATGTATTGCGTGAAGGTTGAAAAAGTTTGAGATTACTAAAGTATGAAACAATTGCTTGGCTTGTCATCGGGGTTGTGCATGATGAGAGCATTCTTGTGTGACGAAAATGGAGCATGACTAAACTATATGATTTTGTAGGGATGAACTTTCTTTGGCCATGTTATTTTGAGAGGACATAATTGCTTAGTTAGTATGCTTGAAGTATTATTATTTTTATGTCAATATTGAACTTTTATCTTGAATCTTTCGGATCTGAATATTCATACCACAATTAAGAAGAATTACATTGAAATTATGCCAAGTAGCATTCCACATCAAAAATTCTGTTTTTATCATTTACCTACTCGAGGACGAGCAGGAATTAAGCTTGGGGATGCTTGATACGTCTCCAACGTATCTATAATTTTTGATTGCTCCATGCTATATTATCTTCTGTTTTGGACATTATTGGGCTTTATTATACACTTTTATATTATTTTTGGGACTAACCTATTAACCGGAGGCCCAGCCCAGAATTGCTGTTTTTTGCCTATTTCAGAGTTTCGCAGAAAAAGAATATCAAACGGAGTCCAAACGGAGTCCAAACGGAATGAAACCTTCGGGAACGTGATTTTCGGAACGAACATGATCCAGAGGACTTGGACCCTATGTCAAGAAAGCTACCAGGAAGCCACGAGGTAGGGGGCGCGCCTACCCCCCTGGGCGCGCCCTCCACCCTCGTGGGCCCCATGTTGCTCCACCGACGTACTCCTTCCTCCTATATATACCTATGTACCCCCAAACTACCAGATACGGAGCCAAAAACCTAATTCCACCACCGCAACCTTCTGTACCCGTGAGATCCCATCTTGGGGCCTGTTCCGGAGCTCCGCTGGAGGGGGCATCGATCACGGAGGGCTTCTACATCAACACCATAGCCTCTCCGATGAAGTGTGAGTAGTTTACCTCAGACCTTCGGGTCCATAGTTATTAGCTAGATGGCTTCCTCTCTCTTTTTGGATCTCAATACAATGTTCTCCCCCTCTCTCGTGGAGATCTATTTGATGTAATCTTCTTTTGCGGTGTGTTTGTCGAGACCGATGAATTGTGGGTTTATGATCAAGTTTATTGATGAACAATATTTGAATCTTCTGAATTCTTTTATGTATGATTGGTTATCTTTGCAAGTCTCTTCGAATTATCAGTTTGGTTTGGCCTACTAGATTGATCTTTCTTGCAATGGGAGAAGTGCTTAGCTTTGGGTTCAATCTTGCGGTGTCCTTTCCCAGTGACAGTAGGGGCAGCAAGGCATGTATTGTATTGTTGCCATCGAGGATAACA
Source organism: Triticum aestivum (assembly GCF_018294505.1). Lineage (NCBI taxonomy): Eukaryota > Viridiplantae > Streptophyta > Magnoliopsida > Poales > Poaceae > Triticum > Triticum aestivum. Next base: position 99,390,087 of record NC_057796.1, read on the forward strand.
AGATGGGGTTAATATCATATTGCATGAGTTTATCCCTCTACATCATGTCATCTTGCTTAAAGCGTTACTCTGTTCTTATGAACTTAATACTCTAGATGCATGCTGGATAGCGGTCGATGTGTGGAGTAATAGTAGTATATGCAGGCAGGTTCGGTCTAGTTGTCTCGGACGTGATGCCTATATACATGATCATACCTAGATATTCTCATAGCTATGCTCAGTTTTGTCAATTGCTCAACAGTAATTTGTTCACCCACTGTAAATACTTATGCTCTTGAGAGAAGCCACTAGTGAAACCTATGGCCGCCGGATCTATTTTCCATCATATTAATCTTCCAACACTTAGCTATTTCTGTTGCCTTTTATTTTGCTTTTATTTTATTTTGCATCTTTATCACAAAAATACCAAAAATATTATCTTATCATATCTATCAGATCTCACTCTCGTAAGTGACCGTGTAGGGATTGACAACCACTTATCGCATTGGTTGCGAGGATTTATTTGTTTGTCTAGGTGCGAGGGACTCGTGCGTGGCCTCCTACTAGATTGATACCTTGGTTCTCAAAAACTGAGGGAAATACTTACGCTACTTTGCTGCATCACCCTTTCCTCTTCAAGGGAAAACCAACGCAGTGCTCAAGAGGTAGCAGTGGGCCGGCCCACCCTAGGATTGGGTCGTCCCAGGCCCCGATTCCCCTCTGTTCTGCTGCACACTTCCGATCTCTACTCGCCCCCAACCGCCTGCCTCGTCGGCGACTTGCCGTCCCCGGACGGCATGACTCTAGGAGGAGACGCCGGTCTAACGGGAGGTCAGGAGCCGCTCGCCCAACAGCGTCACCGCTGCCCGGACGGGCCGCCGTGCCTACCTTCCCAGTCCATTCAGGGCTCAGGCGTGCAGCGCCCACTAAGCCAACCCGATTTATCCGGAGATAAGTCCTCAACACTCAGCAGCCACTCCTCATCACCCATTTTCTAATTGATTCATTACTCATTAGGCAGGACTGTCATTAGGGTTTGTTGTGTGCTCAGTGCTACCTACACTTAATGGTTCAGATGTATTTCGGTAATCTTTAGTACCTGTAAAGTTCACAAGGTTTTCAAAATTCCGGCCCTAGGAACAGACACTAGTCATTTTGGATTGTTGGTCGTAGTGACATTGACCCAGATTACTACTTCAAGCCAGGTTTGTTGACAATTTTACTTGTCTTTCTTACTCATTCGATATAATATCCAATTATTCACGTCGATTAGTTGCAAACAATAAGTGCTAGACAAACTTCTTGATTTAGATTTTGGACGGTCTCTTACTGCAGTTACAATTCTGCATACTTGTCCTAGTAAGCTCACAAGTAAATGATTGATTCACTACATCTATGCTTGCATTGTCATATTTGTTGTCAATATTCTTTTAGGGTGGACCACCCTGTTTCTAAATACTGCAACCGTAGACATGAGTGAATAGTATTTCTCTATGTGATCTCTTCCATCATGTGTGGGCAACGAACACTGCATTGTATAGAAAGAAAGTGTCATTTCTAGCTTTTACATAGGCTTCGATCTTTTACATGGAATACAATCTGCCTACTTGCTTTGTGTCGCACTACCAACACTCCACCCTTGAAGCTAAACATTATGCCACTCATAATTCCTTAGTTTATTTGTTCAAATACGAATTTCATATGATTCTAATGTTCCTACTTCAGTTTTGAAATGTGTGTCTGCCTGTTAGACATAAGGGGTCTGTATTTCTGTGTGTGGTCTGGTCAGCACGGTTGGGGGGTGAACTTTGCATATGCAGGGGTTTATAGGGAGACACTCTTCGAGTTGTATCCGCAATGCATTCCATAGATAATCTGACTACTTTTTATGTTTTCATGAATCTCAGATTCTGAACAGCATCATAATGATTATGCGCTTGCGCGCATGAAAAGAATAAAGCAGAACAATGCCATGGCTGTGAAACTTGGCATTAAGGGACTGAAATCAAGTCTGGATGCAATGCAATGCAAACGCTCTCCACCTACAGATTCATGCTCAGAATATGATCCTAACAGTGATTCTGAGCTAGAGGGAGACCTAAGTCAATGTAGCTCCCTAGTGGAGGAGTCAGAGGAAGATGCCCTATCTTATTCACCCATCAAGGTGCTTGCTCTAACTTTCCAAGGTTATATTTGTCGCACATATCTTGCAACTGATGCTTTGCATTGCTTCTACTTTGTTGAACTGCCATTAGCTTAGTTTACACATCGTGTATGTGAATACGCCCTGCCTATCCATTTTTAGTACATATTCCATCTGTCATCATACCATATTTATCCCTTCAAATGTTGTTCTTGTGTATCAGACGTTCAAAAGGAAGAGGGTGATTGCTGATCGTGGAGGAGCACAAGCAAAGTATTTGGAAAAGGTAGTGGCACCTGATAAATCAAATAGCCCATTAGGTGTAGTTGCAATATCACCTGACCCACAAAACACCCCAACTTTAGCAGACTCTAGCCCTACTACACTGGTCATTTCTGATGCCCCAACTCAGCAGACCCCAACTGCAGCAAACATTATGATTATGCCAGTTGACATAGCACCAGCTCTACGACGCAAAACCCCCATTCCAGCAAAGAGTACACCAAATCCAGTTGCCAAATCCCTTTTCGAACCAGAGAGAGCCCCAATTGCACCAAATAGGACCCCTATTCCATTTCTTCCTAGTTTAGAAGACAAAGCTTATATTGTTGTCAGGAAATTTGTGCGCATCTTTCCTTCATGGAAAGATTATACCACAGACACAGAACAATTTCCAGTCTTCCTCCGCAACTTACGCGTAAGTAATGTACTAATGTTATTCATGATCATTACAGCATATGTTTCTGCTGACAAAAGACACAAGATTTCATTCTTTTAAATAGGCGGGGACCAAACTGGATTGTGAAGATGAGTAAGGGTTGGTTGCGCTTTTCAAGCACTCATTGATGAAGTATCATTCCTACCTGAGGCAAGCGCACTTCGATGGCAAGCCTCTAAACAAAATTTCTGTAAAGTCTCTGGTGCTACATTTATTCGACGATGACTGGAATAATCTTGTTACACATTGGTCTCGGCTGCAGCGTAAGGTACTATCTATGATATCACATCACAATTTGAACTACATTTCTGCATTCGCCTTAACACCTCACTTGTACGAAAACTGTTAGCAGAAGAACATTCATTCTCAAGGGATCATAGAATCTCGCAACTATACTGCACATTGCATTGCTCTTGTGAGTACCTCTTGCCCTGTATGACCATACTTACTTTCATAGCTGTTTGATTATGTAGAATCACTTCACATGTTAGCCTCGTTATCGTCCATTTGGTGGACACTATAAGATCAGTATGGACTCTTACTTAAATTTATAATCAACCCAATGCTTTTGAAGAGGTTTAGCTCTGCGGTCCTCTTGTAAGGACTGAACATCGTCTATCACTGTACTTACATTAACAGCTACTCCCTCCGTCCCATAATATAAGAACGTTTTGTACAGTACACTAGTGTTCAAAACACTCTTTTATTATGGGAAGAGGGATTGGTTCATTGTGTAGCATTCTGCATCTTATCTCCCTCGCCCACCATTTACTAAAAAAGATCAGATCTATATTTAATCTTACCAAAAAGTAGAATACACAGACAATGCCAGTGCAGAAGTGTAGCCCATTGCTCTTGTCAGTACATTTTGTCCTGTAATGCTTGTACTTCCAGGGATTGGTAGTTGATTATGTAGCATCAATCTGCATCTTATCTTCATTATCCTCTATCCCTTCCAGTATTATCATATCTATAATTACTCTCTACAAAATGTAGAGTACATGCAATGCTTATGAAGAAGATTCTGTGCTGAAATTCTTGAGTTATCCTTCCCTTGACATGGAGAAGGGCATTATAAAGCCGGTGTTAACTATTAATGTAAGTCATTCCTTCTAAAGCCTTTATCCTCAACTGCTGTTTAATTTTCTCATACTCCCTATCATTTACTGCTGTTTAGTTTGCTGTTTCTACCAAAATGCATGTTCGCAAGAACCGTAAGTTCTAAGTTTTACTTGTAAAACCAAATTCCTTATTCATACCATGCACATTACTCAATACTCCCTATATGTATGCTTGTTTTGTGGATCTATAATCCAGTGTGTGGTGAAGCAGCCCACGTTTGCACCTTGTCATCTCCTATTTTATCTTACTGATGTGGCTGATGATATGAACAACATGCCATGCACATTAACCAAAATAGATACAATGATTTTCTTTGCCCTTCATCTATGCTTGTTATGTTGACATGGTAATCCAGTAGTGTGGTGAAGCTCCCCGCATTATGAACAATGCCAAATTATGCTATTGATATTTTGAACTTACTCTTTATTTTCTAATTTGAAATTGGATGGAATTCAGCACAGTTATCATCTTTGTTTATACACATGCAAAACCTGTTATCTCTCTGCTTTGTTTCAGGGTGACATGCCTGATGGCATGCACAAGTCTGCTGAAGGCTGTGAGACAAACCCAACATATATTGCAGCAAAGAAGGCAAAACATCTTGAAGATAGCGAGACAACCCCCAAAGTCTTGTCTTGATGCAGTGTTCAAGTTACTTGAGACTAGCAGTCAGACAAGCTCACAAAATTCATTGTCTGAATCAGTTCGACTTCTTCAGTCCCAAGTTCTAGCAGAAAGGCATTCTGCAACTCAACTTCGACTTGAAGTCCTATCTCTAAGAAAGATTGTGGAGAACACCAATGAGAACCTCATCGCTAAACAGCTAAACCTGGAAGCTATGACCGACATGCTAGGCCGGTCTCACAGCCTTGCTCAGCAGCTTGCGTAGCAGTTCCCGCGCAAGGCTAACCTTTCTTGAACTGTCTTGGAAGTGGTCTCGGTTCAGTATTATTTTGTTATGCTGCAATGGTGCCCAGTTTTTGTAATCTGCTTCTTCGTTGCGCGTTATGATCACTGGTGGCGAACTTCGATGCCCAGTGGATGTAATATACCATAAATCCTTTATTATATAGTGTAGGTTTATTCTTAGTTACTATGCCGTAATTTGTTCATTGTATAGAGTAGGTTTGTTCTTAAATCCTACTAGTTACTGCCATCATTCGCTATGTGAAAAAAAATCAGATGTAGTCGACCGGGCCGAAACATTCGCTTCTAACGGGCCTGGTGTTTAGCGGGCCACAATTGGGCCGGCCTGCATCTTTCTTGGGCCCGAATCATTGGGGCTTCACACTTTGCGCGAGGCCCACAACTTACACCGGCCTATATTTAATTGGGCCTTTTGTGGACCCAGCGCTTAGTTGGCCCAGGTAGCATTGGGCCATTAACAGGCTAAATATTGTACTGGCCTGTTACGGCCTAGATGAAACCATGGGCCTTTAGCAGGCCGAAATGCATATTGGGCCTCAATTTTCACTAGTCGTCGACGGGCCTTCAGCAGGCTGAAATGTAGATCGGGCCTTTTTGGGCCCAGTTATATCACGGGCAGTTACCAGGCCGAAACATATCTCGGGCCTTAGTTGGCCCACTGATATCATGGGCCTTTAAGAGGCCGAAAGCTTAGTACAGACATCAACGGGCCGAATTATGCGACATGCCTTTAACAGGCCCAAAGTCACGTTGGGCTTAACTGTTGCCACCTTTATGACGGGCCGTTAGTGGGCCCGATGTCCCATCGGACCATATATGGCCCATGGGCAGCACGGGCCATTCCCAGGCCGAAAGTCACACCGGGCTGAAATGGGCCCATGTCTACATCGGGCCTCTAACAGACCAAAAGTCACTGGGTTGTAATTGGGCCCAAATATTCGGTAAACAATTAACGGGCCAGATCTGGCTTCGGGCTGTAATGGGCCCAAATATTCGGCGAAGAATTAACGGGCCAGATCTGGCTTAAGGCCATAAATGGGCCTTTATTAAGCAGGCCGTTATTGGGCTGGCCCACTAGTACCTGAGTAAGTACTACGGGCCTTTGACTGGGCCGGCCTTTTTAACCTATATGGGCCTCTGTTGGGCCGTGCCACATGTCGACGTATCATAGGCGCTTTGGGTCCAATGAGTGGATGACATCTGTCCCAACGGTGAGCCGTCACGTGTTTCCTCCAGCCAATGATGATTTTACACGTGGAAAATCCCCATTGGTCGGGGCTGTTAACGGGTTATCGGATCCAAAACCGAACCCGATAGCTTAACGACGTTCCGTTACGGTGGATGCCACGTGTCGATCACCCTTGATGAAAGCACTTCTATGACACGCGATTTATCGTCATGGAAGTGGACACTTCCGTGATGATAATTTTGGTAATGTCATGGAACACTTCTACGACAGCACAGGTATGACTATCTTGATTCTGTCATAAATTTGTCATGGATGTACATGCATGACAGAAAATGTGACCTACTGTGACAAACACGTATCATCACGGAAGTGTATTTTTTTTTGTAGTGCATGATATACTCGACTAATCATCCTTTATAAATCAACAGGCTGGTACGAGATGTTATATTTTGTTCCTATTTGTCTACCATTATTCTTCTGTTTTAGAAGTGTTAATGTCATTGATTTCTTACTTACATGTATATACTGATTGCAGATTTGCTAGAATTTCACTTTGCAAAACCCATGATCCAATCCATGTTTTGTCCTTCCAAATAGATAAATGCATCACTGGTACGCGTCGGTCCTAAACAAACGGTTTTTAACCCCTTTCCGCGATGGCATTTGGAACCGTCGCCAAGTGAGTGTGGGCGATAGGGGGGTCCTTCCCACACAACCCAGCAACCATCGGGGATATGCCCTCCTGGCACACACGTTCGTTAAAATGAGGTCGTGTGCGACCGGCGAGCGCTCAAATACGGAAATACGTATAGTAGAGCTAAAAAAATACAATTATACGGTGAATATTTTTGGTCGCAAGTACATCCCACACAGTCAGTCCCCGTTAAACGTTTCCGTTCATATGCACATCCCACACAGTCGCTCCAAGGAAAACATTTCCGTTCACAGGTACATCACACACAATTTTTCCTGTTAAATCGTTTGCGTTATTGAATGTATCACACACGGTCCGTAGAAGAAACTGTGTGGCAAAGGCTATCCATCACACACAGTTTTTATGTGGTAAACGTTTGCGCAAGGTGGCCTAACGCAAATAGTTTTCAAGAGAAAGTCGTGTGTGATTGTTCATTGATCCAACACGGTTTATTCCTAGAAACTGTGCGCGTTGCCTGAGGTCATCGCCCACGGTATTATTTCAACAACCATCTGCAATAGCAAAACCCAATTAGCAGGCAAATTCGCCATTAGTAGGCTAATTATCCGATTATTCATAATCCATTTATTAATCTAATTGACATTTCATATTAAGCACACAATATATTTCATTTCCATATTAAGGAAGTAAAATTTAATAATTGAAATAGATCAGAGTACAACATGATATAGCTTTAGCACTCAGCTACCCCATTACACAACTGCACCACAGCAAGTTCCACATGCAACATGTAGAACCTTTCGAAATTAGCATCATAGACGGTATATAGATAGATGCATCTCATCTGGAAAACTGCTGAAGCGGAAGGCGAATATTGAGCCTCCATCCATGTTGAAGGTCTTTGCAACTTTAGGCCAGTGCCTGTGGATGATTGACCGTTCGTCCTTCGTCCTCTTCAGGAACAATTCAATATTGAACCGTGGGTGTTGTATGAAAACCTTCCTCGCCTCCTGACCATAGAGGTGGTTTGAGAGGTAATCATCAGTGAACTACTTTGGAAAGGCCTGAAAACAAGGATGTGCATAAATATCTTCTCTATATTGAAAATGGGGTAAAGGAATAAAAAATGCAAGGTATAATAGTTAGTACCATCTTGTAGTGAACTGATGTCTTCTTCATTGTGCAGACAAAGATCTTGTTGTTTTTTGTCGCTAATTTCTTTATCCTAACAATCTTTCTGAGTTTCTTGATTTGATTGATATTCATGGACAACTCATTTCCCCATATGCAAAATGGGTCCAACAATGGGTCAAAACCTCTGACAGCAGGACTTACATGTGCAAGACCAAATTGTTAAAAACCTAAATATTAGAATGGTTCCTGCAATTGCACAATAATGTGCTACTAGACAACGGACCATGCACGTGCTAACCTTGATTGTAAACCTCAGTGCTTCCCATTGTTTCCCTGCAACACATATAAGGTAGTTAGTCATCAGGTTAAGTAAGGGTTCACATGCTATCAGTAAAATATGTTGATGAAAAATAAGCACATTCTAGATTCATCAGATTAATTCAAGCCACACGGAAAACCCATTACCCAAACCAAGCATGATTAAGAACTAGGAAATGTAGCACCTGTATATGTTTCTCATGTATTAAGTGCAGCCAAATTCGATTTATTCCTCACATGCACAACAATACAAAATTCTACCCACGACAATTGGACATTGCATTGCAGAATGGAACCAAGCAGTTAACTAAACACCACAACAAATGAACCAAACATTAACTGAGCACCACATTGCACAATATAACATACTCCTAATAGAATATTAGACAGTTAACCAAATAGTCAACTACAGCCAATTGTAGCAATTGTATTTGTTTCTCATGTATTTACTACAGCCAAATTCAATTATTCCTCACATGGTATACAATAACAGAATGCACCCACAATTTTGTAAAGATAATTTGTAGTGCCTGGGTGATAGTGCAACTTCATATCATAATCCATTATGAGCTCCAACCATCTCCTTTGCCTGAGGTTCAGCTCCTTCTGCGTGAAAATGTACTTCAAACTCTTATGATCTGTGTACACATCACAACGGTTTCCAATAATGAAATGTCTCCAGGTCTTGAGCGCATGCACTACGGCTGCTAACTCCAAATCATGCGTGGCATAATTCAACTCACGCGGTCGAAGCTGTCGTGAGGCATATGAAACAACCCTTCCGTCCTGCATAAGTACTCCTCCAAGTCCTAAGCGAGATGCGTCACAATACACTTGGAAATCCTTGCCGTCATAGGCTTCGCAATCTTGGAAAAATTCTCTATGAATCTCCGGTAGTATCCCGCGAGTCCCAGGAAACTATGGATCTCTCCAACTGAGGTGGGTGCCAACCACTCAGTGAAAGACTGAACCTTGGTGGGATCCACTGCTATACCCTCTCCTGATATAACATGTCCAAGGAATCCAACTTCCTTCAACCAAAACTCACACTTGCTGAACTTGGCATATAACAGATGTTCCCTGAGCTTCTCGAGAACTAAACGCAAATGCTCCTTGTGTTCCTCTTCATTCTTCGAGTATACCAACATATCGTCAATGAACACCACTACAAACTTATCCAAGAACTCCATAAATACTTTGTTCATCATGCTCATGAAATAGGCAGGGGCATTAGTCAATCCAAATGACATAACCGTGTACTCATATAGCCCGTACCTTGTGGTAAAGCTGTCTTAGGTATATCCTGTTCTCGAATCTTCAGCTGGTGGTATCCTGATCGCAGATCGATCTTCAAAAACACTTTAGCTCCTTGCAGCTGGTTAAACAGATCGTTGATCATCGACAGTGGGTACTTGTTCTTGATTGTCACTTCATTCAATGCATGATAATGAACAACCATTCTTAATGATCCATCCTTCTTCTCAACCAAGAGGACTGGGGCTCCCCATAAAAACTCCTAGCTTCCTTGTCAAGTCGTCATTCTTCTCCACGAGTATCGTCATTTCCTCCTCATATCCATCGCATGTAGACTTGAGTTCCTCTTCTAGCTCTGAAATCCTGGTCATTGCCTTCTTTAGGTCTATCATGCCTGCGCACATCTGATTCTCCTGCCGACGAATGTGCTGGTTTAGCTCCTGGATGAATGCTGCAATGGATCAGTCCCTCCTGGTGCTGACTAACTCCCATTGCTCATCTCGGCGCCCACATATCTGATAGATGGTGTCCTTCAGCTCCTATTTGTAGACTTCTTCAATTCGTCCCATAGCAATGTGGGCTGCCATGCTCTTGCCTAGACTCTAGGTGGGTGCATCAATGGAAAACTCTATGGGCTCAGTGACTAGCGTGAATGTCCTTCCTGGAATTTGAACTCGGATCATCCATCACTCCTCTTCTGGTGAAGTGGCGGTGTAGGTCCCGGTGAAGCTTGGTATTCCGATGTTCAGGTACCTAGTGACTTCCTTCAAGTGTTGTCCAAAAGGTGTGTCTTCATCCGGTTCTGCAAACTTGTTCCTTGAGTCCATCATCCTAAAGAGTAGAGAATGGAGGGGAGTCAGAAATGAGTAGAGAAGAGTGACCTATGGCTCATCTTAGGGGTCGTGTCCTACATCCAGTGTGTGCTCTGATACCATCTTGTAGCGATCCGACCTCAGACGGTCAAATCTCTGTATTCAGTGTCATCCCTGGATCGGTAATGCTGACACACACAGTACTCGAATGGATTTATAACAGAGTAGCAATCACACACTTATTACATCAAATGTCTCAAGAGGGAACTTATTACAATAAATATGGCTTAAGGCCATCTAAATAAGATATCAGCGGAAGGCTTGGAATATAAAGTGAGTCCATCAACTCCAACGGCATAGCTGAGTGCATGACAAATGACCTAGCACACCTTACTCCTCGTATGAAAAGTCTGCAACATGATACATTGCAGCCCGTAAATGGGCCAGCACATGGAATATGCTGGCAATATAACACGATAGAGCAATGAACAGATAAATGCTATCACTACATGCATATATGGCTGGTGGAGGCTCTATGGTTATATTGTTTTGCAAAAAGCCAATTTTTCCCTACAACAAAGGAACATGTTTATTTAACTATCATGGTAGTTGAAACATTGAGAATGGTACCCCCATCTCAATCCCAATTAAAAATTAATTATCAACCCAACAAATTAATTTAGAGTGATGAGATCAATCCAATAATTCAAGTACCAGATACTCAAACTGTCCATAATGGGGGACACGGCTAACCATGATTAGTTTGTCCACTCTGCAGAGGTTTGTGCACTTTTCCCCACAAGACTCGATCTCCTCCGTTGGATTTCTCGCACTACATGGTGTTTGAGAAACGGATGACCGAGACACAGTCTTTCAGAAACATTCACTCTAACCCCGGTTAGACAGTACCAACCTACACCCCCTACATCTGCTAGCCTACCACTGGAAGAGGTCATGCAACATACTCAACTATGCTAGAGCCCGTAATAGCTTGTGGCTACACACGGAAGTTTCTAGCATGAATAATCTTATGATCCCTTTGAGCCTGGGTGGCGGACCATAGGAGGATCACACGGTATAACCCCGGGATCTCCTAGGACAACACTGGTATAACTCCAGGTGCCCAAAACCAACAATCCACCCGGATGTGTATTAAAGTTGCCACCTTAAATTGAACCATTAATTAAGAAACGCACATCTATCATGGATACACTCAAACCCAATCCACGTCTACGAGCATAGCATAGCAATATAAGCATAACGTAGAAGTAACTCCCAAGGGTTTGATAATAAAACAGGTAATAAGTTCTACCTCATCATCTACTTCCCAATACCCACAAGTTAATCACATCCTAATCATGCAGTGTTTGGGGATTGTAACTAATGCATAAAAACTGGGTATGAAAAGAGTATGATCAATGTGTTACTTGCCTTGCTGTCGATCCGCAAAACCTAGTGACTCGTAGTAGCACGCTTCGCACTCCGGGAATTCTATCGCAAACAAACAATAGCATACATAAGCACTCAAGCAAAGATGCATGGGTAAAACTCAAATAAGAAGATCTAACCAGAAAGTTCAACCGAAGAACTCCGGTTTGCAAAAAGAATCAAATCAAACGGAGCAACGAAACTCAAACTATGAAAGAAAGAAGGTCCGTTTACTAATCTGGACTAAAGTCAAATTTTACAGTACCAAAATCTTGTTCAAGTTGGTTAAACAGAAAGAGGGCTTCGAGACGAAGATCTAGGCACTTGTTTCACCTGATTTGGATAAACAAGCGAAAAGATAAACTAAACTGAAGATCAGGGCAGAAATCGCGATAAAAAATAATCGCGGAAAAAAACCCTGGAAAATAAAACGAGACGAACAGGCTAACGAACAAACGTTCGCTGTCTGTGACTAATTGACAAACAACGTTCGTTAAAATGAACATACGGACGAACGTCCGCTATTTAACTAAACCGAAGAAAGACCGAACAAAACCGATCTAAAAAATAAAACTAGATCTAGGGTTTCAAAAAAAAAAACCGGCGGTTTTTCCCGAGAAAAACCGGACGGCGGCGGCGGCTACCTCGGCGGCGGGGTCGGCGGCGGCAGGGCGGCGGGGCGAACGGTGGCGGCGGCGCGAGCGAGGGCTGGCGGCGGCGGCGTGGCTCGCGGATCGAGGCGGGGCGCGGCACTAGAGTTTGGGGCGGTGGCTGGGCTGGAGGCGGGGGCTGGGCTGCGGCTTATAAAGCTTGGCCGGGCAGTGTTCGTGTTAGGTCAGTGCATTTTTTTAAAATATCCTGACGTGGAAAAACAAATAAAATAAATACCAAACAGAGTCCAAAAATCCTGAAATAAATTTTCACGGTCCTCTAATAATATTGCAGACAAAGTGAACATTTATTTGGGCCTCTAATGCAATTTTGAAAAACGCATAATTTTTCCTAATTCAAATAAAATAGCAACAAAAGTCCAAAAGAAATATTTATTTGATTTTAATATTTTTCCCCCAATATTCCCTTTTATTTTTGGAGAAGTCATATTATCTCCTCTCGTATATTATAATACAAAATATTTTAGAAGAGGAAACATAATTAAAACCAGATGATCCTCTTTTTCAAAATTTGAGAAAAACTCAAATATGAAAATAACGAAATTCCCAACTCTCTCCGTGGGTCCTTGGGTTGCTTAGAATTTTCAAGGATTCGCGCAACGAAATGCGATAAAATATGATATGGATGAATGACCTATGTATAACGTTCCAAATTGAAAATTTCGGATGTTACACTAGACGGAGGTTGTACCACACGGCCGCTCTCTACGCAGCGACACAACTGTCAGCCGGCTTGTAGGCAACCATTTCCTGCGTGTTCAACTGCTCTATGCGTGTGGTTGCTTGCGGTTCAGGCGGCCGCGGCGTGCTCTGCTTGCGTCCCGCCGCGCGCGCTCTGCTCTCGTGTCCCTCCGGGTGCTCTGCCCTCGTCCCTCCACGCGCGCTGCCGGTGTTTGGGGCCGGCGCACGATCACGCACGTTCGTGCGCAAGCGGTTGTGCCGGGCACGGCGCGACGATGTAGTTACCCGCTGCAAAAACTGCCATGCGGACGCGCTGACAATCCACGCCGCCCGGCCCCCTTTTATTCATGCGGCCATTTACCTTCATCTCTCGTCTCACACGACACAATAAGCACACCCATGAGGACACATACAGAGAGGACATCCAACGATTCCAATGGCGCTCCCAGCGGCCGACGACGACAACGGCGGGCAGTTCACCACGCATCATGTAGTGGACACCCACGTGAGGGGGAAGGCCCTCTCGGTGGTTTACACGAACGATCCGGTCTCGGTGGAGAGCTCCACCCAAACTATCGAGCAGTTCCTTGTCGTGGACAAGTACCGAGTGGTCGGCTTCGAGCTCGAGTACACCATCAGTCGTGCCGGGCACGATCAGAAGGTTGCCGTCGCCCATTTGTGCGTGCGACATGACGTCCTTGTCTACCACTTCCACCTTGCCACAAGGCCTTGCGAGCGTTTCGCCAGGTTTATCAAGAGCTCTGACTATAGTTTAGCTACAGTGGACACCACCAACGATCTAAAAGCGCTCAAGGTTTCGGACTTGAAATGCCCGAATCTTGTCAACATCCAGCAGCACTACAAGGTCTGGGGCAGCGACAAAAACAAACTAAACTCCCTAGTTGACCTTGTCTCAGCCATCATCGACCCCTACTATGCGAAGATGAAGGAAGAGAGCAATAAGGACAAGAATGGCTGGCATAGTGTGTGGCATAAGAGACTGGATGAACAACATGTCAAGTATGCGGCCATGGACTGAAAGTGCGTTAAGTCGACTAGAGGGGGGGTGAATAGGCGATTTTTATGAATTCTTCACTGAGGAATTTCAAGGTGAGGAAATTCCTAAGCGAAGAAATACTTGCAGCAGAATAAGTGCTCAGATGCATACAGGACATAACATAAACATGGATATCATGATGAAATGAAAACAGACACAGAGTACAGGAAACGTAAGCACAGGATAAAACATGATGAAGACAAATAGACTGAAGAAATTGAACTGAGGAAATTGAGAAAGTCTTCAGTCAAAGTCTTCAAATAGACATGAACAAACCCTCAACACAGTTATGAGGAAATGAAAGAGTTGAGGAAATAGAACCAGTAGGCTTGGTGAAGATAATGATTTGGTAGACCAGTTCCAACTGCTGTGACAGTTGTACGTTTGGTTGGAGCGGGTAGGTATTTAAACCTGAGGACACAGTCCTGGACACACAGTCCTCACCGTATTCTCCTTGAACTAAGGTCACACAGACCTCGTCCAATCACTCGTGGTAAGTCTTCAGGTGACTTCCAAACCTTCACAAACTCGGTCACTCAGCGATCCACAATTTCCTCTTGGATGCTCTAGACCATGACGCCTAACCGTCTGGAAGATGCACAGTCTTCAAAGGTAACAAGCGTCGGATCCACGCAGGATCAAGCTCTTCAGTGATGCTCAATCACTTTGGGTTTGTAGGTGTTTGGGTTTTGGTTTTCCTCACTTGATGATTTTCGCTCAAAGTCCTCGGAGGATGGGATGCTCTCAAATGACAAGTGTCAGTTTCTCTCGGAGCAGCTAACCAGCTAGAGGTTGTAGGGGGCGTCTATTTATAGCCTAGGGAGCAGCCCGACATGATAAGACATAAATGCCCTTCAATGATATGACCGTTAGGTGGGTAGATATTTTGGGATAGCTGGCGCGTAGCACATCAACCGTCGGAAATTTGACTATCAAATTCCTCAGGGCTATCATGTTCCTCACTTATAGGTAATCCGCACTGGCGAATTCCTAACTCCTCAGTCAAAAGAACTTCCTCAGAGACCAGAAGAACTTCGTCTCTGTCACTGAAGAAATTGACTGAACTGTATGAGATTTCCAATGGCTTCACACGAAGGGATTGGTAGGTGTAGGATTTTGAGTTGAGCATCACTTGGAAATTTTTCCTTAGTATTTCCTTGACCCCCTTTAACAGTACGGTGTTTCCTATGACTCAAGAAAGAGAAAATGAAACTACGAAAACAAAAGTCTTCACGCTTCATGTTCTTCGAATGAATACCAAGTCTTCAAGGTCACACCAATTTCTTCACTTTCAAAGTCTTCATAAAGTCTTCAGAAATCCAAAGTCTTCAGTCGAAGAACTTCATTTTTAGGGGTTGAATTTCTCTGTAAATATCGAACTCCTCATAGACTTATAGACCTGTGTACACTCACAAATGCATCAGTCCCTTAACCTATAAGTCTTCAATAAACCAAAATCACTAAGGGGCACTAGATGCACTTACAATCTCCCCCTTTTTGGTGATTGATGACAATATAGGTTAAGTTTTCAACGGGGATAAAGATATGAAGTGTAAATACTGATATTGAGGAATTTGATTGCAATATATAGAAGAAGTCCCCCTGAAGATGTGCATAGTGAGGAATTTGCTTTTGAAGCAATGCACACTTGAAGAGTAAAATCATGGAGATCTCCCCCTATATCTTGTAATTCATACACGCATTTGACATATAATGTGAAGAATTTGAAATGTATGATGAAATATGGTGATTGATGTAATTCAGCATGCGTGCATTAATATTAATGAGGAATAAGCATGCAGAATAACACAACAAAAAGTATCAGACCACCATAGAGTTTAAGTTTACAACTCGATCCAGCAAAGTCTTCAAAAGAACGAGAGTTGTAACTTAGCAAAAAAAACGCCCATATATAGACCCGCTTGAAGACTAACTCAAATTTCTCCCCCTTTGTCATCGAATGACCAAAAGGATCAAAAAATGAGGACTAACGCCCCTGAAGAATATCAAGTTGATGGAGGAGCGCCAGCATTGTTGGGGTCGGTTGTTGTAGTAGGGCCTGCCGCTGTGTCGTCCAAGTCTTCATGCTCGTCCGTGTCGTGCGATGAAGAATATGAGCTGGCCACCAAGGAGGGAACTTTGACCTTCTTGTATTTCCTCGGTGGTGGTTGAGACCAGTCAAAGTCCTGCTTGAGACCCATTTGCTTCAGATCTTCTTCACCATACAGATGTGACAGAACATCCCAGGTGCGACCGAAGACTTCATGGAGGTAGTAATGGTTTTTCTTCATTGCATTGTGTGTAGCAGTCATGTTGTGAAGCATAGAACCAAAACTGACGCTTAACCCATTTGTGGTTTCGATCCACCTTCTGGTGAAGACTAAGAAGAAGCTCACGATCAGTCATTACTCTTGGAGCTGTGGCTTGAGGATTTGGGTTTGAAGCATTAGCGGCAGAATCATGAGTAGCAGAGTCATCATTGGTGGAGTAAGATGCAGCTTTGCGAAACTGACCATCCAATGGACGAATGCCTTCATCAATAACTGCAGCGGCCTTGCCCTTTTCATCAGCTGAGGAAAATGTCCGTTTGAGGACTTCAATGGGGGGCAAGAAGCTGAGATGATTCTGAAAATCAGCCTTGTAGTTGAGTGAAGACCTTGTTCTGAGGAATCTCCTAATCCAAGGAGCATAAGGCTTCAGCTCAAACGGAGAGAGTGCAACATTTGCCAGAGTACTCATGAAGAAATCGTGATAGTTGACAGGAATGCCGTGCATGATATTGAACAGCAAATTCTTCATGATGCCAACAACTTGCTCATCATTCGAGTCATGGCCTTTGATTGGACTCAAAGTCTTCGTCGGAATGCGATAGACAGTCTAAGGCACATACAGCAATTCCTTCACGAGGAATTTTGTCCTTGGGGCTTGTCCGGGCTTCAGCGGCTTCATCAATACTTGCATGTAGTGATCTGTAAGCTCAGGTTCATGGTAAATGCATCGAGCACCTTCAAGGGGAGGACTGACAGGCAGGGCATGAAGCAATTCAGAGGCCGGTGCTTTAAAGTGAGTATTCTCTGTCATCCAGTCCAAGACCCAAGAGTTCACATTAGATGCATCTCCTGTGATGTGCAGTGTTGCATAGAACTGAAGAATTAGCTCTTCATTCCAATCAACTATGTTAGTGCAAAAGTTGAGCAGTCCTCCATCATAAAGCACACTGAGGACAGGGGCGAAGCAAGGCAGTGATTCCATGTCCACGTGAGGAATATGCTCATGGTCAAAGACTTTGTCTTTGTTGAAAAGTAGTGAAGAATAGAAGTTGGCTTGGCTGGCAGTCCAGAAACGCTTCCTTCTAAGACGAGCAGAGTCATATGGATTGTAATTGGTGAAGAACACATGCTCGCCGAAGAAGTCATCAGCCTTGAAGTTTTGCTTCTTTGGGAAGGGATTCTTTGGCTTGGGCTGAGGAGTATCAGCCAATAGCATCACCACCTCAGGAATCGCAATCTCGGGTTCCACATGCTGTCTTCTTCAGTGGCAGCCTGGGTCTTCAATCCTTCAGTAGCAATTTCATCAGCACCAGTGGCTGGAATCTCTTCATGGACAGACGGGGTGGCGCGAGGTTCTTCAGATCCAATCAGCACTTCAGTGTTTACTGGGGACTGAGGAATTTGTTGCAGAGGTGTGAACAGTGGAGAATTGGGGTGCTGGCTTTCCCAAAAGTCATCATTCATCACTAGAGTAGTGCTTCCAATGTCCACATCTTCTGCTTCACTCATTTCTTCAACGCCGGCCTCTTCAGCAGTGAACTGAGGCATGGGCGATGAGACAACTGGAGTTGAAGGGATTGCATCCACTTCAATTTCTTCATCCAACTGCTCTGAAGAAGCAGCAGAAGGAATATCTTCATCTGATCCGCTTGGGATCACATATTCTTCATCAAAAGGAACAAATGCCTTTGATGGTATGCTTGAGACTGGAACAGCATCAATAGGATTTTCAAAAGAGCTGGTCAATGCCTTCATCTTCTTCGGAGCTGAAGAATCTGATGAAGTTGATGCTTTCCTTTTCTTCACAGCTGCACGCTCTGCAGCCTTGGTCTTATTCACATTTGATGTAGAAGGAAGAATTGGACTTGGTGTAGGTGCAGGAGGAGCAGAGGAAATTGGCTCAATTACTTCAGGCACAACCGATGCAGTTGCCCTGGCATTTTCAGGTTCTTCAGGCACAACTGTTGAAGCTTCAGCTGCCCCGACAGTTTCTTCAGGCGCAACACTAGTGGTTGCCCTGGCATTATCATCAGTGGCTGGAATGCAGTCATCAGCCCTGGTACTCTCATTTTGTTCAGCAACCTGATTTTCATCAGCGGTGCTGGCATGTTCTTCTGTAGGCTGGGCAGATGCTTTAGCCTGAGGAATTTCTTGTTGCGTTGGAGCTGCAACATTCTTGGTGAGTCCTTCAGCTAATTTCACAAAATGGACCTTGGCTCCCAGCCAATCAGCGCGGTATGCCTCAAATTCATCACTGAATTTCTTGATCTCAGATTGAATAGTGACAAGTTCTTCAGTTGTCATAGAGACAACATTCTTCTTCAAGAAGCGCTCTTTCTTGTACTGCGCTTTCTTCAACTGCCTAGCCTTTTCAAATTTCTACTTTTCTTCGCCTATGAAGGCTGTCAACATGTGACTTTGGCCAGGAGTCAAGTTGAAGTTAGGCATGGGCGTGTTGGGGTCCTTGTGCCATAAGTCGATGAAATCGAGGATCAATTTAGGATCCAAAAGCAGAGGCACATTTGTGCCTTTGGCTCTAGAGGCCCTGAGCTGCCTGCCTCTAATGATTTCAGCAAGTTCCTCATCATTAGCTTCGTCGTCATCAGACGGTACTTGAAAGGTGACCTGCTTCTTGTGAGGACTTGGTCGAGAGCCTCGTCCAGCAGTGGCCTTTGTCTTCAGTAGTGTGGGGCCTGTTGAGGAATTTGGAGGAGCTGAAGAATTAGCAGAGGCTCCTGAGGCAATGGAGATGCTTGTTGTCCTTTGGCACGAGGCGAGATGCACAGGTGCTGAGGATTTTGACGGAGGAGCTGTGGACTTTGGAGGAGCTGGTGCAACTTGAGGAATTTGCCGTGAGGGCTTTGAAGAACTTGGCCTTGAGAGCATTGCTGAGGAGCTTGGCCGTGAGGGCATAGAGGTTGAAGCACTGGGCTTGTGAGCAGGCTTCTTTGGCATGGCCTTCTTTGGCTTGCTTGCAAAGGCCTCGGCAGTGGTAGCAGCAGCAGCAGCAGAGTCTTCATTGAATTTCCTAACTGCTTCCTTAGCCATTTTGGCTAGCTTGGCCTGGCGCTTAGCCCATTCATCAGGATAGTCCTCACCACGCTTGAGGCTGATCAGCTTCTTGGCCAGGTGCCAATGGAGGTCTTGGGCATGGAGGGTTAAGAGCGAATTTCTTCATGTACTTAGGAGTGACATATCTGTATTCCCTCCATTCCCGTGCCCATCTCCTCTCTATCCTTTCTATGTGCACCTTGCGCTGATTTTTGTCCTCCTTTCCATGTTTGGCCTCATCAGGAGTGCAATAATCCTTGTAAATGTCATCAGGGATTTCAAACGCAGTGTTGACCTTAGGTCTCTTTCCTCCCTTCCGAGGTTTCTTCCCATCAGCCATTTTCTTTAGCTGAGGAATTTGAACAATAGAATTCTCTGAAGAGGTGTGCAACTTGAGGAACGCTGCAAATGAGTTAAGTTGATGAGAACCTAGAGATTCAGTAGCGGACATGTGTACCTGTGAACAGAGTATAGTTGCGAGTAATTTGGAGAGGTCATATGCGTTCTCAGAAGTTTTTGCAAAAGAACAAGTTGAGGGAATTGACCAGATGGGTCTTGAAGAATTTCACTAAGCGTTCTTTGTTTTAGGTTCCAGAGTTGTACAGATTAAAAATCCACAGAATTGAGGAATCATGAAGAAAAAATGTTGCTTAGGGAAAGAGATCAAGAACAGATGTTATTTGAGGTGTCTAGTGTGTGACGATTTGAAGAATAAACACCTTTTGAAGATTTTGTGGAAAACATCTGAATCAATGAGGGCAGTAAAAGTAACTTTTAATTACCCTTGATGAAGAACACGACGAACTGGGAAGTGTGGACTTGAAGCTCGTCGGTTCAGATCTTCCACGCCCTAACTTGGCCGAGGAAGACAACTACGGCGATGGCGGAGTGAAGAAATCCGCAGCCGGCGCGAGTACGACGGCGACGAGGTCGAGGCAGTGAAGCTCTTCCTCATCGGCGACGATGGAAGTAGCGGCGGCGCTAGGGTTTGAGAAGCTTGAGCGAGGGAGTGGGATCGAGCGGAGTAAAAACGAAGTGAGGAAGGGGAGGAGGTATTTATAGCCGAAGTGAAAAACTGTTCGCCCGAAGAAATTGGACGAACGTGCCCCTGACCCTTCTCATTCGCATGACAAGTGTCACCCACGTACTGAGAGGTGGAGATCATGTGAGATCATGGGTGAATAAGATAATGTATCGTGGAATGTGGACGGTTTGAGCGGCGAACGCCGAAAATTCAGATAAGATCAGTTTTTAAAGTTTCGTTCGCAAATTCTTCAGCTGACTAGGACACAGTGAAGATTTTGAACGAGTTTCAAATAGAACGCACATGAAGAATTTGTGAATAGTTTGGGTTGAGTTTAGCATAGAGGGGAAGGGTCCGATCACATTCACTTAGCAGAAAAGGCAACTTGAAGAAATAGCAATAAGTGAATGCTGTAGAGGACATAAACTCATATATATGCAAAGTTGAAGAAAATTGAACAAGTGAACGCAGTAAATGCCAATGAAGAAAAACGACGGAACAAGTGAAGATAATGCAAAGTTGAAGAAAATTGAACAACTGAGGAATTTCAAAAAATGAGGAAAAACTCAAATTGAAGATTTTCAACTTGTGGTGGTGGCGTAACCCACCGTGTAAGAATGATGATTTCAGACACCGCGTACAATTGTCGTAGGGCTCTGAGAATCAATTTCTTCACACTTATGGTGTTAGTCTTCATTGATTGAAGAAAAATGTTTCTTCATGTGTTGCACATCTAAGTCATCAATTTTGCATAAGTGTTAGGATGTGTGTCCTTTTCAAAGGACATACGAAGATTCTAGGATATTTAGCTCACACCTCAACTTGCTAAATATCTTCTCATCCAAGGGCTTTGTGAAGATATCGGCTAGCAGTTCTTCAGTCTTCACATGCTCAGTAGAAATGTCGCCCTTCAACACATGATCACGAAGAAAATGATGACGAATCTGAATGTGCTTTGTCTTCGAGTGCTGAACTGGGTTATGAGCAATCTTGATGGCACTCTCATTGTCACAGTAGAGAGGCACATTCTTCACGTTGACGCCGTAGTCCTTGAGAGTTTGCTTCATCCATAGCAATTGAGCACAACAAGAACCAGCAGAAATGTACTCAGCTTCAGCAGTAGACAGTGATACGCAGTTCTGTTTCTTCGAGGACCAACAGACCAAAGATCGTCCGAGGAAATGGCATGTGCCTGATGTTGACTTGCGGTCCACACGATCACCAGCATAGTCAGAGTCTGAATATCCAATGAAGTCAAAAGCCGAGCCCTTGGGATACCATAATCCAAGTGTTGGTGTGTGAGCTAGATATCGAAGTATATGCTTCACAGCCTTATGGTGTGATTCCTTCGGTGTCGCTTGAAACCGGGCACACATGCAAACACTAAGCATAATGTCTGGCCTAGATGCATATAAGTACAATAAAGAACCAATCATGGAGCGGTATACCTTTTGATCGAAGTCAATACCATTTTCATCAGTGCATAGATGGCCATTTGTGGGCATAGGGATTTTGACGCCTTTGCAATCTTGCATGCCGAATTTCCTCAATACATCCTTGAGGTATTTTTCTTGAGATATGAATATGCCATTGCGCTGTTGACAAATTTGAAGACCTAAGAAGAATTTCAATTCTCCCATCATAGACATTTGATATTCTTCACTCATCATATAGGCAAATTCATCACTGTAACGTTGGTCCGTACAACCAAAAATGATATCATCAACATATATTTGGCACACAAATAATTCACCATCATAAGATTTAGTGAAAAGAGTTGGGTCAAGTGAACCGGGTTTGAAGCCTTTCTTCATGAGGAATTCCTTCAAAGTATCATACCACGCCCGAGGGGCCTGCTTGAGGCCATAGAGGGCCTTATTGAGTCTGAAGACTTTGTCAGGATGCTTTGGATCTTCAAAACCTGGGGGGTTGAGCAACGTATACTTCTTCCTCAAGCTTACCATTGATGAATGCACTTTTCACATCCATTTGATATAAAGTGATATCATGATGGTTAGCATAAGCATGTAAAATGCGAATAGCCTCAAGTCTAGCCACAGGTGCAAAAGTTTCATCGAAATCAATTCCTTCAACCTGTGTGTAGCCTTGAGCTACAAGCCGTGCCTTATTCCTCACCATAAGGCCATTTTTATCTTGCTTGTTGCGGTAGATCCACTTTGTGCCAATGATATTGTGCTTGCGAGGATCTGGACGTTTGACCAGTTCCCAGACGTTGTTGAGCTTGAATTGATGCAATTCCTCTTGCATAGCTTGAATCCACTCAGGCTCCAGAAATGCATCATCTACCTCAGAGGGCTCTGTGATAGAGACAAAAGCAAAGTGCCCACAAAAGTTAGAAAAATGTGAAGCTCTTGAGCGTGTGAGAGGACCTGGAATGTTGATGTCGCTGATGATTTTCTCAATCTGCACTTTGTTTGCAACGCGAGGATGAGCGGGTTGTCGTTCAGGAATTTGATCAGCATTTTCTTCAGCACCATTTTCCTCAGGTGTGTTAGCATGATGTTCCTCACGTTCTGGAATGATTTCTTCAACAGATTCTTCGGTAGGAATGACATCCTCAGTGGCCTTGAACTTGATGGATTCCTCAGGTGACTGCTCATCTAGCACAGGAGGTAGGTGCTCTCTTTGCGAGCCATTAGTTTCATCGAACTGCACATCTACAGTTTCAACAACCTTGTGGTGAAAGTTGTTGAAGACTTTGTAGGTGTGCGAGTGCTTTCTGTAACCAAGCATAATACCTTCATGTGCTTTTGGTGCAAATTTAGAATTGTGATGCGGATCTCTAATCCAACATTTAGCACCGAAGACTTTGAAATAACTCACATTGGGTTTCTTGTCAGTGAGGAGTTCATATGCAGTCTTCTTGAAGAATTTGTGAAGATATACTCTGTTGATGATGTGGCACGCAGTATCAATTGCCTCAATCCAGAAACGATGAGGCGTCTTGTATTCATCAAGCATAGTGCAAGCCATCTCAACAAGAGTCCTGTTTTTGCGCTCCACGACGCCATTCTGCTGAGGAGTATAAGGAGCAGATAACTCATGAGTAATACCAAGTTCATCAAGATAGTCATCAAGACCAGAATTCTTGAACTCAATTCCATTGTCATTTCTGATGTGCTTGATCTTCACACCAAAGTTGGTTGAAGCCCTCGAGGAAAATCATTTGAAGACTTCTTGCACTTCATGTTTGTAAGTGACAATGTGCACCCATGTGTAACGAGAGTGATCATCAACAATAACAAAGCCATATAGAGATGCTTCATTAGTGAATGCAGAATAATGGTTAGGACCAAAGAGATCCATGTGAAGCAATTCAAATGGTCGAGTGGTAGTCATGATAGTCTTCGCTGGATGCTTGGCCTTGGTCATCTTTCCAGCTTCACAGGCTCAGCACAAATGATCCCTGAGGAATTTGACATTCTCAATGCCAATGACATGCTTCTTCTTCGCGAGCGTGTGCAAATTCCTCATGCCAGGATGACCAAGTCGTCGATGCCATAGCCAGCCTTCTGAAGCTTTTGCAAGTAAACATATAGCTGGTTGTGGTCCTGTAGAGAAATCAACAATATACAGATCTCCTCTCCTAAAGCCTTCGAAGACTTTGGAATTGTCAGCTTCCATGATCACAACACAACGATACTTGCCAAAGATAACAACCATATCAAGATCACAAAGCATTGAGACAGACATGAGGTTGTATCGTAAGGACTCGACAAGCATGACTTTGTCCATGTGTCGATCCTTTGAGATCGCAACCTTACCTAGACCCAATACCTTGCTTTTGCCTTTGTCAGCGAAGATGATACGCTTCAGATGCGATGGAGATAAGGGGATATCCATCAATAGATTCTTGTCACCAGTCATATGATTTGTACATCCACTATCGAGGACCCACTCATTGGCTTTGGGTTGATCATCCTGCAGATGAATTAGTGCAGCTTACGAACTCATATACTTCATCGGTGAAGAATATGACATCAAATTCATCAGATCAATTTCATCAAGCAATAACACAGATAAAGCAGTATGAGGACGTGAGAAATGAAAATTCATTTCTTCATGATTAGCCTGCGTCCTTTCAGGCAATTTTCAGGTCTCCAGCAAATTCTTCAACCGTTTAAGTTCGTCTAGAGACCTGTCCCTGCATAAGAGATAAGTTCTTTTTTTTCACCACCCACATCTGAAGGGGTGGTGTGACGCCCCCGATTCAATCGTACACTAATCATACAAGCAAACGTGTACAATCAAGATCAGGGACTCACGGGAAGATATCACAACACAACTATAAAAGTAAAATAAGTCATACAAGCATCATAATACAAGCCAGGGGCCTCAAGGGCTCGAATACAAGTGCTCGATCATAGACGAGTTAGCGGAAGCAACAATATCTGAGTACAGACATTAGTTAAACAAGTTGCCATGAGATGGCTAGCACAAACTGGGATACAGATCAAACGAGGCACATGCCTCCAGCTTGGGATCCTCCTAAACTACTCCTGGTCGTCATCAGCGGCCTGCACATAGTAGTAGGCACCTCCGGTGTAGTAGGAGTCGTCGTGGACGGTGGCGTCTGGCTACTGGGCTCCAGCATCTGGTTGTGATGACCAGGAAGAAAGGAAAAGGGGAAAAGGGGGAGCAAAGCAACCGTGAGTACTCATCCAAAGTACTCGCAAGCAAGGATCTACACTACATATGCATGGGTATATGTGTAAAGGGGCCATATCGATGGACTGAACTGCAGAATGCTAGAATAAGAGGGGGTTAGCTAGTCCTATCGAAGACTACGCTTCTGGCAGCCTCCATCTTGCAGCATGTAGAAGACAATAGATGGTAAGTTCACCAAGTAGCATCGCATAGCATAATCCTACCCGGCAATCCTCTCCTCGTCGCCCTGTTAGAGAGCGGTCACCGGGTTATATCTGGAACTTGGAAGGGTGTGTTTTATTAAGTATCCTGTTCAAGTTGTCATAAGGTCAAGGTACAACTCTGGGTCATCCTTTTACCGAGGGACACTTCTATTCGAATAAATAAACTTCCCTGCAGGGGTGCACCACATAACCCAACACGCTCGATCCCCTTTGGCCGGACACACTTTCCTGGGTCATGCTCGGCCTTGGAAGATCAACACGTCGCAGCCCTACCTAGGCACAACAGAGAGGTCAGCACGCTGGTCTAAATTCTATGGCGCAGGTGTCAGAGTAATGGTCCACGGGTAGCCTAACCCGAGCCCCAGAACCTTTCAGCACATCGGGGCTGGCTGCGCCCCTCAAGACGCCAAGATAGAGCGCCGCCTCCTAGCGGCCGGCTGGCTGAACGACTAACTACCGGAAGACGGCCGTGCTCAGGAAGGCGGCTCCAAGACGAGCCGACTCCTAGCAGGCGGCCTCTAGAGAGGTCGGCTCCTAGCAGTCGGCCCAGGGCGCCCTCAGAGTCTGCGCCCCCATTAAGACGACAAGACAGGGTGAGGCTGCAGTATAGCCCATCACCGCCGTATCCAGGGCCGGGCGTGGCCACAGTGTTCCGTATAGGCAGAGATCTCCGCCCGGCGCGGCACTGTTGCCACTCCCCCCTGACATCATTCCTGTCAGGCGAAGCCCTGTTCCCACGACTGTCTGTCAGTTTGGCCTGAAGACGGCGGGCCCTACCGATCAGCAAGAGCCTCACCAGTCGGACCCGAGGGAGGCCGGCCCCCAGCAGTCGGCCTGCTCCTTCCTCGGGGCCCACACACCATTAACCAGAGAAGACGTGGAGTGGCTATAGTGATCTCCTGCCAGGCGGCGGGACTGTAGCCACGCTCCCCTGACCAAGCAAGCGTCATTAGCATCACGGCTACAATAATCAGCAGCCGGCAAGACCCGCGAGCGGTGGGGGCGGCCTGTCGGCTCCGTACCTGTAGCGACCCGACCTCAAACGGTCAAGTCTCTATGCTTCAGTGTCATCCCTGGATCGGTAATGCTAACACACACAGTACTCGAAGGATTTATAACAGAGTAGCAATCACACACTTATTACATCATATGTCTCAAAAGAGAATTTATTACAATAAATATGGCTTAAGGCCATCTAATACGATAACAGCGGAAGGCTTGGAAGATAAAGTGAGTCCATCAACTCCAACGGCATAGCTGAGCTGCACGGCAACGACCTAACGAACCTTACTCCTCGTCTGAAAAGTCTGCAACATGATACGTTGCAGCCCGAAAATGGGTCAGCACATGGAATATGCTGGCAATATAATACAGTAGAGCAAGAACAGAATAATGCTATCACTACATGCATATTTGGCTGGTAGAAAGTTCTATGGTTATAGTTTTGCGGAAAGCCAATTTTTCCCTACAACAAAGGAATAGATTTTATTTAACTATCATGGTAGTTGAAACATCATTGAGAAGGTTCCTCCAACTCAATCCCAATTAGAAGTAATTATCAACCCAACAATATTAATTTAGAGTGATGAGATACATATGATAATCCAAGTACTAGATACTCAAGACTGTCCATAACCGGGGACACGACTAACCATGATTAGATTGTACACTCTGTAGAGGTTTGCGCACTTTTCCCCACAAGACTCGATCTCCTCCATTGGATTTCTCGCACTACATGGTGTTTGAGAAACGGATGACCGAGACACAGTCTTTCGGAAACATTAACTCTTTACTCCGGGTAGACTATACCAACCTACATCCCTCTACCTGCTAGTCTACCTCTTCAAGAGCTCACGCAACTTACTCAACTATGCTAGAGCCCATAATAGCTTGTGGCTGCACACGGAAGTTTCTAGCATGAAATATCTCAGTTCCCTTTGAGCCTGGGTGGCGGACCTTAGGATTATCACATGGGTACTCCAGGATATCCTAGGACAACACTGGATTCTCCAGGTGCCCGACAAGCAATCCACCCAGATGTGTATTAAAGTTGCCACCTTAAGTTGAACCATTAATTAACAATCTCACATCTGTCATGGATTCACTCGCCCAAACCACGTCTACGAGCATAGCATAGCAATATAAGCAATACGTAGAAGTAACTCCCAATGGTTTGATAATAACATGGCAATAGTTTCTACCTCATCAACTACTTCCCAATCCACATGTTAATCACATCCTAATCATGCAATGTTTGAGGATTGGAGCTAATGCATAAAAACTGGGTATGAAAAGAGTATGATCAATGTGTTACTTGCCTTGCTGATGATCCGCAAAACCTAGAGACTCGTAGTAGCACGCTTCGCACTCTGGGTGTTCTATCGCAAACAAACAATAGCATACATAAGAAATCAAGCAAAGAAGCATGGGTAAATCTCAAATAAGAAGATCTAACCAGAAAGTTCAACTTAAGAACTCCTGTTTGCAAAAAGAATCAAATCAAGCGGAGCAACAAAACTCAAACTGCAAAAGAAACAAGATCCGTTTACTAATCTGAACTAAAATCAAATTTTACAGTACCAAAATCTTGTTCAAGTTGATTAAACAGAAATAGGGTTTCGAGACGAAGATCTAGGCGCTTGATTCGCCTGATTCCGATAAACGAGCGAAAAGATAAACTAAAACGAAAATCGGATCAGAAATCGCGATCGAAAATAATCGCGGAAAATCCAAGAAAAAGAAAAACTGACGAACAGGCTAACGAACGATCGTTCGCTGTCTGCGGCTAACGAGTGAACACCGTTTGTTAAAACGGACGTACGGACGAACGTCCGCTAACTAAACTAAACCGGAAAAAAAAACCGATCTATTCTAAAAAAACCGGATCGGTTTAAAAATAAAACCTAACGACGGCGGCGACGGCGTATACCTCCGGCGAGGCTCGGGCGGCTCCGGCAGGGTCCGGCTGTGGCGGGGGGTGGTGCGGGGCGGCGACGGTAGGCGGCGGCGGCAAACGGCGACGGCGGCTGCGAGCGGCGGCGGCGGCGGCTTCGGCAGGCGGCGGGTGGCGGGTCGGGTGGTGGTGGTGGGGGTCGGGGACGGCGTATATAAGGAGGGGGGCGGCTGGCTTGGGGAGGGGGCAAGGCGGCGCGGGGACAGAGTCCCGGTCGGACTCGGCGACGGCGGCGGCGGTCGCGGTCTCCTGGAGGGAGACGGCGGCGCGGGGCGGTTGGGCCGGCCTGGCTCGATTGGGCTTCGGCCCAGCCGGGCGCTGAAGATTTTTTTTAAATAATTTCGCCAAAACTTAAATAAATCCGAGAAAATGAAGTAAAAATCTAAAAATACCAAAACAAATTTTCACCGTCTAAATAAAATATTTAGAACGAGATGAACATTTTCTTGGCCCTAAAAGGCAACTTTGAAAAGCATGCAATTTTTCTAATTCAAATAAAATAGCAATAAAATCAGAATAAAATCCAATATTTTATTTGAATATTTTTCCTCCAATATTTCAATTATTTTGGAGAAGTCATATTATCTCCTCTCATATATTTTAATATGAAATATTTTCGGAGAGAAAAGTAATTAAAACCAATAATCCTCGTTTCAATATTTGATAAAACTCAAATATGAAAATAGGGAAATCCCCAACTCTCTCTGAGGGTCCTTGAGTTGCTTAGGATTTCGAGGATCGCGAAACGAAATGCAACAAAATATGATATGCATGAATGATCTATGTATAACATTCCAAATTGAAAATTTGGGATGTTACAAACCTACCCCCCTTAAGATGAATCTCGCCCTCGAGATTCGGGTTGGCTAGAAAATAGGTGTGGGTGGTCTTTGCAAAGATCATCCTCTTGTTCCCAGGTGGCTTCATCCTTGGTATGGTGACTCCACTGAACTTTGCAAAACTTGATAACCTTGCTGCGGGTGACTCGGCTGGCAAATTCAAGAATCCTCACTGGCTTCTCCTCGTAGGTCAGATCGCTGTCCAACTGAATCGCCTCCAAGGGCACTGTATCTCTTAACGGTATATCGGCCATCTCAGCATGACACTGTTGGGAATCGTAGCATAAATTAAAATTTTCCTACGCTCACCAAGATGCATCTATGGAGTCTACTAGCAATGAGGGGAAAGAAGTGCATCTACATACCCTTGTAGATCGTGAGCGGAAGCGTTCCAATGAACGTGGATGACGGAGTCGTACTCGCCGTGATCCAAATCACCGATGACCGAGTGCCGAACAGACGGCACCTCCGCGTTCAACACACGTACGGTGCAGCGATGTCTCCTCCTTCTTGATCCAGCAAGGGGGAAGGAGAGGTTGATGGAGATCCAACAGCACGACGGCGTGATGGTGGATGTAGCGGTTCTCCGGCAGGGCTACGCCGAGCTTCTGCGAGAGAGAGAGGTGTTACAGGGGAGGAGGGAGGCGCCCAAGGCTGTAGGTTGCTGCCCTCCCTCCCCCCCTTTATATAGGCCCCTGGGGGGTGCGCCAGCCCTGGGAGATGGGATCTCCAAGGGGGGGCGGCGGCCAAGGGGGGAACGGGTTGCCTTACCCCCCAAGGCAAGGGGGAAGCTCCCCCCCTAGGGTTCCCAACCCTAGGCGCATGGGGGGAGGACCAAGGGGGGGCGCCCAGCCCACTAGGGGCTGGTTCCCTTCCCACTTCAGCCCACGGGGCCCTCCGGGATAGGTGGCCCCACCCGGTGGACCCCCGGGACCCTTCCGGTGGTCCCGGTACAATACCGGTAACCCCCGAAACTTTCACGGTGGCCGAAACTTGACTTCCTATATATAATTCTTCACCTCCGGACCATTCCAGAACCTCTCGTGACGTCCGGGATCTCATCCGGGACTCCGAACAACTTTTGGGTTTCCGCATACATATATCTCTACAACCCTAGCGTCACCGGACCTTAAGTGTGTAGACCCTACGGGTTCGGGAGACATGCAGACATGACCGAGACGCATCTCCGGTCAATAACCAACAGCGGGATCTGGATACCCATGTTGGCTCCCACATGTTCCACGATGATCTCATCGGATGAACCACGGTGTCGAGGATTCAATCAATCCCGTATGCAATTCCCTTTGTCAATCGGTATGTTACTTGCCCGAGATTCGATCATCGGTATCCCAATACCTTGTTCAATCTCGTTACCGGCAAGTCTCTTTACTCGTACCGCAATGCATGATCCCGTGACTAACGCCTTAGTCACATTGAGCTCATTATGATGATGCATTACCGAGTGGGCCCAGAGATACCTCTCCGTCACACGGAGTGACAAATCCCAGTCTCGATCCGTGCCAACCCAATAGACACTTTCGGAGATACCCGTAGTGCACCTTTATAGTCACCCAGTTACGTTGTGACGTTTGGCACACCCAAAGCACTCCTACGGTATCCGGGAGTTGCACGATCTCATGGTCTAAGGAAAATATACTTGACATTGGAAAAGCTCTAGCAAACGAAACTACACGACCTTTTATGCTATGCTAAGGATTGGGTCTTGTCCATCACATCATTCTCCTAATGATGTGATCCCGTTATCAATGACATCCAATGTCCATAGTCAGGAAACCATGACTATCTGTTGATCAACGAGCTAGTCAACTAGAGACTTACTAGGGACACTTTGTGGTCTATGTATTCACACATGTATTACGATTTCCGGACAATACAATTATAGCATGAACAATAGACAATTACCATGAACAAAGAAATATAATAATAACCTTTTATTATTGCCTCTAGGGCATATTTCCAACAGTCTCCCACTTGCACTAGAGTCAATAATCTAGTTACATTGTGATGAATCGAACACCCATTGCGTCCTGGTGTTGATCATGTTTTGCCCTAGGGAGAGGTTTAGTCAACGGATCTGCTACATTCAGGTCCGTATGTACTTTACAAATATCTATGTCTCCATTTTGAACACTTTCACGAATGGAGTTGAAGTGACACTTGATATGCCTGGTCTTCCTGTGAAACCTGGGCTCCTTCGCAAGGGCAATAGCTCCAGTGTTGTCACAGAAGAGAGTCATCGGTCCCGACGCATTGGGAATCACCCCTAGGTCGGTAATGAACTCCTTCATCCAGACTGCTTCCTGTGCTGCCTCCGAGGCTGCCATGTACTCCGCTTCACATGTAGATCCCGCCACGACGCTTTGCTTGCAACTGCACCAGCTTACTGCTCCTCCATTCAAAATATACACGTATCCGGTCT
This sequence comes from Triticum aestivum, assembly GCF_018294505.1. NCBI lineage: Eukaryota > Viridiplantae > Streptophyta > Magnoliopsida > Poales > Poaceae > Triticum > Triticum aestivum. The sequence goes on from NC_057796.1 coordinate 99,421,644, forward strand.
GTGACTTCGAGTCATCCAGATCTGTGTCGAAGCTAGCGTCGACGTAACCCTTTACGACGAGCTCTTCGTCACCTCCATAAACGAGAAACATATCCTTAGTCCTCTTCAGGTACTTCAGGATATTCTTGACCGCTGTCCAGTGTTCCTTGCCGGGATTACTTTGGTACCTTCCTACCAAACTTACGGCAAGGTTTACATCAGGTCTGGTACACAGCATGGCATACATAATAGACCCTATGGCCGAGGCATAGGGGATGACACTCATCTCTTCTATATCTTCTGCCGTGGTCGAGCATTGATCCGTGCTCAATTGCACACCTTGCAATACAGGCAAGAACCCCTTCTTGGACTGATCCATACTGAACTTCTTCAATATCTTGTCAAGGTATGTACTCTGTGAAAGACCAATGAGGCGTCTTGATCTATCTCTATAGATCTTGATGCCTAATATATAAGCAGCTTCTCCAAGGTCCTTCATTGAAAAACACTTATTCAAATAGGCCTTTATACTTTCCAAGAATTCTATATCATTTCCCATCAATAATATGTCATCCACATATAATATGAGAAATGCTACAGAGCTCCCACTCACTTTCTTGTAAACACAGGCTTCTCCATAAGTCTGTGTAAACCCAAAAGCTTTGATCATCTCATCAAAGCGAATGTTCCAACTCCGAGATGCTTGCACCAGCCCATAGATTGAGCGCTGGAGCTTGCACACTTTGTTAGCATTCTTAGGATCGACAAAACCTTCCGGCTGCATCATATACAACTCTTCCTTAAGGAAGCCGTTAAGGAATGCCGTTTTGACGTCCATCTGCCATATCTCATAATCATAGTATGCGGCAATTGCTAACATGATTCGGACGGACTTCAGCTTTGCTACGGGTGAGAAAGTCTCATCGTAGTCAACCCCTTGAACTTGTCGATAACCCTTAGCGACAAGTCAAGCTTTGTAGATGGTCACATTACCATCCGCGTCCGTCTTCTTCTTAAAGATCCATTTGTTTTCTATGGCTCGCCGATCATCGGGCAAGTCAGTCAAAGTCCATACTTCGTTTTCATACATGGATCCTACCTCGGATTTCATGGCATCTAGCCATTTGTCGGAATCCGGGCCCGCCATCGCTTCTTCATAGTTCGAAGGTTCACCGTTGTCCAACAACATGATTTCCAGGACAGGGTTGTTGTACCACTCTGGTGCGGAACGTGTCCTTGTGGACCTATGAAGTTCAGTAACTTGATCCGAAGCTTCATGATCATCATCATTAACTTCCTCCCCAGTCGGTGTAGGCACCACAGGAACATTTTCCCGCGCTGCGCTACTTTCCGGTTCGGAAGGGGTGACTATCACCTCATCAAGTTCCACTTTCCTCCCACTCAATTCTTTCGAGAGAAACTCCTTCTCAAGAAAGGACCCGTTCTTGGCAACGAAGATCTTGCCTTCGGATCTGAGGTAGAAGGTGTACCCAATAGTTTCCTTAGGGTATCCTATGAAGACGCATTTTTCCGATTTGGGTTCGAGCTTTTCAGGTTGAAGTTTCTTAACATAAGCATCGCATCCCCAAACTTTTAGAAACGACAGCTTAGGTTTCTTCTCAAACCATAATTCATATGGTGTCGTCTCAACGGATTTTGATGGAGCCCTATTTAAAGTGAATGCGGCAGTCTCTAAAGCATAACCCCAAAATGAGAGCGGTAAATCGGTAAGAGACATCATAGATCGCACCATATCCAATAGAGTGCGATTACGACGTTCAGACACACCATTTCTCTGAGGTGTTCCAGGCGGCGTGAGTTGTGAAACTATTCCACATTTCCTCAAGTGTGCACCAAACTCGTGACTTAAATATTCTCCACCACGATCTGATCGTAGGAATTTTATTCTCCTGTCACGTTGATTCTCAACCTCACTCTGAAATTCCTTAAACTTTTCAAAGGTTTCAGACTTGTGTTTCATTAGGTAGACATACCCATATCTACTTAAGTCATCAGTGAGAGTGAGAACATAACGATATCCTCCGCGAGCCTCAACACTCATTGGACCGCACACATCGGTATGTATGATTTCCAATAAGTTGGTTGCTTGCTCCATTGTTCCGGAGAACGGAGTCTTGGTCATCTTACCCATGAGGCATGGTTCGCACGTGTCAAATGATTTGTAATCAAGAGACTCCAAAAGTCCATCTGCATGGAGCTTCTTCATGCGCTTGACACCAATGTGACCAAGGCGGCAGTGCCACAAGTATGTGGGACTATCGTTATCAACTTTACATCTTTTGGTATTCACACTATGAACAGGTGTAACATCACGTTCGAGATTCATCAAAAATAAACCATTGACCAGCGGGGCATGACCATAAAACATATCTCTCAAATAAATAGAACAACCATTATTCTCGGATTTAAATGAGTAGCCATCTCGAATTAAACGAGATCCAGATACAATGTTCATGCTCAAAGCTGGCACTAAATAAAAATTATTGAGGTTTAAAACTAATCCCGTGGGTAGATGCAGAGGTAACGTGCCGACGGCGATCACATCAACCTTGGAACCATTCCCGACATGCATCGTCACCTCGTCCTTCGCCAGTCTCCGTTTATTCCGTAGTTCCTGTTTTGAGTTACAAATATGAGCAACCGCACCGGTATCAAATACCCAGGAGCTACTACGAGTACTGGTAAGGTACACATCAATTACATGTATATCACATATACCTTTGGTGTTGCCGGCCTTCTTCTTGTCCGCTAAGTATTTGGGGCAGTTCCGCTTCCAGTGACCACTTCCCTTGCAATAAAAGCACTCAGTCTCGGGCTTGGGTCCATTCTTTGACTTCTTCCCGGTAACTGGTTTACCGGGCGCGGCAACTCCCTTGCCGTCCTTCTTGAAGTTCTTCTTACCCTTGCCCTTCTTGAACTTAGTGGTTTTATTCACCATCAACACTTGATGTTCTTTTCTATTCTCTACCTCAGCTGATTTCAGCATTGAATATACCTCAGGAACGGTCTTTTCCATCCCCTGCATATTGAAGTTCATCACAAAGCTCTTGTAGCTTGGTGGTAGCGACTGGAGGATTCTGTCAATGACCGCGTCATCCGGGAGATTGACTCCCAGCTGAGACAAGCGGTTATGCAACCCAGACATTTTGAGTATGTGCTCACTAACAGAACTGTTCTCCTCCATTTTACAGCTGAAGAACTTGTCGGAGACATCATATCTCTCGACCCGGGCATGAGCTTTCAAAACCAGTTTCAGCTCCTCGAACATCTCGTATGCTCCATGTTTCTCAAAACGCTTTTGGAGACCCGGTTCTAAGCTGTAAAGCATGCCGCACTGAACGAGGGAGTAATCATCAGCACGTGATTGCCAAGTGTTCATAACGTCTTGGTTCTCTGGGATTGGTGCTTCACCTAGCGGTGCTTCTAAGACATAATCTTTCTTGGCTACTATGAGGATGATCCTCAGGTTCTGAACCCAGTCCGTATAGTTGCTGCCATCATCTTTCAGCTTGGTTTTCTCTAGGAACGCGTTGAAATTGAGGACAACGTTGGCCATTTGATCTACAATACATAGTGTAAAGATTTTAGACTAAGTTCATGATAATTAAGTTCATATAATCAAATTATTTAATGAACTCCCACTCAGATAGACATCCCTCTAGTCATCTAAGTGAAACATGATCCGACTTTACCTAGGCCGTGTCCGATCATCACGTGAGACGGACTAGTCAAGATCGGTGAACATCTCCATGTTGATCGTATCTTCTATACGACTCATGCTCGACCTTTCGGTCCTCCGTGTTCCGAGGCCATGTCTGTACATGCTAGGCTCGTCAAGTCAACCTAAGTGTATTGCGTGTGTTCCGAGGCCATGTCTGTGCATGCTAGGCTCATCAACACCCGTTGTATTCGAACGTTAGAATCTATCACACCCGATCATCACGTGGTGCTTCGAAACAACGAACCTTCGCAACGGTGCACAGTTAGGGTGAACACTTTCTTGAAATTATTATAAGGGATCATCTTACTTACTACCGTCGTTCTAAGCAAATAAGATGCAAAAACATGATAAACATCACATGCAATCAAACAGTGACATGATATGGCCAATATCATCATGCTCCTTTGATCTCCATCTTCGGGGCACCATGATCATCTTCGTCACCGGCATGACACCATGATCTCCATCATCATGATCTCCATCATTGTGTCTTCATGAAGTCGTCACGCCAACGATTACTTCTACTTCTATGGCTAACCCGTTTAGCAACAAAGTAAAGTAATTTACATTGCGTTATTCAATGACACGCAGGTCATGCAAAATAATAAAGACAACTCCTATGGCTCCTGCCGGTTGTCATACTCATCGACATGCAAGTCGTGATTCCTATTACAAGAATATGATCAATCTCATACATCACATATATCATTCATCACATCTTCTGGCCATATCACATCACATAGCACTTGCTGCAAAAACAAGTTAGACGTCCTCTAATTGTTGTTGCAAGTTTTTACGTGGTTTGTAGGTTTCTAGCAAGAACGTTTTCTTACCTACGTATGACCACAACGTGATTTGCCAATTTCTATTTACCCTTCATAAGGACCCTTTTCGTCGAATCCGTTCCGACTAAAGTATAAGAGACAGACACCCGCTAGCCACCTTATGCAACTAGTGCATGTCAGTCGGTGGAACCAGTCTCACGTAAGCGTACGTGTAAGGTCGGTCTGGGCCGCTTCATCCTACAATGCCGCCAAAACAAGAAACGACTAGTAGCGGCAAGAAGAATTGGCAAACTCAACGCCCACAACTGCTTTGTGTTCTACTCGTGCATAGTAACTACGCATAGGCCTGGCTCATGATGCCACTGTTGGGAATCGTAGCATAATTTAAAATTTTCCTACGCTCACCAAGATGCATCCATGGAGTCTACTAGCAACGAGGGGAAAGGAGTGCATCTACATACCCTTGTAGATCGCGAGCGGAAGCGTTCCAATGAACGTGGATGACGGAGTCGTACTCGCCGTGATCCAAATCACTGATGACCGAGTGCCGAACGGACGGCACCTCCGCGTTCAACACACGTACGGTGCAGCGACGTCTCCTCCTTCTTGATCCAGCAAGGGGGAAGGAGAGGTTGATGGAGATCCAACAGCACGACGGCGTGGTGGTGGATGTAGCGGTTCTCCGGCAGGGCTACGCCGAGCTTCTGCGAGAGAGAGAGAGGTGTTGCAGGGGAGGAGGGAGGCGCCCAAGGCTGTAGGTTGCTGCCCTCCCTCCCCCCCCTTTATATAGGCCCCTGGGGGGTGCGCCAGCCCTGGGAGATGGGATCTCCAAGGGGGGGCGGCGGCCAAGGGGGGAAGGGGTTGCCTTGCCCCCCAAGGCAAGGGGGAAGCTCCCCCTAGGGTTCCCAACCCTAGGCACATGGGGGAGGCCCAAGGGGGGGCGCCCAGCCCACTAGGGGCTGGTTCCCTTCCCACTTCAGCCCACGGGGCCCTCCGGGATAGGTGGCCCCACCCGGTGGACCCCCGGGACCCTTCCGGTGGTCCCGGTACAATACCGGTAACCCCCAAAACTTTCCCGGTGGCCGAAACTTGACTTCCTATATATAATTCTTCACCTCCGGACCATTCCGGAACCTCTCGTGACGTCCGGGATCTCATCCGGGACTCCGAACAACTTTCGGGTTTCCGCATACATATATCTCTACAACCCTAGCGTCACCGGACCTTAAGTGTGTAGACCCTACGGGTTCGGGAGACATGCAGACATGACCGAGACGCCTCTCCGGTCAATAACCAACAGCGGGATCTGGATACCCATGTTGGCTCCCACATGTTGCACGATGATCTCATCGGATGAACCACGGTGTCGAGGATTCAATCAATCCCGTATGCAATTCCCTTTGTCAATCGGTATGTTACTTGCCCGAGATTCGATCGTCGGCATCCCAATACCTTGTTCAATCTCGTTACCGGCAAGTCTCTTTACTCGTACCGCAATGCATGATCCCGTGACTAACGCCTTAGTCACATTGAGCTCATTATGATGATGCATTACCGAGTGGGCCCAGAGATACCTCTCCGTCACACGGAGTGACAAATCCCAGTCTCGATCCGTGCCAACCCAACAGACACTTTCGGAGATACCCGTAGTGCACCTTTATAGTCACCCAGTTACGTTGTGACGTTTGGCACACCCAAAGCACTCCTACGTTATCCGGGAGTTGCACGATCTCATGGTCTAAGGAAAAGATACTTGACATTGGAAAAGCTCTAGCAAACGAAACTACACGACCTTCTATGCTATGCTTAGGATTGGGTCTTGTCCATCACATCATTCTCCTAATGATGTGATCCCGTTATCAATGACATCCAATGTCCATAGTGAGGAAACGATGACTATCTGTTGATCAACGAGCTAGTCAACTAGAGGCTTACTAGGGACACTTTGTCGTCTATGTATTCACACATGTATTACGATTTCTGGACAATACAATTATAGCATGAACAATAGACAATTACCATGAACAAAGAAATATAATAATAACCTTTTATTATTGCCTCTAGGGCATATTTCCAACAGACACTTCTTCAGCTGTGAAACATGAAACACATCATGAACTCCTGACAGTCCTTCAAGTAACTCCAACTTGTAGGCAACTTCTCCCATACGTTCCAAAATTCGATACGGTCCTACAAATCTCAGGGCTAACTTTCCCTTAACTCCAAAATGTTTCAGTCCTCGCAGAGGTGACACTCGTAGATATGCTCTGTCTCCAATTTCATAGGTTATTTCCTTGCGTTTCGAATCTGCATAACTCTTCTGTCTGGACTGAGCTACCTTTAATCTATCTCGGATCAACTTAACCTTTTCTTCAGACTCCTTGATCAAATCTGGTCCAAACAACTGTCGGTCTCCTACTTCATCCCACATCAACGGTGTTCTGCACCTTCGTCTGTACAGGGCTTCGAATGGTGCCATCTTCAAACTTGCTTGATAGCTATTGTTGTATGAGAACTCCGCGTAGGGAAAATTGTCATCCCAACTAGATCCATAATCTAGCGCACATGCCCAACATGTCCTCCAGAATCTGGTTGACTCTCTCGGTCTGTCCATCCGTCTGCGGGTGGAATGATGTACTGAACTCCAATCTCGTTCCCAAAGTCTGGTGCAGTTGATGCCAAAGTCTGATACTATGGTCCTCGGAACTCCATGCAGACATATGATCCTGGTCATGTATATCTTGGCCAACTTCGCACTTGTATAGGTGGTTTTCACTGGGATAAAGTGAGCCACTTTGGTCAAGCGATCAACTACTACCCATATAGAATCATATCCTGATTTGGTCCTGGGCAATCCGGTGATAAAATCCATGCCAAGTTTATCCCACTTCCATTCGGGTATCGGCATAGGCTGTAACAATCCTGCTGGCTTTTGATGCTCAGCCTTCACTCTCTGACATACATCACATACGGCTACATACTCGGCAATATCCTTCTTCATACCAGTCCACCAGGAACGTTCCTTCAAATCCAAATACATCTTGGTGTTTCCGGGGTGTATCGAGTATGGTGAGTCATGAGCCTCCTGAAGTATCAACTTCCCGATCTCTGTGTTATTGGGCACATAAACACGGTCCTCAAACCATAAGGTGTCGTGCTCATCCTCACGAAAACCTTTGGCCTTTCCTTTACCCATTCTCTCTTTTATCTCGGCAATCTCTTTGTCATCCTTCTGAGCTTCTCGAATCTTTCCTAACAATGTAGACTGTACCTCCATTGTTGCAACAAAACCTCTAGGAACAATCTCCAATCGAAGTTCCCTGAGATCCTCTGCTAACTCCTTTGGCAATCCTGTGCTTACTAGGGTATTAGCATAACTCTTCCGACTCAAAGTGTCTGCTATGACATTGGCCTTGCCTGGATGATAGTGAAGCTTCATGTCATAATCCTTTATAAGCTCCAACCATCTCCTCTGCCTAAGGTTCAGCTCCTTCTGTGTGAAAATGTACTTCAAACTCTTATGATCCGTGTACACATCACAACGGTTTCCAATAAGGTAATGTCTCCAAGTCTTGAGCGCATGCACTACAGCTGCTAACTCCAAATCATGTGTGGCATAATTCAATTCGTGCGGTTTTAGTTGTCGTGAGGCATACGAAACAACACTTCCGTCCAGCATAAGCACACTTCCAAGTCCTAGGCGAGAGGCGTCACAATACACTTGGAAATCCTTGCGTATATCCGGTAGAATCAGCACTGGGGCTGTAGTCAAACGTTTCTTCAACTTCTGAAAACTGGCCTCACATTCTTCCGTCCATTTAAATTTGGTATCCTTCTTTAATAACTCCGTCATTGGCTTCGCAATCTTGGAAAAATTCTCAATGAATCTCCGATAGTATCCTGCGAGTCCAAGAAAACTGCGGATCTCGCTAACTGAAGTGGGTGCCAACCATTCAGTGACTGACTGAACCTTGGTGGGATCTGCTGCTACACCTTCTCCTGATATAACATGTCCAAGGAATCCGACTTCCTTCAACCAAAACTCACATTTGCTGAACTTGGCATACAACTGGTGTTCCCTGAGTTTCTCGAGAACTAAACGCAAATGATCTTCGTGCTCCTCCTCATTCTTCGAGTATACCATTATATCATCAATGAACACCACTACAAACTTATCCAAATATTCCATGAACACTTTGTTCATCATGATCATGAAATAGGAAGGGGTGTTAGTCAATCCAAATGACATGACCGCATATTCATACAACCCGTACCGTGTGGTGAATGCTGTCTTTGGTATATCCTTCTCTCGAATCTTCAGCTGGTGATATCCTGATCGTAGATCGATCTTTGAAAACACCTTAGCACCTTGCAGCTGGTCAAACAAATCATTGATCATCGGCAGTGGGTATTTGTTCTTGATCGTCACCTCATTTAACGCACGATAATCAAAAACCATTCTTAGAGACTTATCTTTCTTCTCAACCAAAAGCACTGGGGCTCCCCATGGTGATGAACTCCGTCGAATGTAACCTTTCTCCAATAACTCCTTGATCTGCTTCTTAATCTCCTCCAGATCATTTGCGGGCATCCGGTATGGTCGCTTCGATATAGGCCCGGTGCCTGGCAACAGTTCTATCAAAAACTCGATGTCTCGATTCGGTGGCATGCCTGGTAACTCCTCTGGAAAAACATCTGGGTAATCCTTCACCACATGCACTTCCTCCTGAACAACTCCCGTGAGGGTATTTACTTGGCTCCTCCTAGGCGCATGCCTAGATACATACTTAATCCTTTTTCCCTCAGGGGTGGTCAGATAAATCGACTTACTAGCACAGTCAATGCTTCCTCCATACTTTGACATCCAGTCCATGCCTAATATCACATCCAATCCTTTTGACTCCAAAATTATTAGGTCTGACCGGAAGACATGGCTACCAATGGTTAAGGGTATCTGATCGCACCATCGGCTAGCCATATACTCTGCTCCAGGTGAACTCACTAACAGAGGGGTCCTAAGGGATTGGGTTGGTAGTTGAAGCTTATCCACAAATCCCCTTGATATGTATGAATGCGATGCACCAGTATCAAAAAGAACAAGGGCGGTAAAAGACAACCAAAAACTTACCGATAACCGCGTTTGGCTGCTCTTCAACCTCCTCCACGTTAACGTGGTTCACTTGTCCTTTCTTGAATGGATTGGGCTTCTTCCCAGCGCTCCCATTACCGTTTCCATTCTTTGCTTCAGGGCACTCCGTGGCATAGTGTCCAGTCTTCCCGCACTTGAAGCAAGTAATGTGACTTAGGTCTCTCTTGGCAGGTGTGGCTGGATTGGGGTGGTTCTGATTGTTGCTTGTTCCGTTCCCAGTCCCATTCTTGGAACCATTGTGGTTGTGCGAACTTCCTCCATTGTGGTTATGACCTCCATGGTTATGAACAAGTCCCCCCGAGTTCGGGGTTAGACGAGATTTCTGCTGGGCTCCTGAGTTATACCTTCCTTGTCCATACTTCCTCTTACGGCTCTCAATCTGCTGCTGCTTCCGTTCAATCATAAGAGCCTTATTTACCAACTCCTGGTAGTTGTTGAATGTTGCCACCATCAACTGCATGCTCATCTCATCATTCAGCCCTTCCATAAACTTCTCCTGCTTCACGGCATCTATGGCCACATCATCAGGGGCATAGCGAGATAACTTGCTAAACTCATCCACGTACTGAGCCACAGTACGGTTCCCATGGCATAAGTTGCGAAACTCACGCTTCTTCATATTCATAGCTCCAGTTGAGACATGGTCTGTGCGGAAAGCTTGCTGAAACTGATCCCAAGTGACGTTGGCTATGGGGAAAGTGGCCGTATAATTCTCCCACCATGAGGCGGATGGTCCATCCAATTGATGTGCGGCAAAGCGCACCTTCTCAGCATCTGTGCAACCTGCGGTGGTCAACTCCCTTCCAATACGGCGTAGCCAATCATCAGCAACTATAGGCTCGGTGCTACTAGAAAACACCCGCGGCTGCAACCTCAGAAAACGGGCTAGGTTATCAACTGGTGGTGGTGGCGGTGGGTTGTTGTTGTTGGTGTTGTTGCCTTGGTTCTGAACTAACAACTGCATCAAGGCATTCTGCTGCTGGATCAACTGAGTGAGCTCCGGTGGGAAGGTAAATCCGATGTCACGTCTCGGAGGCATCTGATGGGTTTAGAGGGGAGAGATTAGAATAGAATGAGGTCTAATGAGAGAAACACTACCCATATGCACATGAGACAAACACAATCATTTCACTCAATCAATCAAGCAAGGGCATACAATCGATCTAATCTATTGTTACAAAAGTGCTCGGACTATACTATATACATGGGGGAATACTACTAATCATTTGGTGGCCATCTAGAAATTTTGATCGGTGGAAGACTCCATGATGTCTGCTCCAGCTTCGTCTTGAAAGTCATCTTCACTGGGGTTGGAGTCGGTGTCTTCGATGATGATGTAGTTCTCCGGGCAAGTTGAGTCGTCGTCCTCTCCTCCTGGCGCGGGGTCTCCCATGAATACTCCGATCTTCTTTATCAGGTCGTCATTCTTCTCCAATAGTGTGGCAATTTCCTCCTCATATCCATCGCGTGTAGACTTAAGTTGTTCTTCCAGCTCGATGATCCTTGTCTTCGCCTTCTTCAAATATATCATGTCTGTGCACATCTGATTCTCCTGGCGACGAATGTGATGGTTTAACTCCATGATGAAAGCTGCGATTGATCTATCCTTCCTGGTGCTGATCATCTCCCATTGCTCATCTCGGCGCCCACAAATCCGGTAGATAGTATCCTTAGGCTCCTTATGATAAACTTCTCCAATGCGTCCCATGGTGATGTGAGCTGCCATACTCTTTCCTAGACTCCAGGTTGGTGCATCAAAGGAAAACTCTATGGGCTTAGTGACTGGTGTGAATGTCCTTCCTGGAACTTGAACTTGAATCATCCATCGTTCCTCTTCTGGTAAAGTGGCGTTGTAAGTCCCGGTGAAGCTTGGTATTCCAATGTTCAGGTACCTAGTGACTTCCTTCAAGTGACGTCCAAAAGGGGTGTCCTCATCCGGTTGCGTGAACTTGATCCTTGCATCCGCCATCCTAAAGAGTAGAAAATGGAGAGGAGTCAGAAATGAGAAGAGAATAGTGATCTAGGGCTTTTAGCTTAGTGGTCGTGTCCTACACTTAGCGTGTGCTCTGATACCATCTTGTAGCGACCCGACCTCAAACGGTGACGTCTCTGTGCTTCAGTGTCATCCCTGGATCGGTAATGCTGACACACACAGTACTCAAAGGATTTATAACAGAGTAGCAATCACACACTTATTACATCGTATGTCTCAAAAGAGAACTTATTATAATAAATATGGCTTAAGGCCATCTAATACGATAACAGCGGAAGGCTTGGAAGATAAAGTGAATCCATCAACTCCAACGGCATAGCTGAGCTGCACGGCAATGACCTAACGAACCTTAATCCTCGTCTGAAAAGTCTGCAACATGATACGTTGCAGCCCGAAAATGGGTCAGCACATGGAATATGCTGGCAATATAACACAGTAGAGCAAGAACAGAATAATGCTATCACTACATGCATATTTGGCTGGTGGAAAGCTCTATGGTTGTAGTTTTGCGGAAAGCCAATTTTTCCCTACAACAAAGGAATAGATTTTATTTAACTATCATGGTAGTTGAAACATCATTGAGAAGGTTCCTCCAACTCAATCCCAATTAGAAGTAATTATCAACCCAACAATATTAATTTAGAGTGATGAGATACATATGATAATCCAAGTACTAGATACTCAAGACTGTCCATAACCGGGGACACGGCTAACCATGATTAGATTGTATACTCTGCAGAGGTTTGCGCACTTTTCCCCACAAGACTCAATCTCCTCCGTTGGATTTCTCACACTACATGGTGTTTGAGAAACGGATGGCCGAGACACAGTCTTTCGGAAACATTAACTCTTTACTCCGGGTAGACTATACCAACCTACATCCCTCTACCTGCTAGTCTACCTCTTCAAGAGCTCACGCAACTTACTCAACTATGCTAGAGCCCATAATAGCTTGTGGCTGCACACGGAAGTTTCTAGCATGAAATATCTCAGTTCCCTTTGAGCCTGGGTGGCGGACCTTAGGATTATCACACGGGTACTCCGAGATATCCTAGGACAACACTGGATTCTACAGGTGCCCGAGAAGCAATCCACCCAGATGTGTCTTAAAGTTGCCACCTTAAGTTGAACCATTAATTAACAATCTCACATCTGTCATGGATTCACTCACCCAAACCACGTCTACGAGCATAGCTTAGCAATATAAGCAATACCTAGAAGTAACTCCCAAGGGTTTGATAATAACAGGGCAATAGGTTCTACCTCGTCAACTACTTCCCAATCCACATGTTAATCACATCCTAATCATGCAATGTTTGAGGATTGGAGCTAATGCATAAAAACTGGGTATGAAAAGAGTATGATCAATGTGTTACTTGCCTTGCTGATGATCCGCAAAACCTAGAGACTCTTAGTAGCACGCTTCACACTCCACGTGTTCTATCGCAAGCAAACGATAGCATACATAAGCAATCAAGCAAAGAAGCACGGGTAAATCTCAAATAAGAGGATCTAACGTGCAATTTTCACCGTCTAAATAAAATATTTAGAACGAGATGGACATTTTCTTGGCCCTAAAATGTAACTTTGAAAAACGTGCAATTTTTCTAATTCAAATAAAATAGCAATAAACTCCGAATAAAATCCAATATTTTATTTTAATATTTTTCCTCCAATATTTCAATTATTTTGGAGAAGTCATATTATCTCCTCTCATATATTTTAATATGAAATATTTTCAGAGAGAAAAATAATTAAAACCAATAATCCTCGTTTCAATATTTGATAAAACTCAAATATGAAAACAGGGAAATCCCCAACTCTCTCCGAGGGTCCGTGAGTTGCTTAGGATTTCGAGGATCGTCAAAACAAAATGCAACAAAATATGATATGCATGAATGATCTGTGTATAACATTCCAAATTGAAAATTTCGGATGTTACAGTACCAGACAGGTCGGCGGGGCCCACCAGGCGGCGGGCCCCAGCAGTCGGCGGAGAAGCCGGCGACCAGAGAGACTGACAGCCAGGTCCTACACCCGACCAGATTACCATTGTACCCCTGGGGGGTGGGCCTATATAAACCCCCCAAGTCACCCATGCAAAGGGTTGAAACCTGTTAGAATTAGACTCACACCTAGGGGGAGAAGAGAGCAAGCCTTGCCTTCTTCCACCTCTAGCATACAGCTCGAGGAGCACCATTTGTACTCACTAGTGCCTTAGTGATCATGCGGAGACCCCGTAGAGCAGGACTAGGGGTGTTATCTCCTAGGAGAGCCCCGAACGTGGGTAAAGTGCGCCGGCGTTCGTGTCTACGCCTCATCCCGCTTCGAGGCACCGGCGACGTTCTACTCGCTCCCACCATGATAAGCCATCCATTGGCGTATGTCGCACCCAACCCCCGACATTTGGCGCCCACCGTGGGGCGAGGTGCACTGTCTCCCGGAGACCTGTTCTGGACGGGAACCCTGTTCCTTCCTGGCGAGCGCAGCCAGCCCGGCACGCCAGACGGCGCCTGCGCCGACGCGCTGCATGGCGCGGAGGTCGCCTGCACGGCGAGCTGCCTCGCCGATCTTGTCGGTGAGATTCGGCTCTCCGACAAGCCCGCGTCTGATGCGGGCACCGATGGCCCCGAGAGCCGCCTCGTGAGCCTCCTCGATCAGCTCCATGTCGCCAGCGAGCCTGCTGTGGACTTGGAGTCGGTTGGCTCCACCGGCCCGATGCTTGTCGACTCCGACACGGCGTCGCTCGACGCGTTCCCCACCAACGTGGTGGTCTACGACGAGCCGCTTCCTCGCACGGACATCGGTGGCAGCACCGTCACGGAAGTGCTCGTCATCAGCCACAGCAAGCACTCTGTCGGAGGTGGCCAGGATCCGTTGCAAGCGGCGATGCAAGACCTGACTACGCCCATCCTGGAAGATGCCGACGCCGAGACGCTGGAGGCACGCCGCGTCCAGCTCGTCGAGGGCGCCAACTGGCTGGCCAGCATGAGACGCCTCTCGGAGGCTTACCAGCGTGAGATGGACCGTGCTGTCGGTGGCACGCCGGCTCCTGGTGGGCCTAGCCGCATTGGCCAGATCCGGCAGCGTGGCGCGACCATCGCCAGCATGTTCGGGACTGATCGTCCCGTCTACGCCACGCCTGCGGAGAACGTACGAGCTGCCCAGGCGGCATCAGACGAGCTAGACAACCTCGAGGGCGACGAGCATCGCCACATGACGGAGCGAGTCCAGCAGCTCCTCGACGCGGCTGCTGAGCAGCAAGAGGCCGGGTGCCGCACTGAAGCGCACAACCGGCGAAACGACGACCCGCCTCCTCGCCGAGACCAAGGCGCGACATCCCGGACACCGACTGGTGACGCCCGCGATAAAAGAGACAAGGAGCCAGCTGCTAGCCGCAGCCGGACTCGCATCACCATCGAGCGCGACCAAGACGGCCACCCAAGAGCAGTGCAGCAACGAAACGACTGTCCGCCTCCTCCTCCCCGTAGGGAGAGGCGCATTTCCCCGCCGCCTGTTGATCACCCGTCACTCGGCGACCGCCTTGGCCGCCGAGAAGGAATCGGAGAAAACGATGCCCGCCACCAGATCGATCGCCTCAATCGATCCCTGGCGCTAGAAGAAGAAGATGAGCTGGGTCCGCCATGCTTCGGCCCCCGCATCCGAGACAAACCTTTCCCCAAAGGGTTCACGCTCCCGAGAGATACACCCAAGTACACCGGCTCCGTGAAGCCGGAGGACTGGCTGGTCGACTACTCCACAGCCGTCAGCATCGTGAATGACAACAAGCACGTTGCTGTGAAGTACGTTCTGCTCATGCTCCAGGGCACGGCCCAGACATGGCTGAACAGCTTGAAGCCCCGCAGCATCAACAGCTGGGTTGATTTCACTGAAGCATTCATCCGCAACTTCACCAGCACGTACAAGCGGCCGCCCAAGCCCCGCCAGCTCTCCTTGTGCGTCCAAGGCCCCAACGAGTCGACCGCGGCTACCTCACGCGCTGGGCCGAGCTGCGCAACTCTTGCGAGGGCGTGCACGAGGTGCAGGCCATCGAGTACTTCACTGCCGGGTGCCGAGAGGGCACCCTCCTCAAGCACAAGCTCCTCTGCGACGAGCCGGCAACCCTCGACGAACTACTGATCATAGCAGACAAGTACGCCACGGCCGACTCCTCCATGAAGGCAGAGATCCAAGTTAACGCGTCAGGCAAGGTGGCCCCTCAAGCTCCTCGGACCCCGGCTGGTGACACCAGTCGGCGACAGGAACCAAACGACAACAAGAGCAAGGCCATGCAGCCGGCTTCCACGAGTCGGCAGGTGGCAACAGTCGAAGATCAGCAGCCGGAAGGGCAGCCTCCCCGCAAGCGCCAGAAGGGCGGCAAGCCCAACTGGTTGCCCGCCTTCTCATACGAGCAGACCCTTGATGCACCTTGCAAGTTCCACAGCGGCGCGAAGCCGTCCAACCACACCACTCGGAAGTGCCACTGGCTCACCAGGATCGCCAACGGTGATGGACTCCAGCCCCCTCCGCCTGCCGGCGCGCCGCCTCCTCCTCCTCAGCAGCCGGCGGTTCGGCCAGTCGACGCGATACAAGATGAGTACCTTGAAGATCATGGGGCTTATGTCGTGTTCACCAGCGTGGCCGACGACAGGCGCAGCAGGCGGTAGTAGCAACAAGAAGTGAATGCAGTAGCATCGGAGACCCCTGAATTCATGCATTGTTCTGAGAAGCCCATCAGCTAGAGTAGAGCCGACCACCCGGAGGTGATGCCCAATCCCGGCTCTTATGCTCTGGTGTTGGATGCCACCTTTGCCACGGAGAGGCGAGCTGCTCGCTTCTCCCGAGTTCTGATAGATGGCGGCAGCAACATCAACATCCTGTACAAAGATACCATGGAGAAGTTGAGAATCAAGCAGAGACATCTTCAGCCCAGCCGGACTGTTTTCCATGTTATTGTTCCAGGCCTTTCCTTCTCACCAATCGGCAAGACTCAGATAGATGTCCTCTTTGGGGGCAAAAATCATTTTCGCCGAGAGCCAGTCTGGTTTGAGGTGGTGGACCTTGAGAGCCCCTATCATGCATTGCTCGGCCGGCCTGCCCTGGCCAAGTTTATGGCGGTCTCCCACTATGCTTACCTGAAGATGAAGATGTCGAGCTCCAAGGGAAGAAGTCGTCCGCCTACGCAGCAGAGAGCAGCCGGTTAGCCGAGTCCCTCGTGATCGCGACTGAGAAGCGGCTCCTTGACCGGGTGGTGGCCATGGCCGGCAAGCAGCCGGAAATATCATCCAACCCCAAGGAGTCGGAAGCTGAGGGCTCTTTCAAGCCGGCAAAGGAAAAAAAGAGGATACCCTTGGACCCAGAGCACCCGGAGAGGCATGCTGTCATAGGTGCCAACCTTGACAGCAAATAGGAAGGCGAGCTCGTCGATTTCCTCCGTGAGAATCGGGACATCTTTGCATGGTCTCCCAAGGACATGCTGGTTGTTCCGACGGAATTCGCCGAGCACAAGCTACACGTTCTGTCTGACGCCAAGCCAGTCAGGCAGCCCTTGCATCGCCTGTCAGAGGAAAAGAGAAGAGTTGTTGGAGAAGAGATAGCCCGGCTTTGAGCAGCCGACTTCATCATGGAGGTGTTCTTTCCAGAGTGGTTAGCTAACCCAGTCCTAGTGCTGAAAAAGAACAAGCAGTGGCGCATGTGTATTGATTATACCAGCCTCAACAAAGCATGCCCCAAAGATCCCTTTGCCTTACCAAGGATTGACCTGGTGATAGACTCCACAGCCGGATGCGGGCTATTGAGCTTTTTGGATGCATACTCAGGGTACCACCAGATCAAGCTAAACCCGGCCGACAGGCTGAAGACCGCCTTCATCACGCCATTCGGAGCCTTTTGCTACCTGACCATGACTTTCGGCTTGGGGAATGCCGGCGCCACTTTTCAGCGATGCATGCAGAAGTGTCTCCTTAAGCAACTCCGCAGAAACTCCCACGTCTATGTGGACGATGTTGTGGTGAAGACGGAGAAGCGTGGAACGCTGCTGGAAGACCTCAAGGAGACCTTTGAAAATTTGCGCCGATTTCAGATCAAGCTCAACCCGGAGAAATGCATCTTTGGAGTACCAGCCGGCCAGCTTCTTAGCTTTCTGGTCTCAGAGCGCGGCATAGAATGCAACACTATGAAGATCAAGGCCATCGAGAGGATGGAGGTGCCCGCTTGACTGCTGGACGTGCAAAAATTCACCGTCTGCTTGGCATCCATCAGCCGTTTCATCAGTCGGCTGGGCGAGAAGGCTCTTCCCCTATACCAGCTCATGAAGAAGACCACTTTTTTCGAATGGAACGACAAGGCGGATGAAGCTTTCCTCCAGCTCAAGAAGAGGTTGACCACTCCGTCTGTCCTGGCGGCTCCGACTCCTAAGGAGCCCATGCTCCTCTACATCGCCGCCACCAGCCGGGTGGTCAGCACAGTCATAGTGGTAGAACGCAAGGAAGAAGGCAAAGCACTACCAGTGCAGAGGCCGGTGTATTACCTGAGTGAAGTGCTGTCCGCCTCCAAGCAAAACTACCCCACTACCAGAAGATGTGCTATGGCGTGCACTTTGCCGCCAAGAAATTGAAGCCATATTTTCAAGAGCAGCCAATCACTGTGGTCTGCACTGCTCCCCTTGCCGAGATCATTGGAAGCCAAGATGCCTCAGGCCGAGTGGCCAAATGGGCCATAGATTTGTCCCCCTACACCATCTACTACCAGCCTCGCACCGCCATCAAGTCACAAGCACTGGCCGACTTCCTCGTCGACTGGGCCGAGACCCAGTACTTGCCACCAGCGCTAGACTCCACCCATTGGCGAATGCACTTTGATGGTTCCAAGATGCGCACCGGTTTGGGAGCCGACATCGTCCTCACCTCTCCCAAAGGCGACAAGCTCAGATATGTGCTGCAAATTCACTTTGCCGCCTCCAACAACGTTGCTGAATACGAAGCACTCATTCACGGGCTCCGGCTTGCCAAGGAACTCGGCATTCGCCGGATCCTGTGTTATGGAGATTCCGACTTGGTGGTCCAGCAGTCGTCAGGTGATTGGGACGCCAAGGATGCAAACATGGCGAGTTACCACTTCCTCGTACAGCAACTCAGTGGATACTTTGAAGGATGCGAGTTTCTCCATGTGCCAAGAAATGACAATGAGCAAGCTGATGCCTTGGTACGGATTGGCTCCACCCGGCAAGCAATACCAGCGGGCGTCGCCCTACAACGCCTACTTAAGCTGTCCGTCAAGCCATCGCCAGAGTTGGATTCCATCTTTGTGCCGGCTCCTCCTGAAGCAGTCGGATCCGACTTGAGGACCCCAACAGCCGGCACGGGGAATTCAGGAGGCGACCCGGGGACTGCAGCAGCCGCACCCGGCCCGGGGACTGCAGCAGTCGGCCCGAGGACTTCATCGACTCAGCAAGCGGCAGCCGACTCCAACCCACCGCCTCCCGGCCCAACCACCCTCGTGCAAGTAGCAGTCCTAGCATTCGAAGAAATTGCAGCACCTTCATGGGCCCAGCCCATCCTCAACTTTCTGGTGAACAAAGAGCTGCCGACTGATGAGATCTCGGCCCGGCAAGTGCAACGCCGAGCAGCAGCATACACCATAGTCAATAGAGAACTTGTGAGGCGCAGTGTCACTAGTGTTTACCAGCGCTGCGTAGAGCCGGAGCAAGGCCAAGCAATCCTCAAAGATATCCATCAAGGCGAGTGTGGTCACCACGCGGCTTCAAGAGCACTCGTGGCCAAAGCTTTCCGCCACAGTTTTTTCTGGCCGGCTGCTCTAGAAGACGCCAAAGAATTGGTCCAGAAATGCAAAGGGTGCCAGAAGTTCCGCTCCAAACCACGTCAGCCGGCTTCTGCACTCAAGACTATCCCCATTGCCTGGCCCTTTGCCGTCTGGGGCCCAGACATGGTGGGACCATTCAAGACGGCGCGTGGCGGCATGACTCATCTGCTTGTCGCGGTGGACAAGTTCACCAAGTGGATAGAAGCAAAGCCAATTAAGAAATTGAATGGTCCGACTACTGTGACTTTCATCTCCAACATCACCATCCGGTATGGCATACCACACAACATCATCACCGACAATGGCACAAACTTTGCCAAAGGCGCCTTGGCCCATTTCTGCGCGACGCAGAGCATCAGACTGGACTTAGCATCCGTTGCCCATCCCCAGTCAAACGGCCAAGTAGAGTGAGCAAACGGCCTCATTTTGTCTGGCATCAAGCCCCGACTGGTCGAGCCTCTGGAGCGTTCGGCCGGCTGTTGGCTCGATGAGCTATCGGCCATCCTCTGGAGCCTGCGCACAACTCCGAACAAGTCAACCGGCTTCACGCCTTTCTTCCTCGTCTATGGTGCCAAAGCCGTCATCCCGACGGACATAGAATTCGACTCCCCTCGAGTCACCATGTAAACTGAAGAGGAGGCAGAAGAAGCACGACAAGACGGCGTCGATCTACTGGAAGAGGGCCGGCTGTTGGCACTCAGCCGGTCCACCATCTACCAGCAGAGCCTGCGCCGATACTATAACCGGAAGGTCAAGCCAAGATCCTTCCAAAAGGGAGACCTTGTGCTCCGACTGATCCAGCGAACAGCCGGCCAGCACAAGCTCTCGACACCTTGGGAAGGCCCCTTCATCATCAGCAAGGTGTTGGGCAACGACTCCTACTACCTCGTCGACGCTCAGAAGCCTCGAGCACGCAAAAGAGATGACTCCGGCAAGGAGACGGAGCGACCATGGAATGCAAACCTCCTTCGAAGGTTTTTTAGTTGATGCAGTATGTACCACGCCAACTTTTGTATTAAATACGAAGACTTCGGGTCCCCCGAGAAGAGCTCGGGGACTGCCCTCTTTTACCTATATGATAAGTATTACGCCTGTCATTGTGATATTTCATTAGTCCGTCGGGCACCAGGTTTGACCAGTCGACCCGGGGACTTGCCGCCTTGTGCTATGTAATGCTTCCTGCAGCCGGACAAGTAATGCGTTGGCACTTAAGCCCTCTCCTGTCAGAAGCCGCAGCTCGCAGAGCGGCTGTCCGGTGGGCAGGAGTAAAGGCAGAAAGGGTGTCCGCATGAAAAATGGCTAAGGATCCAAAGCGTGCACATAGCTCAAGCCGGCTTCCCGCGTCGCCGACCGGCTGCTGAGCAGCCGGCCGGCCGGCTTCTACTTAACTTGCTAGAAGACTCTAACCGGCTAACTACTTGCCTCCCCGAAAGTGGCTAAGTACTTGACCCAGCCACAGTCCGCAGAGCGGCTGTTCGGCTGGCAAGACGACAACCAAGGGAAGGCGGCAAAGGAAGAAGGCCAAAAGAGCAGAAAGCAAGGAAAGATAGAATTCGGCAAATATATTTACACATCAAAAGGCCCGTGGCCAGCATTCAACAGAAGTTTGAAATACACCCCGCAGATACACCCCGCGGGTGGAATTGTGCGAAGTTAACAAAGTTTGTCGAGATTGATAAGCAGGAAAAAACAAAGATAAATTGGCAGCCTAGGGAGCAGTAGATGGGTTCGGTGGAACAGTGGAGTCGGTGGTGTCGGTTGGTGGAGCGGCCGGCTCGTCAGTCTCCGCTTGGTCGCCTTCAGTAGCAGCCGGCTCGATCGGGCATGGCTCGTTGCTGGAGGCACGGTCGAGCTGAGGCTGGCCGTCCGCTCCGACATCTGGCGCCTCCTCTTCACCTTCCTCCTCCTCCTCGTCTTCTTCCTCGCCGCTGGAGTCGATCACCTCGGCCGAGTCCTCGCCGTCCTCCGGGTTTAGTCGAACCATTCTGGTGGCGCCTCGGCGCCGTTCTCGGCCTGCTCCGGGATGAAGATGATGGTGTTGGTGTACTCGGCGATTGCCGCCGCCCGCTGGACAAGATCATCCTCCACCACCAGCAGCTCCTCCTGGGCCTCCTATCGAAACGTGGTCAGCTGGGCTAGATTCAGCCCATGGTACCACGCCTTGACGAACTCTAAGGCCCGGTGTGCTCCAGCCCGGGCCGAGGAGCCCTTCCAGGCCTCAAGATGGCCGACCGCCACCTCCAGCCAGTCGGTAGTCCGACTGGGAGTGCGCGGTGCCGGCATGTCCGGCCACAGGGCGGCGATCGCCTGGGCGCCGACACGCTGAAGATGGCGCAGCATCCGATGAGCCGGCCGAAGACGGGCCTGGATGCTGAGGAGTTGCTCGCTGAGGGTCCAGGGGGCGCTGGCAGCAATCTGCGCACCTTCTGCCCTGCGTCCTTCGCGATCAGCCTCGATGGCCTGATTGGCGGCGTCAGAATGACCAGGGAAGAAGTCTGCTCAAACGGAAGGCAAAAGAGCCAAGGTTAGGAACAATAGGCCGGCTCGGTCAGCAGCCGGCAGCTCGAAGAAGAAAGAAAATAGGGAAGCTCACCGTCAACCATGTCTTCAATCTCGCCGAAGCCGGCAGTCAGCATTGCCTCCTTGTCGGTCCAGGCGGAGCGCTCGGTCTCGAACTCAGCTAGGAGTCTGGTCTCCTTGTCCTCCGCCTCCTCCTGGGCCTTCTTGAGAAGCTCCGCCTGCTCCGCTAGTTGCGTGACCAGCCGGTCATGCTCTTCGGTCAGCTTGCTGCAGTCCGTCTCCTTGGCACGAAGCGCGGTGTTGGCTTTGCCCAGCTGCTGCTGCAGGGCGGCGTTGGCCTCTGCAAAGTAGAAAAAGAAAAGGACATCAACAATAAACAAAGAGAGATATAGTTGCCGGGAAGATCCGGCCCGACTGCTCAGTAGTCAGCCCGAATCTCGGGGACTACAGCCCGCGGGTGCGCCAGCGCGCCCCCACAGAGAAAGAAGTCATCATTATCAACGAAAAGAAGAACAGTCGCCGGGGAGATCCGGCCCGACTGCTCAGCAGTCGGCCCGAATCTCGGGGACTACAGCCCGCGGGTGCGCCAGCGCGCCCCCGCAGAGAAAGAAACAAAGACTTACTCCGGCTTTCTGACAAGTCGGCGGTCCGTTGAGTTAGCTCCCGGACCTTGGAGTTGAAGACGGTCGCACGGAGGTTGTGATAATCCTGCAAGGAAGGTATTAGATAATGTTAGTACTCGGAGCTTGCCAATTAAAGTTCCGAGTCGCCTGCTCAGCAGCCGGCCCAAAACTCGGGGACTACACCCACTGGGTGCGTTGGCGTGCCCCCACGGAGAAGTATAAAAATCAAAGAAGCAAGAAGTATACCCGGACGGCTGCTCGCGACTCCAAGAACGCATTGTTGCAACGCTTAAGAGCGTCGGCCTCGGCATGAAGCTTGGCGTGGACGTCTAGGATCACCGTGTTCAAAGGGCCCATCCCGCCTCCCCTCACCCACCCATTGGGCGCGGCGCTGGTCGCCTTGGCATCCGGGATTGAAGAGCTCACGGCGGCGGTCTTCTGCGGGCGTGGCGCCGAAGCCGCCTTTGCGAGCCGGCGGCGTGTCGGGGTGCGGACCTCAGGAGTTGGGTCCGTCGCCATCTCGTCTCCGGTGGTGGCGCCGGTGGATCAGCCGGCTGCTTGTCTCGCGCCTCCTCAGAAGGCGGCGGCGGGGGCACGATTACGTCCGACATGACGACATCGCCGCCGTCCCTCTCCATGATCGGGTGCTCGTCGCCGGCTCCCCCAGTCGGCGCCACGAATTCTGGTGGCAGCGGCGCGGAGTTTAGGGGGGTGATGAATATCGTCGACTGACGGCGCGCGGCTTCGTCGGCCTGTTTCTTCGCCGCGGCAGCAGCCTCGGCCTCCGCCAGCTTCTTCAAAGCGGCGGCCTCCGCCTTATCCGCCTCCGCCTTCTCCAGGCACGCGGCTTCCTGCTCCTCGGGCGCTTCCTGCGTGTTTTGCTCTGTCGCCTCTCGGAGGTCGGTGGCCGGATCGATTCGCCGGGTGGCGGTAGAGGTCTCCACCGACCCAACGATGGAGGCGGTGGCCGACTTCTTGAGAGAGAGTGGAGCCCTAAAATCAAGAAAATAGAGCAAAAGAAATTCAGAAAGAATCAACAAGGAAAGAAGAAAAGCGCAAGAAAAGATACTTATGCCGACACCATGCGAGGCGCCTTTGGGAGCTTCTGAAATTTGGCCGCCTTCGCGGCGGCCTCCTTCCGCCGGGTCGCGGCAGTCGGCTTCTTGGCCTTCTTTGGCGCACTGCCGAACAAGGCGGCGCCTTGTTTTCGCTTCCGCGTGCCGCCTCGAGCAGTCGGCTCGGCGGAGGGGCCCGCGTCCGTCTTGCCCGCGCCTCGTGAAGGGCGCGGCTCGTCTTCCTCATCATCGTCGTCGGGCCCGGTCTCGATGCCGCCTTCCTCGGAGCCTCTGGCTCCATCCTCCAAGGTGGCCGCCCCCAAGTCAGGGTCGTCCACGTCGCTCACGGCCCGGTCCGGCACGTAGTCACCAACCGGCCCCACGACAGCAGCCGTCACTAGAGACATGTATATCTGCATCCCAAAGTCCGACTGCTCAAGACCACCAGACGAAATCAAGATCAAGTATTAAAGAAATGAGAGGCTGAAAGACTTACGGCGGGTGGCGGGTCCGCACGGGAGTACGGCGGCTTGCCGAACTGCCAGGACCCCTCCAGCTTGAAGCCGGAGATTTCGTTCACCAAGTTGGCCACCTCGGCAGCCGGCATCTCCTTGGTGCTCAGCCAGCATGGGTCGTGATGCCCGCTCATTCGGCTCATCAGGTGAGACCGGCCTTGGAGCGGGAGAACCCGGCGCACGACGAAGGCAACCAACAAGTCGGTCGCCTTGAGGCCCTCGGTGTTGGTCAGCTCCCGGAGTCGTTGGATGGCGGCGGCGCCGTGTGCCGACACCGGCTTCGGCTTGTAGCACCAACTGGCCCGAGGCTCAGCTGGCGGGCCGGCTACATAAGCCGGCAGGTTGATGAAGTCGACGGCCGGGTCCATGTTCTCCATGTAGAAGTAAGATTGCTACCACATCTTAATCGGCTGTGGCAGCTTGATGGTGGGGAAGGCATTCTTCGAGATGGCCGGCGCACTGCGATGAAGGCACCACACTGGGCAGCCACCTCTCGGACGGAGGTGCCCAGCTTGGTGTAGAAGAATGCTCCCCACAGCTTGATGGTGGGGAGGATGCCGAGATAGCCTTCACACATCGTGACGAAGGCGGCCAGGAGCATCACGGTGTTGGGCGTGATGTGGTGAGGTTGGAGATGATAAAATTCGAGGAACAAGCGGAGGAAGCCGCTCACCGGCAAGGCGAAGCCACGGATGAAGTGCGAGCGGAAGACGACCCGCTCGTTCTCCCCTGGCGCCGGCAAGATTTCCCCTGCTCGAGGCACGTGCGCCTTCACATAGTTTGTGCCAGGAAGGCGCCGCGTGTCACGAAGGAAAGCAATGTGGTCTTCGTGGACATTTGACTCGTCCCAGTCTCCTCCATGCTCGCGCGCCATGGAGGGCTCGACAAAGAGAGCGGCGCGGTGAGAGAACTGAGATTGGGGCGGGGCCAAGAGGGCGCGGGGACGAGCAGCGGCAGTGCTCCGGTGGAGCTCGGGGGCGCTGCGACGGGAGGAAGAAGAAGGAGGGAAAATGGGGTGGAGGGGCGCGCGTGCTTCGCCGCTCCCTCCCCTCTCCCTACTTATAGCTTACGGGCTATGAATCCGAGGGGGCGGGCGTGTCATCGTAGGATTAACTGTGCCCACAAACCCACGCTCCCGCCTTTACCGCGCGAGTTACTGCGCGCAGTAACTCCGCGGGGAAACCCAACCGCCCGCCTCAGCCGCAGCGGATCCGCTCGCGTGCCGAGGCCCGGTGGTGGCGGGCCCAGCCTGCAGTCGCGTCCCATCAAGTGCGTGGGCTGGCAGGCTGGCCCGGCTGGCTGGCGCCATGTGGCACGCCCACGACCGGCGGCGGGCCTAGAAGCTTAGCTAACACGCCACCTAGTTCCCGCCGTTGCACTCGAAATTCCAGATAAATCCGACTGGACGTGGCCGACTCCCTCCGGCGGCTTGCCAGGAGTCGGATGAAGCTTCCACCCATAGCACCTGGAGGAGGAAACTATTGAGGCTTCTCGGCCCCTCAGCCGCGGCGCCTCACCAGCTTCGAGGACTACTGTCGGAGTAATGGGCCACGGGTACCCTAACCCGAGCCCCAGAACCTTTCAGGACATCGGGGCCGGCTGCGTCCCTCAAGACGCCAAGATAGAGCGCCGCCTTCTGGCGGCCGGCTAGCCGAACGACCGACTGCCGGAAGACGACCGTGCTCGGGAAGGCAGCTCCAAGACGAGCCGACTCCTAGCAGGCGGCCTCCAGAGAGGCCGGCTCCTAGCAGTCGCCCCAGGGCGCCCTCAGAGTCTGCGCCCCCATTAAGACGACAAGACAGGGTGAGGCTGCAGTATAGCCCATCACCCCCATATCCAGGGCCGGGCGTGGCCACAGTGTTCCGTACAGGCGGAGATCTCTGCCCGGCGCGGCACTGTTGCCACTCCCCCTGACATCATTCCTGTTAGGCGAAACCCTGTTCCCATGACTGTCTGTCAGTACAGCCCGAAGACGGCGGGCCCTACCGGTCAGCGAGAGCCCGGAAGACGGCGAGAGCCTCACCAGTCGGACCCGAGGGAGGCCGGCCCCCAGCAGTCGGCCCGCTCCTTCCTTGGGGCCCACATGCCATTAACCAGAGAAGACGCGGAGTGGCTACAGTGATCTCCCGCCAGGCGGCGGGACTATAGCCACGCTCCCCTGACCAAGCAGGCGTCATTAGCGTTACGGCTACAGTAATCAGCAGCCGGCAAGACCCGCAAGCAGCGGGGGCGGCCTGTCGGCTCTGTACTAGACAGGTCGGCGGGGCCCACCAGGCGACGGGCCCCAGCAGTCGGCGGAGAAGCCGGCGACCAGAGAGACTGACAGCCAGGTCCTACACCCGGCTAGATTACCATTGTACCCCTGGAGGTAGGCCTATATAAACCCCCCAGGGCACCCATGCAAAGGGTTGAAACCTGTTAGAATTAGACTCACACCTAGGGGGAGAAGAGAGCAAGCCTTGCCTTCTTCCACCTCTAGCATACAGCTCGAGGAGCACCATTTGTACTCACTAGTGCCTTAGTGATCATGCGGAGACCCCGCAGAGCAGGACTAGGGGTGTTATCTCCTAGGAGAGCCCCGAACCTGGGTAAAGTGCGCCGGCGTTCGTGTCTACGCCTCATCCCGCTTCGAGGCACCGGCGACGTTCTACTCGCTCCCACCATGATAAGCCATCCATTGGCATATGTCGCACCCAACCCCCGACAGCAGGGGTCTGGGCCCATCACCCATTGCACACCTGCACGTTGCGTGGGCGGTCGGAAGCAGACCTAGCCCCCTTAATACAAGCGCATGCTTACGGTCCAATCCGGCGCGCGCCGCTCAGTCGCTGACGTCAAGAAGGCTTCGGCTGATACCACCACGTCGAGTGCCCATAACTGTTCCCGCGTAGTTGGTTAGTGCGTATAGGCCAGTGGCCAGACTTAGATCAAATTCCAAGATCTTGTTAAGCGTGTATTTTAAAGTAACCACGGACGCCGACCAGGGCCAGGCCCACCTCTCTCCTAGGTGGTCTCAACCTGCCCTGTCGCTCCGCCACAAAGTAATAGTCGGGGGCCGTCGGGAACCCAGGCCCACCTCTATCGGGATGGAGCCACCCGGCCTTTCAGCCCCCTCATCGGAACCACTTGCGGGCACTCTACGAGTCGACCCGGCTTTGGTCACCACATGTATCATGTATAATATGTATGTAAATATATACCCGTGATCACCTCCCGAGTGATCACGACCCGATAGTATAACATGGCAGACAGACAAGAATGTAGGGCCACTGATGAAATACTAGCATCCTATACTAAGCATGTAGGATTGCATGTAAAGGTAACAACAGTAGTAGCAAGGACATGCTATGCATCAGGATGGGATTAACGGAAAGCAGTAACATGCTACACTACTCTAACGCAAGCAGTAGAGAGAAGAATAGGCGATATCTGGTGATAAAGGGGGGGGGGGCTTGCCTGGTTGCTCTGGCTAGAAGGAGGGGTCGTCAACAATGTAGTCGATCGAGGCACCAGCAGCGGCGTCAGTCTGGTAGTCTACCGGAGAGAAGAGGGGGAAGAAACAATGAATACAATGCAAACAGATGCTTATCGATGCATGACATGACAAGTAACGGTGCCAGGTGTGCCCTAACGCAGTAGGAGGTGATACCGGCGAAGGGGGGAAACATCCGGGGAAGTATCCCCGGTGTTTCGCGTTTTCGGACAGATGAACCGGAGGGGGAAAGTTGTGTGGTTGCTATGCTAGGGATGTATGGCGGACGAACGAGCTGTGTATTCGGATTCGTCTCGACGTTCTGAGAAACTTTCATGTACAAAGTATTTTCATCCGAGCTACGGATTATTTTATATTAATTTTTCAAGTTTTAAATGTTTTCTTTCTAATTTCTTGGATTTATTTTAATTCGAAATTAAATGAATAAATTGCTACGGGTAACCACCCCTGTGTACATAAAATGTACACAAAGGCTGACATGTGGGCCAGGGGGCCCAGTTGACCAGTCAAAGTTTGACTGGTCAACAGGGGGTGGGGCCCCATGTCATTCTTTGATCTACTAATTAACCTAGTTAATTTAGCTTAACAGGATTAGGTTAATTAGTTAAGATTAACTAATTTAGTTAAGGTAATTTAATTAAATTAATTACATTACAATTTATTTATTTTTAACTACATTTTCCTTACCTTTTTCTTAACAGGGGCTGGGCCCCACGTGTCTGTGGCCAGGGGCCATTGCGGGTCGAGCTAACGGGCGCCCGAACTGGCGCGACGGGCATCGAGCGTTGCCTGAACGGGTAGACCGCGCGGGGCTGGTTGCGAGCGCGGCCAGTGGGCTTCGGCGCCGGCGGCCACGACGCCGGCCAGGGGAGGGGCGCTAGCCGCGGTGGCCGGTGGGCGAGGTCAGGGGCGGCGAGCACGGCGGCGAGCGTGGCGGCGAGCGTCCAACGCAGCAGCCGGCGCGGCTGCAGTGAAGCTAGGCGGGGCCGCACGGGGGCAGCGGGGAGCGGCGGCGCTCGGCAGAGCAGCAGGAAAGGCAGGGGGAGTGAGGGGAAGCGAAGGGAGGCGCGGGGTGAGCAGCAGCTGCAGGCCGGGGCATGGCCATGGCCTCCAAGCAGTGTGAGCAGCGGGCACGGCACATGAGCGCGTCCGGCGAGCGGGGTGAGCAAGGCGCGGGCGCAGGCAGCGCGAGGGAGCAGCAGCAGGTCCATGGTGGCGCGTGGTCGCGGCCAGCGACGTGCGCGAGTGGACGACGGGAAGGGCGCGGGGAGCACGGTCGGGGAGGGTGTCGTAGCGTGCACGGGACAGGGGAGAGAGGAGAGGGTGTGGCCCTCACCATACGATGCAGGGGTACGGGCGGCGAGGCTCGGTAATGCGAGTCGGAGAGGAGGACGAGGACGACGTTCCGGCGACGGCGATCCGGGGAAGGGAACGGCTCGATCCGCGCGAGGCAGGGGTCCCGAGCTCGGATGCGTCTACGTAGTCGACGAAGACGGCGGAGGCGGTGCTCCCAGCGCAGTCTGAGGCGGCGGGGAGGACGTCGGGCGCGAGGATGGCTGGGTCGGCGACGGGGTCGGGGCGCCGTTGCCCCGATCCAGAAAGGTGGGGGAGCGGGGAACGACAGGAGTGGGGTGCGAGTGATGGATTTGCTAGGGTTAGGTGGGTTGGGGAGGCCATATGGCCAGGGAGACCGGGGTGATGGGCCGACCTAGTGGGCGGCCGGTTGGGCCGTGGCCTAGGGAAGAGAGAGGGGTTTATTTTGTTTTGTCTTTTGTTCATTTTCCATATATTTTATTTATTTTAGTTAGCAAACCGTTTTACAAAAGTATAACCCCAGCTCCTAAATTAGCAAAATAACATAGGACACTTCCTCAACAAACTTGGTGACCAAATGAATTAGTTTAATATTTGTTTAGTATTAAAAAGCATTTAAATAATTTTTTTGCCACGGTTTTTATCTACTATCATGCATTTAAATATGGGTTCTTCACCATAACTACGTATGCAGTATTTGTCACAACCCGAACATTTTAGTTTTAACATTAGAAAACTTTTGTTCTTTGCTTGATTTTGAATTTGAATTTGAATTGGTTTCGAACTAACGCGAGATTAGCAACAGTAATCGAAGTGACGGGGCACCATTAGCAGAGCTGTAGCTTAAATATCCGGGCGTCACAATCCTCCTCCACTACAAGAAATCTCGTCCCAAGCTTTATGAGGTTGTGTAGGGGGGAAGTTCTGGTTACGAAATTCTAACGAGTCTTCTCGGTCTTGGTTGCTCTTCTCAAAGTGGTCGATCCATTATGTTGATGTCTTCATTTCTCTCCTTCAGGTCATCATGCTGAAGTCGGCATCCTTTCTTCGGGAACTCCATCGTACTTACGAAAGAATAAGGGGGTATTCCGGGAGAACGGACCTCTGCAAGGTTGTCTATCTGGTAGATAACATCGGGGGAGGTGGCGGAAAGTAACTCTCAAATTGAAACTTAATAATATATCGAGAGCAAAGTATGAAGGTCGCATGAGAAGTTCCGAGCGGGCATGCAATCGCTCGTTGCCTGAAACGGAGTGTGAAAAGGGGTTCAGAGCAACAAGAATAAGTATTGCGTCTGATACCAGAATAGATCACTAGGAAGGTGGCTCGCGAATTACCTACAAAACCAAGAGCAAGGAGTAACTTTGTCAACAAGGGGGTACAAGAGAGTCAGGTTTCGATCCTGTGGAACTGTGGGTTATAGGCCCACCATGTGGTTAAAAGTAGGAAGGTCGGTGACATCTTGCACGATCATGTAAGCAAGGCATGTCAGAGGATAGTCTGTCGGTTATGTCGGCAACAACATCGGTACCAAGGGCGAGGGATGAAGAGAACCATTTTCCTCCTCGTTGAACGAGGCAGACCAATAGGCAAAGTTCTCATCCATCGGTGGTTACCGGAATGTCATCAACAAAAGTAACAGGGTCTTTCTGACAGAATTGTACACCGAGTTGTTTACAAAAGCAGGAGAATATTACTGCTTAGATCATATAAATCACAAGAAAGGTTAAACCAAACAATGGAAAGGAAGATATGATTATCAGACTTAAACAGAACAATGGAAAGGAAAATGTGTTTATACACATATTTCAAGGGTATATCCTTCCCAAGGACAAGCAAAGCATGATATCCATGACAGGATATAATGTAGAAAACTCTTTGGGTAAGGGGAGAGAAATTTCAAGACATTACCCATACAACGGTGTTTGGATAATTGAGCAGGAAACATTTAGTATTGGGCTTCAAATGTTCTTGTTGAAAATCGGAGTACCACAAACATGCTTCGAGATAGCATTGACATGGTCTTCAAGCAAAGGTCAGATTTAGTATACACAACTGATCCATCAGGAAAACTCATAGAATAAGTCTTACAATTTCCTCATGGAAGAACGGATAACATTGCTAAAGAGAAAACTATAACAATAGGGCCTTCGTCTAGGTATGCTAGGCATGACATCACCTTACCGGCTCATAAAAGACCAGTGTTATAACTCTTGGAATTATGTTCCAACCATCATATCCGACCGAGATCAGATCTGATTGGGGTCAGGATACCTCAGACTCAGGATGCCTGAGAAGAAAGAAAAAAAAGTGCGACACAAATTGACGAGAAGACATTGTAAGATTCTCGGGCAATGAGCTATGGAAGCGAGTGCCAAAACAAGAGTTCATCATTAAACTAAGGAGAGGATGAGGAGGTGGTTGATGGACTCAGCGACAGTTCATCGACATTACCAACAAGATGGATTCCACAATTATGTGAACAAGGAGATAAGATTTGTGAGATCAAATGGTATAATGATGTATGCTCGAGGAGAACATACATATTTAAACATTGGTTGAAGTGCACCCGAAATATGGGCTCGGTAGCACGATCAATGTTAGAATGGTGATTCAATAACCAATAGTCTAAGAATGAACTGTCGACCATTAACTTCAAAGCAATAGGGTTGCTAGAAATACTAAAGTCTCACAACAGATTTATCTTGTTGGTATTCTGGTTGGAAGCAACACGGGGTCCAAGAAAGGATGGTGATGGCGAGAAGCATCACTGTAACAAGAATTCTTAAGAGGTGGAGCAATTCTCACAACATCCTTGACATAAAAGATGGTAATACTTCAAGGTAGAACATAATACAAGCTTGAAAGCAAGTTGCATCCATAACATGAACAGGTTTGTGATGAAAGTAAGGTAAGGATGTTGCGATGGTAACTCAAATTACCAAGGGACAAGGATAACACTTATCATCATAAATTCGATTGATATCTTGGAAGAGCTCAGAATGTTGATGATGTTCATGACACAATTGTCGCGAGATTTCATGAAGATGTAATCGATCGGCGATGACACCAAGTCAAAGGAATGATGAGGCGAAAGGTTATTGGAACCAAGGGTACGACACAACTCAAAATCAAGCTTGTTGTTCAAGGCGAAATGGTACGACGAGGAAGATTGGCGTAAGGTTATCTCATCGTCAAAAATTATGCTCCCGGAAGAAGGGCCAGGTAGCACGGTTAAAATTTAGCACAATAATGATATAGCCGATCAGGCTAGGAATGGCGGGATGGAGTATTAAACTCCTCAACAACAAAGTACTAGCAGTACTGAATTGTAGTGAAGATTCGATTCACTAATCGGCATTCTCGATTGACGACAACCCAGAACCCGTGGAGTGACAAGGACAGGGAAAGATACGACTTCATTAGCAATTCATAAGATGTAGTGCGATGGCGTGATACCCTCAAGACACTAGGGGGTAATAATCGAAGGTAGACCAAAATAGAGGTTGGGCAGGCGTATTGATCTGCATAAGGCAAGTACTTCAACTTGTCTAAGAAAAATGATCAAAGATGATCAATCATGGTCGCAACCACGGTTGCAAAGGACCAACATAGATACAAGATGAACTTATAACAAGGGGACCATTATTAATACAAGAAGCTTCCATGATAAGTTCCACATCGGGTCCATGGGCATGAACCCAAAGTTCAAGGTCGACTCCCACTTCTTCAATGTCCAAGATTTCATTCACTCCTCATCTTCGAAGAAGTTGTATGGTAGAAAATTATCTGGTAAAACACCAGAAGGGTATGACTTATGAAAACCTTCGGGTTCATATGGTTTTTAGGGAAGGTATAGGTCCCACCCATCGGGGCACCTGAGAAACCTATACCACAAGCTTCAATAGTAGATATCACCAGCTCGAGAGCAGAGCATGGTAGACAAAAGGAGAGGATACAATTAACCAAAGGCATTATGTATCGGAGAAAGAACTCACAAGGTGATTAATTATGAAGGACACTGTCGGATAATAATCCAGAAGTGGATATGGTGTTCCACAATGGAGCTGATGTGAGTATCGATACCCAATCAGAGGAAGAAAGAATGCAAATGCATCGGTTTATAGAACATCTGAATAATTCAACGTTTAAATAGCAAAGGAATTATGATTTTCAAATCAAGGGATCAGGAGCAAATGCTCTGATCAAGGATGGAAAAGTTGAGTAGCCTCAAGGGTACAATCGATGGCAATTTGATTGGTCGAGATCCAGCTCATGTTTAAAATGAGGTCTGACCCGAAAGGATGAATTCGAGGATTTGATTAAAGATTGCGTACATTCGCAGCATATTGAATCAAGGGACTCAAGATGATAATGACAAAGGACGTCAAAGAATATTGCTAGGCATATGGAATTAACCACAATGCAGCAGGCAAGAAGAATCCCAAAAGCACCAAGCTGTAGAGGATTCTTGGAAGATCGAATGGTATTTCGAAGACTTTTGTGAAACACATGAACAACTGGGGATGAGCAGATACTCGACAAGTGCGAGGATTTATTTGTAGGGGTATTCATGTGGCAAAGAACTGCAAGGCAACAGGCGCAAAGTATTCTCGGAACAATAGAGAAAACTTCAGGGTATCTTGTAATAACAAGATCAACGGGGGATGATCGTATGAATGGCAAGTGTAAGTAGTTATCCATAAGGATTTATCGGTGGTCGGGAATAGCAGAAGTGTCGGCGTTCTGGGAATGGGGGTCCCCAGACTTGCCTGCCTGCGGCCCATGGCGTGGCTCTGAGCGTGGGCCCATACGGCCCATCTTCACCGACAAGACTTCAAGACCCTCGCGAGGGGCCAAGCCTCGCGAGGCGGACGACACAAGACCTCCTGTCACGACCGGTTTTTCAATAAAATAATTATTGAGAGACCAATCCCTTTTACGGACCAGCGAGGAAGAATTCTTTCTCACTGATAGACAATATCTTGGTCACAGAAGAAAAATAACAGGAGTACTAAATATAATACAAGGTTGAGCAGAGACTGCCCAACAATTTATTACATGCACGCCACTGAAACAAGACGGCGGTAGGGTGGCAAATTACTAACTCACGTTAATAACGGTGGTGGAAATATCATGGCGAAGCGACTGATATGATTCCAGAAGACTACAACTCATCGAGCGTCGGAGTGAGGCTCGAGAAGACTTATTGCGGGTGGTGGAAGCGTATACAAAGCAAGTGACCAACATCCGGGATCGCGCAGGACTGACTGGGAGTCCTCTAGGCATCGGACGCGCTATCAAACTCTTCATCCAAGAGATCGCCTTCGTCAACATCTGGCCAAATCAACAAGCCAGGTGAGTACTATGAAAGTACTCGCAAGACAGTTCGGACATAAGATATAACGAATGCAACATGAAGCATATGAACAAGTTAACCAGTGCGATCAAACATAGAGATAATAAATACTGGGTGCCAAGCGAGGGTCTGAATGACGCCTCGAGCGGAAACTGCAGAATAGTAATACTGGTGCCAAACGAGTGTCTGAAAGACTCCTCGAGCGGAAAATGCGGAATAATAATACAGGTCCCAAACGAGTGTCTGAAAGACTCCTCGAGCGGAAAATGCGGAATAATAATACAGGTGCCAAACGAGTGTCTGAAAGACTCCTCGAGAGGAAAAAGCAGAATAATAATGCCACAGTCGGGCGTCGGGGCGACACCACATAAAGGGCTTATAACAGAAAATAAAGACAGTGCATGCCGCAGTCGGTCGTCTGAGCGACATCACATAAAGGGCTTATATTTCAAGTGAGAAACGAGTACACGCCACAGTCGGACGTCTGCGCGACGTCTCATAAAGGGCTTATATTGTAGCTCAATAATACAATAGTTCGGGAACATAATTTATCACAAGCATGCGACAAATATAAAGTTAGTCCATCCACAGGAATAACAATAAATCTGAATTTACCACTTGAGCTTGATCACCGGGGACATGTTTTTCACACGGATAGATATGGATATAATGTTTACACTACTTGATCATGGATGTGATGATTTGGAAAGAATTGACTCTGCAGAGTTTGTACTTAACCACAGCCAACGGATTTCAGTAGTCACGGGGACTAGTTCCGTCTACGGTGTTTTGGAAGAAACATGTCTAACCAGTACACACCCAATTCAACCATCCGAAGCCAGGGATCACCCTCGGCAACATTCAAGAAAAACCTTGAGACGGGGAGGCTACAACCTCGCGTAGCATGGGATCAAATTTCTATACGCGCGCTCTAAGGGGGTGCCCCCCCTCTCGGTCCCAACCGGAAACACCCATGCCCCCTGACCGTATGACTGGCTTTAATCCTGGGCCAAGGTACCATCATCCCGGCCTCTCTGTTTGGTGTGTACACGGAAAGAGGTTACCAACTTACTAAACCGCATCCTGGCAATGAGACATGTGGTAGCACGGAAGGGGAAAGAACGGTAACGTGGCTCCAACCACGTTAACGTTGGAGAAAGTCGGATGACGCAAGGCTGGTATGCTACAACAGTACCACCTCGCTGCCCTTCATGTCACCACATGATTTGGCCATCTCTCATCAGAGATCATCGCAACTTTGGGACATGCGGGAAAAGAACGATAACGTGGCCCCAACCACGTTAACGTCGGGGAAAGTCGGATGACGCAAGGCTGGTATGCTACAACAGTACCACCTTGCTGCCCTTCATGTCACCAGATGATTAGGCCATCTCTCATCAGAGATCATCGCGACTTTGGAACAACCGGGTCGTTGCCTTACAAGCAACGAGGTATTTACCGACACTCATATGCCACGCACAAACTCTCACGTGAACATGTAAAACACCTGTCATATCAAATGTTCAAAACATGCTTGCCTGGTTCGGAGAAGTCGGAGTCTAGCTCGGCGAAGTTCGCGGCTCCGTCACCTCTCCCGGAACCTATGGCAATCACGAAACGGATACTAACGTGAAAACCAACACTTGCACAGAAACTTTTCCAAATATTTTTCAAATAAATCCCGTAAAAAACTAGACAAAATTTGAAGATTGTCAGAAAAAGAATCACTCAAAAATACCTTTTTATTAAATAGTTATAAAGGTTTCTATCCAGGGACTTATCTGTAGTGAAACAGAAAAGTTCCAGGGTTTTAACTGAGAAAGCAGAAAACGCTTCGGTTGGGAATGCGCAAGCGCAAAGGAGAAAACGTATTTTGCCCGAAGGCGCCAACAGAAAACGGTTCGCGAATAAAAGAATAGAGGCTGACACGCGGGGTCCACATGTCAGGTTTGAAAAGCTCGCCGGCGCCCGAAGACTATGGTGGACGCCGGCGTCGAACCACGGCGAGTTAGGAGAAACGGAGGGTACCAAGAGCTTCAGCGTCTTCTTCCGCGTCGGTGGGTGGTGGACTCATCCAACGGGGAGCACCACATCGACGGCGACACTATCTCCGGCGGACGGCGGCTCGGGTGAGGATGGGGAACTCCGGTGGATGGCTGCAAACTACGAATTGAGGCGCGGGTCAGAACGAGTGATGCAAGGAGAAGCTACTGGCAAGAGAATGGAGGCGGAGGAGCGCACACGGGGGCGAATCGGGCTAGATCCCGTGGCGGGTCGCGGCGGCCGGAGTCGAGGAAGGAGATCTCCTCGGGGCTCTACCAGTGGCTAGGCTTGCTCTAGGGGGAGTGCAGGGATGGTGGGTGCTCGAGTTGAAGCTCGGGGCCTCTATTTATAGGCAGATCGACGGGGTGGCCGTGAACGGAGAATCTCCGGCGAGCGATTACGGCGGATCAGTGGATTGGCAGGTGGTTTGAGCGGCCAGGCAGCATCAGTGGAGGTTACTGGAGTCGTTTCACAGCTAAACGGAGATGGTCTTGGCGTAATGGCGTCGGTCCAGGTGAGGTGACCGCACGGGCTCAACGGCGGCAGAGAGCGCGCTCCGCGCCCTGCGGTTCACGACGAGAGCGGCAGCGTATTCTGGGGAGTGGAAGGCCACGCGGCGGGCTCCGATGGTTTGGGCGGCACTGGGTGGCATCGTCGGCGCCGTGTCTCCCGCTGGTGCCCGCAAAGCCGCCGCCGGCGTCGGTCACGGGGTGGCGCACCTTCTGCTGCTCGTCGCCGACGCCCGCAAGGCGCCAGGCGTTCGTGCGGTGCAGGAACAAGAGGGCAGGGACGAGGAGCAAGGCGACGCGGTGGCACTGGCGAGATCGACGTCCTTCTCTGAAGAAAACGACAACAGTCACTGCAGTGTTCTCTGAACTTTCTGAACTTGACATAGACAGTGCACTGCAGGTGTTCCACAGAAGGTTTTGGCTATGAGATAAATTTTTCTGGAGCTGTAACTTGGTGAGATGACCACTCAATGCACCCAGAGGCTGCCTGATTTTACTTGGTATTTTTGGAGAAGGTTTTGAATGAATATCACTAAATTTATCAAATCTGGTCCAAACTTGCAGCAGGTGTAGTTTGAAAATTTTGAACTGAAGACCAGTGGATCTTCATGGTTTTAGGTTGAGGGTTCAAAGGACTAGGAGGGGAAAAAGGTTTGGTGGCAAAAATCAAGACAGAAAGTGGAGTTCCTTTGTAAATCTCCAAGTGCTAGAAAAGAAGGCAGAAATTTATTTGAATAGAATTTGAATGGAAATAATCACATGGGGAGGTTCAACTTGCTGGATTTGATGCAAATCATGATCCAAAGGTGAGGAAGTGGTTAGGAGAGAGGATTTGCACTAATGCCATGGCAAGAAGGAATTGTTGAAAGTGGGAAAGGACTTTCCAAAAGCCATAGTGCAAAATTCAAAAAGATTTTCAAAAGTTATTTTCCCAAATGAAAAGCATTTTGTATTGAGACCAAATGAAAAGCAAGAACTTCCAAGACCAAAGGTAGATCTTGGGTGAATCCAAACAAAACTTTTGCCATAAAGAAAAATATATGAGAGGGAGAGTTCTCTTGAAGAAAAATTTAAATCACTCCCCTCAAGTCAAATAAAATCTTTTGAAAAATCCAAATAAAAACTTGGGTGTCACAACACCTACTCCCTTAGGAAAAATCTCGTCCTCGAGATTTCTGCTGATCCTCAAATAGATATGGATACTCTGATCGAAGGAAATCCTCCCTTTCCCATGTAGCTTCATCCTTAGTGTGGTTGCTCCACTGAACCGTGAAAAACTTTGTCGTTTTCTGACGGGTCCTCCGTTCAGACTCTTCTAAAATCTTTACTGGTCTTTCTCTGTAGGTGAGATCTGGTTGCATATCAATGTCCTCATGAGGTACATGTTTTTCTGGGTTGCTCACACATTTTCTTAACTGTGAGACGTGGAACACGTCATGGACGTCTGACAGCTCCTTGGGGAGGTCTAGTTGGTAGGCCACCGTGCCTCTTCGTGCCTTTACACAAAATGGTCCAATAAATCTTGGGGCTAGCTTCCCCTTTATTTTGAACCGTTGCAGACCCCTCATAGGAGATACTCGGAGGTATACGGAATCACCGGGTTCAAAGCTGACCTCACGGTGCTTCTGATCATAGTAGCTCTTTTGGCGGCTCTGTGCTGTCTTGAGTCTGTCCCGGATTTGTTTAACTTTCTCCTCGGCCTCTTTAAGCATATCTGGGCCGAAGATACGGCTGTCACCTGTCTCTGACCAATTCAATGGGGTACGACACCTTCGTCCGTACAATGCTTCAAAGGGTGCCATTTGCATGCTGGCTTGGTAACTGTTGTTGTAAGCAAATTCGGCATACGACAAACTCTCTTCCCAATTGGATCCATAGGTGAGCACACAGGCTCTTAGCATATCCTCTAGGATCTGGTTCACACGTTCCGTCTGTCCATCAGTCTGAGGGTGGTATGCTGTACTGAAAGCTAGTTACGTTCCCAGAGCTTGTTGTAGGTGATCCCAAAATTTGGAGACGAATTGTGTGCCTCGGTCTGATATTATAGTCCTTGGGACTCCGTGCAAACAAACTATACGAGATAGATAAAGTTTTGCCAGTCCTGGGGTGGAGTAGGTAGTCTTCACGGGAATGAAATGAGCAACCTTGGTTAGTCGGTCTGTGATGACCCATATGGCGTCATTCCCACGTTGTGATCGGGGTAATCCGACGATGAAATCCATTCCTATTTCATCCCATTTCCACTCTGGTATCCTGTTTGGTTGGAGTAGCCCTGCTGGCTTTTGATGCTCGGCCTTGATGCGCTGACACGAATCGCAACAAGCAATGAATGTGGCTATATCTCTTTTCATACCGTGCCACCAAAATCTTTCCTGAATGTCCTTGTACATTTTGGTTCCTCCAGGATGAATCGAGTATGGAGCGGTGTGGCTCTCCGTCAAGATCTCTTGCTTGAGTTCCTCAATGTTAGGTACGCAAAGTCTGTCTCGGTACCATAATGTTCCTTCACTGTCGGTGACGAACTCGGAAGTCTTACGAAGATTCATTTTCTTCTTTATGCCTTCGATGCTGGGATGTCCCTGCTGAGCCTTCTTGATTTGTTCCACCAGGGTGGGTTGTATCTCCAGGTTCGATACGGTGCCCTCAGAGACTAACATCATGTTGAGCCTAGCGAACGCTCGCTGAAACTCAGGCCTCAAATTTTGCGGACCGTCATTGTCCGGGCTGGGGTTTCGACTAAGGGCATCGGCCACTACATTGGCTTTCCCTAGATGGTAGTGGATACCCATGTCATAGTCCTTGACCAGTTCCAACCAGCGTCGTTGGCGTAAATTCAGCTCTGGCTATGTGAAAATATATTTGAGGCTCTTATGGTCTGTATATATTTCACAGCGATTTCCCAACAGAAAGTGCCTCCACTCCTTGAGTGCATGAATAACTGCTGCTAATTCCAAGTCATGTGTTGGGTAGTTTTCCTCATGTTTTCGTAGCTGCCTGGAGGCATATGCGACAACTTTGCCATCCTGCATTAGTACGCATCCGAGGCCTTTTCGGGACGCGTCACAATACACTTCAAAGCTCTTGTGTATGTCTGGCACAGTTAAGACCGGTGCGGTTGTCAGCTTCTTCTTGAGTTCTTGGAAGCTTTGTTCACATGCTTCCGTCCATACGAATTTCTTGTCCTTCTTGAGTAGCTGGGTCATAGGCTTCGCCACCGTGGAGAATCCTTCAATAAATCTCCTGTAATATCCGGCCATTCCTAGGAAACTCCGCACATCTGTGACGTTGGCGGGCGGCTTCCAGTCTAGTATGGCCTTGACTTTTTCTGGGTCTACGGCCACGCCTTCTTGGTTCAGTACATGGCCTAAGAAACCAACTTGTCTTAGCCAAAATTCGCATTTGCTAAACTTGGCGTACAACTGATGCTTCCTCAATTCTCCCAAAACAATTCTGAGGTGCTCAGCATGCTCTTCTGGTGTCCTTGAGTAAACCAGAATATCGTCAATGAATACCACCACAAATTTGTCCATGAATTTCATGAACACTTTGTTCATGAGGTGGACGAAATATGCGGGGGCGTTCGTTAGTCCAAAAGGCATCACTGTGAACTCGTATAACCCATATCTGGAAGTGAAAGCTGTCTTGGGAATATCTTCTGTCCGTAACTTCAGTTGGTGATATCCCGATCTCAAATCAATTTTTGAGAATACCTTGGCTTGTGCGAGCTGGTCAAACAAATCGTTTATCCGTGGCATTGGATATTTGTTTTTGATGGTGACCATATTGAGGGCTCGATAGTCTATGCACAGCCTCAGTGTCCCATCTTTCTTTTTGGCGAACAACACAGGCGAACCCCATGGTGAGGAGCTGGCTCGAATAAATCCTTTGTCCAACAACTCCTTTATCTGCTTCTTCAACTCCACCAATTCTGAGGGTGCCATTCTATACGGCTTCTTATAGATGGGAGCGGTGCCAGGTGCTAGTTCAATGCTGAATTCGATCTCTCGGTCTGGTGGCATGCCTGGCAGTTCTTCCGGAAACACATCAGGGAACTCGCATACCACTGGAACTTTTCTCAGTTCTGCAATGTCCATTTTGTTCAGTTTTGGTTTCTGGGATTGTGGCCTTTCTTGAGCGGAAACTCTTATAGTCTTGCCGTGATGGTGAGTGAGAATCACGGTCCGATTGAAACAGTCGATGTATCATTTGTTGGTGGTCAACCACTCCATCCCTAAAATGACATCCAGTCCTTTACTTTCCAACATGATGAGATTCGCGTGGAATTGTAGTCCTCCGAACTCAATGACCACTCCTTGGCAATAACCTTGAGCGATTTGCTTATTTCCGGGGGACTTGATGATCATAGATTTTTCCAAGGGAAGTATCGGAAAACCGTGTTGCGAAACAAAACTCTTCGAAACGAACGAATGGGAAGCTCCAGAATCAAACAAAACCGTGGCAGGTACTGTGTTGACAGGGAACGTACCGAGCACGATGTCTGGGGCATTCTGCGCTTCTTCCCTGGTCACATGGTTCAGGTGACCCTTCCTGTGGTTGTTGCTGGGATTGAAGTTGTTGCGCTTGGGGGCTGGATTGTTTCCACCATTGTTCGGCTTGGGTGCCGAGTCTCTTGGCTTCGGGCACTGTTTAGCATAATGCCCTTGTTGACCACATGCATAGCAGGTGACCCCTGGACGGTATGTGAACTCCTTGTCCCTGGCATGAAACTGTCCGACGGGCCTTGGCTCGGTGGTCGTGGATCTCCTTGCGTCTGTCCTTGGGACCTCAGTCTTGCCTCGGTTGCTGCGGGCAAGAGTCGTCTTGTCCCTCTTCCGCTTGCGGATATCTTCCAGACTACGGCGCTCATTCTCCAAGGTGATGGCCTTGTCCACCAGCGTCTTAAAATCCGGAAAGGTGTGTACAATCAGTTGGCATCTCAGTGCTGGTGCCAGGCCGTCTAGGAATTTTTCCATCTTTTTGCTTTCTGTCATGTGCTCGTCGTAGGCATAACGAGACAACTGAGTGAACTGACCATTGTACTCTGTCACTGACATGCCTCTTTGCTTCAGGTCATCAAACTCTCTCTTCTTGATCTTTAGGATGCTCCTGGGGATGTGTGCCCCACGGAAGCCTTCCTTGAACTCTTCCCAGGTGATGTTGTGTTCCCTGGGATGCATGTGTAGGAAGTTTTCCCACCATGCTGCGGCTGCTCCAGTAAGATAGTGTGGTGCATAAAGCACCTTCTCATGATCTGAGCACTGAGCAATAATCAGTTTCCTTTCAATCTCACGAAGCCAATCATCGGCTTCCAGCGGCCTATCGGTGTGAGCAAAAGTTGAGGGGCGAGTCTTCTGTAACTCAGATAACTTGGAATGTGGTTGATAGGGTTCACGGTGGTTTCCCATATTGATGACATGGTTCATCATCTCTCGGTGCTGTTGCTGGCTTTGTTCGAAGAGACGGCATACTTGAGACAGTGCTGCTTCGCTGTCCTGTTGGCTGGACTGACCCTGAGTGAAATTGTTGCTGGTCTGTGTCCCGTAAACCTCATCTGGCTGATTGGGCATGGAGCGAGTCCACGGGCGAGACATTTTTCCAGTCTGGGGTATTATTTGCAAAACCCATGAGAAAAACTGTGTAGTACAAGAAAAATCTCGCAAAGGCAATAATCAAAAGGCTTCAAGGTTTTCAAAGAAACACAAATGATTTTTCATGGAGAAGTGCTTAACATAAAACTTACATGCGAAAAGCAAACACAGGATACAGCACTCAGGATGCGCGTACACAATCCTGACTTGTTATTTAAAACTAGCGTACTACTCTGGAAGGCAGCAAACACACCAATACAAACTAGCGTACAGATAAAACAGCACATCATACAAGCAGGCATAACACGCGGCTACTCGGTTCTCTCAGTCGGAGATGGTGAAGATCTCCTTCCCCTTGCCGATGGCAAGGCTCAGCGGTCCAGGAGAGTCAACCTCCTCCTCTCTAGCTGGCTCCTGGCGCGTGACGCTGTGCTGCGGTGATGGTGCGGGGGCGACTGGTGGTAGAGCGCGTGCGGCAGGCGGTGCGGCTCTGACTGGAGTAGGAGTGATGACTCGGTCGAACTCCTCAGTGGTAGGCAGACGGCGAGCAGTGGCCAAAACGGCCGGTGCATACGAGGCTGAAGACGAGACGAATGTCAGAGGCGGCGCCGTGTGGAGAAGCTCCTTCCTGCTGGCAGGACCGCCCCGGACTAAGTCCATGCGGGCAGCCACAAGATCATCTACGAGGTTGTCGAAAGACTCCTCCAGAGCCTTGAGATACTCCACAACCATCTCGATGGCTTCATCTCGCTCTCCCCGATGGCAGGCGAACGCATAGTGGCTGGTGTAAGGCACATGGCATGGGAGGTAGCGGTAGCGACGAGTCTTCATCGTAGGAAGGATGTCCCGAAGGCGAGCAATCGCCTCGCGGGCAGCCATCTGCATGGCATGCCTCTCCGTAGGCATGGCCGTTCCCACAAAACGGAAGTGGCGAGCAGCAGATCGTCCTCCCTTGAACTGCACCACAGCTTGGTGCATAGACACGTCGTCACTGAGCTTGTGTTGATAGAGTGTGAACTCCGGGCGAGCTGCTGGCCCGATCGCGAGCTTGGTGATGGAGACGAGGAGTTTGACAAACCCCTCGGGCACGTTGGTGAACACTCGATTCTCACAGCTGCTGCCAGCCATCTACAAAAGTAGGCAAAAATTCTGAGTAGTCATGTCATAAATTTATGATGACCAACAGAAAATAGCTACAATTGCAAAATGCTGAAAAAGCACAAAA
The DNA here is from genome assembly GCF_018294505.1 of Triticum aestivum. Taxonomy (NCBI): domain Eukaryota; kingdom Viridiplantae; phylum Streptophyta; class Magnoliopsida; order Poales; family Poaceae; genus Triticum; species Triticum aestivum. Next base: position 99,465,357 of record NC_057796.1, read on the forward strand.
GACGCTAATAACCGATTAGCGATCGCACCTAGTGGCTTCCTACAGTCAGCCTGGCTCTGATACCAAGCTTGTCATGACCGGTTTTTCAATAAAATAATTATTGAGAGACCAATCCCTTTTACGGACCAGCGAGGAAGAATTCCTTCTCACTGATAAACAATATCTTGGTCCCAGAAGAAAAATACCAGGAGTACTAAATATAATACAAGGTTGAGCAGAGACTGCCCAACAATTTATTACATGCACGCCGCTGAAACAAGACGGCGGTAGGGTGGCAAATTACTAACTCACGATAATAACGGTGGTGGAAATATCATCGCGAAGCGAGTGATATGATTCCAGAAGACTACAACTCATCGAGCGTCAGAGTGAGGCTCGAGAAGACTTATTGCGGGTGGCGGAAGCGTATACAAAGCAAGTGACCAACATCCGGGATCGCGCAGGACTGACTGGGAGTCCTCTAGGCATCGGACGCGCTATCAAACTCTTCATCCAAGAGATCGCCTTCGTCAACATCTGGCCAAATCAACAAGCCAGGTGAGTACTATGAAAGTACTCGCAAGACAGTTCGGACATAAGATATAACGAATGCAACATGAAGCATATGAACAAGTTAACCAGTGCGATCAGACATAGAGATAATAAATACTGGGTGCCAAGCGAGGGTCTGAATGACGCCTCGAGCGGAAACTGCAGAATAGTAATACTGGTGCCAAACGAGTGTCTGAAAGACTCCTCGAGCGGAAAATGCGGAATAATAATACAGGTGCCAAACGAGTGTCTGAAAGACTCCTCGAGCGGAAAATGCGGAATAATAATACAGGTGCCAAACGAGTGTATGAAAGACTCCTCGAGAGGAAAATGCAGAATAATAATGCCACAGTCGCGCGTCGGGGCGACACCACATAAAGGGCTTATAACAGAAAATAAAGACAGTGCATGCCGCAGTCGGTCGTCTGAGCGACATCACATAAAGGGCTTATATTTCAAGTGAGAAACGAGTACACGCCACAGTCGGACGTCTGCGCGACGTCTCATAAAGGGCTTATATTGTAGCTCAATAATACAATAGTTCGGGAACATAATTTATCACAAGCATGCGACAAATATAAAGTTAGTCCATCCACAGGAATAACAATAAATCTGAATTTACCACTTGAGCTTGATCACCGGGGACATGTTTTTCACACGGATAGATATGGATATAATGTTTACACTACTTGATCATGGATGTGATGATTTGGAAAGAATTGACTCTGCAGAGTTTGTACTTAACCACAGCCAACGGATTTCAGTAGTCACGGGGACTAGTTCCGTCTACGGTGTTTTGGAAGAAACATGTCTAACCAGTACACACCCAATTCAACCATCCGAAGCCAGGGATCACCCTCGGCAACATTCAAGAAAAACCTTGAGACGGGGAGGCTACAACCTCGCGTAGCATGGGATCAAATTTCTATACGCGCGCTCTAAGGGGGTGCCCCCCCTCTCGGTCCCAACCGGAAACACCCATGCCCCCTGACCGTATGACTGGCTTTAATCCTGGGCCAAGGTACCATCATCCCGGCCTCTCTGTTTGGTGTGTACACGGAAAGAGGTTACCAACTTACTAAACCGCATCCTGGCAATGAGACATGTGGTAGCACGGAAGGGGAAAGAACGGTAACGTGGCTCCAACCACGTTAACGTTGGAGAAAGTCGGATGACGCAAGGCTGGTATGCTACAACAGTACCACCTCGCTGCCCTTCATGTCACCACATGATTTGGCCATCTCTCATCAGAGATCATCGCAACTTTGGGACATGCGGGAAAAGAACGATAACGTGGCCCCAACCACGTTAACGTCGGGGAAAGTCGGATGACGCAAGGCTGGTATGCTACAACAGTACCACCTTGCTGCCCTTCATGTCACCAGATGATTAGGCCATCTCTCATCAGAGATCATCGCGACTTTGGAACAACCGGGTCGTTGCCTTACAAGCAACGAGGTATTTACCGACACTCATATGCCACGCACAAACTCTCACGTGAACATGTAAAACACCTATCATATCAAATGTTCAAAACATGCTTGCCTGGTTCGGAGAAGTCGGAGTCTAGCTCGGCGAAGTTCGCAGCTCCGTCACCTCTCCCGGAACCTACGGCAATCACGAAACGGATACTAACGTGAAAACCAACACTTGCACAGAAACTTTTCCAAATATTTTTCAAATAAAACCCATTAAAAACTAGACAAAATTTGAAGATTTTCAGAAAAAGAATCACTCAAAAATACCTTTTTATTAAAAAGTTATAAAGGTTTCTGTCCAGGGACTTATCTGTAATGAAACAGAAAAGTTCTAGGGTTTTAACTGAGAAAGCAGAAAACGCTTCGGTTGGGAATGCGCAAGCGCAAAGGAGAAAACGTATTTTGCCCGAAGGCGCCAACAGAAAACGGTTCGCGAATAAAAGAACAGAGGCTGACACGCGGGGTCCACATGTCAGGTTTGAAAAGCTCGCCGGCGCCCGAAGACTGCGGTGGATGCCGGCGTCGAACCATGGCGAGTTAGGAGAAATGGAGGGTACCAAGAGCTTCAGCGTCTTCTTCCGCATCGGTGGGTGGTGGACTCGTCCAACGGGGAGCACCACATCGACGGCGACACTATCTCCGGCGGACGGCGGCTCGGGTGAGGATGGGGAACTCCGGTGGAGGGCTGTCGGGGTAAATGGCCACGGGTAGCCTAACCGACTACCCCTGGCTCTTCAGAAAATTTATCAGGCCTTTGGGCCTTCAAGCACTCCAAGCATTTGGGCCGCCTTCCCGGCCGGCTACCACTAAAGCCGACACCCGGAAGGCGACCCAGCCGCACCGACTCCAAGAAGCCGGCCAAGAAGGACGCCGACTACTAGAAGCCGGCCAAGATCACAACCACTCCTACATAACGACGACTTGACGGGGCATGGCCACAGTGCGGCCCACGACCCCCGAAGCCCGAGGCGGGCATGGCTACAGGAGGCCGTACGGGGGGATGTCTCCCGTCCGGCCCGGCACTGTAGCCACGCCAGCTACGACGTCATCCACGACCCACTCCTGTACGGCCCAAGGACTGCGGGCCCCTTCAGCCAGAGAGAGGCGTGAAGGCAGCCCGACTCTTCCTAGTCGGCCAAGAGTATAGCCGACCTCCAGAAGCCGGCCACACCCTTCCTCGAAGCAGGAGCCCCATTAAGGAGACAAGACGAGGTGAGGCTACAGTGATAGCCCCCGAGGCGGCCCACTGTAGCCACGCTCACCTCGACAAAGCCCTCATCATCAGAGGCGCGGCTACAGTAAGCAGCCGCCGACAAAACCCTAGGCGGTGGGGCCGGCCTGTCGACCAGGTAGCCGGCAGCCGGCGGGACCCACCAGCCGGCGGGACCAAGTAGCCGGCGGAGAAGCCGGCGAGCGTAGACACTGACGGCTAGGACCAGATCCCAGTCGGATTACCATTGTACCCCCGGGGGGTAGGCCTATATAAACCCCCCGGAGCACCCATGCAAAGGGTTCGCACCTCTGCATGTTTGGCTTCCAAGCATAGCACACACACACACCATAGATAGAGAGAAGCAAGAGCTAGCCTTGTTCTTCTTCTCCCTTGATCCCAACAGCTCTAGGAGCGATTGTAGCTACCCTTTATCGATCTAGTGATCATGCGGAGACCCCGCAGAGCAGGACTAGGGGTGTTATCTCCTCGGAGAGCCCCGAACCTGGGTAAGATTCGCCGGCGTGCATGTCTTCACTTCATCCCGTTTCCAGGCACCGGCGACGTTTTATTGGCTCCCACAATGATAAGCCATCCCTTGGCATATGTCGCACCAACCACCCGACATTTGGCGCCCACCGTGGGGCCAGGTGCACCGTTGTCCGGAGACCTGTTCTGGACGGGAACCCTCTTCCTTCCCCGCGAGCGCAGCTAGCCTGCTGCGCCCGATGGCGTTTGCCCCGACGCGCTGCAAAGCGTCGACGACGCCTGTGCAGCGAGCCGCCTCACCGAGATGCTCGGCGAGACTCGCATCTCCGACGAGCCTGCGTCCGACGCAGGCACCGACTACCCTGAGAGCCGCCTCGTCAGCCTCCTCGACCAACTTCACGTCTCTAGCGAGCCTGCCGCGGACATGGAGTCGGTCGGCTCCACCGACCCGATGCTCATCGACTCCGACACCGCGTCGCTCGACGCCTACCCCTCCGACGTGGTGATCTTCGACGATCCCCTCCCTCGAGCTGACAGCGGCAGCAGCGCTGTCACCGAAGTGCTGGTCATCAGCCACGTCTCCAACTCGGGCGAGAACGCCCGCGACGCCCAGCAAGCGGCGATGCACGACCTCTCCGTCCCCATCCTGGCCGACGCCGACGCCGAGACCCTGGAGGCACGCCGCCTTGCCCTCATCGCGGAGAGCAAGAAGATAGCCTCGATGAGACGCCTCACCGAGGCCCACCAGCGTGAAGTCGACCGCGCCGCCTTCGGGACGCCGCCGCCTAGCGGCCCGAGCCGAGCCGGTTTCGTCCAGAAGCGTGGCGCAGCCATTGCCAGCATGCTGGGCGCAGATCGCCCCGTCTACGCCACCCCGCTCGAGAATCTGCGATCCGCTTAGGCGGCTGCAGAGGAGCTCAATGGGCTGGGAGCCGATGAGCTCCCCTACATAACAAGACGGATCCAGCAGCTGATCGACGCGGCTGCAGAACGGCACGAAGCCGGCGCCCGAGCTGATAGCCATCCCCCGCGCCGGGAGCACGCTGCGACGTCCTGCTCGCCGACTGCAAGCGGCGCGCACCAGAAGAAAGACAAGGAGCCGGCTGCCAGCCGCAGTCGGACTCGCATCACTATCGAGCGCGACGTGGATGGCCGCCCTCGGGCGGTTGAACACCAAGGAAACCTGCCTCCTCCCCCGCCTCGAAGAGAAAGACGCCTCACTCCACCGCCTGTCACCCATCCGACTCTTGGCGACCGACTCGGCCGCCGAGAAGGAGTCAGCGAGAACGACGCCCGCCACAGGATCGACCGCCTGGCTCGATCCTTGGCTTTAGAAGAAGAAGACGATGTCGGCCCGCCATGCTTTGGCCCCCGCATCCGCGACGAGCCCTTTCCCAAAGGGTTCTCGCTCCCCAGAGACACACCCAAGTACAACGGCTCAGTGAAGCCGGAAGATTGGCTCATCGACTACTCCACAGCCGTCAGCATCGCCAACGGCAATCGGCGCGTCGCCGTGAAGTACGTCCCCTTGATGCTGCAAGGCACGGCGCGCACGTGGCTCAACAGCCTCAAGCCCTACAGCATCAACAGCTGGCTGGACTTCACCGAAGTCTTCGTCCGCAACTTCACCAGCACCTACAAGCGGCCTCCCAAGCCTCGCCAGCTCTCCCTCTGCGTCCAAGGGCCCAACGAGTCGACCCGCGACTACCTCACGCGATGGGCCGAGCTCCGCAACTCCTGCGAGGGAGTGCACGAGGTCCAGGCCATCGAATATTTCACCGCCGGGTGCCGAGAGGGCACCCTCCTCAAGCACCGACTCCTCTGCGACGAGCCGGCTACCCTCGATGAGTTGCTGATCACCGCCGACAAGTACGCCACTGCCGACTCCTCCATGAAGACCGAGCTCCGAGTGGACGCCTCGGGGAAAGTAGTTGCTCCGGCTCCCAGGACGCCGGCTGGCGACCCTAACCGGCGCCCGTACTAGAACGACCACAAGCGCAAGGGCCCCATGCCGACTTCCTCCAGTCGGCAGGTGGCCACCATTGAAGACGAGCAGCCCGAGGAGCGGCCCGCTCCCAAGAAGAAGGGTGGTCGGCCGCCCTGGCAGCCGTCCTTCTCCTACGAACAAGCACTCGATGCTCCCTGCAAGTTCCACAGCGGCGCGAAGCCGTACAACCATACAACACGGAAATGCCACTGGCTCACCCGCATCACCAAGGGTGAAGGGATGGTGCCGCCTCCGCCTCCCGGCCCGCCGCCTCCAGCTCCCCAGCAGCCAGCGGCCCGGCCGGCAGTCGGCGCCATCCAAGACGAGTTCCCCGAAGCGCACGACGCCTACGTCGTCTTCACAAGCCAAGTCGACGACAAGCGCAGCCGACGCCGGCAACACCAAGAAGTAAACGCAGTCGCCTCTAGCACCGCCGAATTCATGCACTGGTCGGAAAAGCCCATCAGCTGGAGCCAGGCCGACCACCCAGAGGTGATGCCTTCGCCTGGCTCCTATGCTATGGTCTTGGACGTCACCCTTGCGACGGAGAGGCGAGCTGCCAGATTTTCCTGCGTCCTGATAGACGGCGGAAGCAGTATCAACATACTGTACCGCGACACCATGGACAAGCTGAACATGAAAGCAAAGCAGCTCATGCCGAGCCGCACTGTCTTCCATGGTATCGTACCCGGCCTATCTTGCTCCCCAATCGGCAAGATCAAAATGGATGTTCTCTTCGGAGACAAAGATCACTTCCGCCGGGAAGCAATATGGTTCGAGGTGGTGGACCTGGAGAGCCCCTATCATGCGCTGCTTGGCCGACCTGCGTTGGCCAAGTTCATGGCTGTGCCCCACTATGCCTACCTGAAGATGAAGATGCCGAGTTCCAAGGGGATCATCACGGTAGCCGGCAACTACAAGAAGTCCATCGAGTGTGCCATGGCCAGCAGCCGGCTGGCCGAGTCCCTCGTGGTGGCCGAAGAGAAGAAGATGTTGGAGCGGGTTGTGGCCATGGCCGGCAAGCAGCCGGCCTTGTCCCCCAACCCCAAGGACTGTGATGCGCAGGGCTCCTTCCAGCCTGCGAAAGAGACAAAGAAGATACCTCTAGACCCGGAGCACCCGGAGAGGTTCGCCGTGATTGGGGCGAACTTGGACAGTAAATAGGAAGGCGTGCTCGCAGACTTCCTCCGTGAGAATCGAGACATCTTTGCATGGTCCCCAAAGGACATGCCGGGTGTCCCGAAGGATTTCGCCGAGCACAAATTACATGTCCGAGCTGATGCGAGGCCGGTTAAGCAACCCCTCCGCCGACTATCAGAAGAGAAGCGAAGAATCGTGGGAGAAGAGATAGCCTGGCTCCTTGCAGCCGGCTTCATCATGGAAGTGTTCTTTCCAGAATGGCTTGCCAATCCAGTTCTGGTTTTGAAGAAGAATAACAAGTGGCGCATGTGTATAGACTACACAAGTTTGAACAAGGCCTGCCCAAAGGATCCGTTTGCTTTGCCACGGATTGACCAAGTGATAGACTCCACAGCCGGATGCGAGCTGTTAAGTTTTTTGGATGCATACTCAGGGTATCATCAGATCAAGTTGGACCCGGCTGACCGCCTGAAGACTGCCTTCATCACACCCTTTGGAGCTTTCTGCTACCTGACAATGACATTCGGCTTGAGAAACGCCGGTGCCACTTTTCAGCGTTGCATGCAGAAATGTCTCTTGAAACAACTCGGCAGAAATGCCCACGTCTACGTAGACGACATTGTGGTGAAGACAGAGAAGCGCGATACCTTGCTGGAAGACCTGAAGGAAACATTTGCCAACTTGCGCCGATTCCAGATCAAGCTCAACCCCGAGAAGTGCGTGTTCGGAGTACCAGCCGGCCAGCTGCTAGGCTTCCTGGTCTCCGAACGCGGCATTGAGTGCAACCCTGTCAAGATCAAAGCCATCGAGAGGATGGAGATTCCCACCAAGCTGCGAGATGTGCAGAAGTTCACTGGCTGCTTAGCCTCCCTGAACCGTTTTATCAGCCGACTAGGAGAGAAGGCCCTCCCCCTGTACCGACTCATGAAGAAGTCCACTCACTTTGAGTGGAATGATCAAGCCGACCAAGCCTTCCATGAGTTGAAGAAAATGTTGACCACTCCGCCTGTCCTGGCTGCGCCGACTGAGAAGGAGCCCATGCTCCTCTACATCGCCGCGACAAGCCGAGTCGTCAGCACTGTTGTTGTGGTCCAGCGCCCGGAGGAAGGCCGAGCCCAGCTGGTCCAGAGGCCGGTCTACTATCTCAGCGAAGTACTGTCCAGCTCAAAGCAAAACTACCCGCACTACCAGAAGATGTGCTATGGGGTGTACTTCGCTGCCAAGAAATTGAAGCCCTACTTCCAAGAGCACCCCATCACGGTCGTGTGCACTGCCCCGCTCGCCGAGATCATAGGCAGCCGGGATGCATCTGGCCGGGTGGTCAAATGGGCCATTGCCTTGGCGCCCTACACGATCTTCTATCAACCCCGCACCGCCATCAAGTCGCAAGCATTGGCCAACTTCCTCGTCTTCTGGGCCGAGACCCAGTACTTACCGCCGGCTCCCGACTCCACCCATTGGCGGATGCACTTTGACGGGTCCAAGATGCGCACCGGCTTGGGAGCCGGCATCGTCCTCACCTCTCCCAAAGGCGACAAGCTCAAGTACACGCTGCAGATCCACTTCGCCGCCTCCAACAATGTGGCCGAGTACGAGGCGCTCGTACATGGGCTCCGGCTAGCCAAAGAGCTCGGCATACGCCGGATCCTGTGCTACGGCGACTCAGACTTAGTGATCCAGCAATCATCTGGCGACTGGGACGCCAAGGACGCAAACATGGCAAGCCACCGTTTCCTCGTCCAGCAGATGAGCGGATACTTCGAAGGGTGCGAGTTCCTTCACGTGCCAAGGGCTGACAATGACCAAGCAGATGCCCTAGCACGGATCGGCTCCACCCGACAAGCCATACCGACTGGCGTCTCCCTCCAGCGCCTCCTCAAGCCGTCCATCAAGCCGTCTCCAGAGTCGGATTCCATCTTCGTACCGCCTGCGCCAGAAACAGCCGGATCCGTCTCAAGAAATCCCGCAGGCGGCACGGGGACTTCGACGACTGCCCCGGGGACTGACGTAGTCGCACCCGGCCCAGGGACTTCAGAGCCCGGCCCGGGGACTGCAGCAGTCGGCCCGGGGACTGCTACGACACAAGAAGCGGTGGTCGACTCTAATGCAACACCCAACCCACCCACCCGAGTCATGGTGGCCACATTAAGAGAAGAAGAAGTCACAGCTCCCTCATGGGCCCAGCCCATCCTCAAGTTCCTAGTCAGCAGAGAGCTGCCGGCTGACGAGATCGCAGCAAGACTAGTGCAACGACGAGCCGCAGCCTACACAATAATCAACAGGGAGCTTGTGAAGCGCAGCGTCACTGGAGTCTTCCAGTGTTGCGTCGAGCCAGAAAAAGGAGTGGCAATCCTCAAAGACATCCACCAAGGCGAATGCGGCCATCACGCCGCCTCAAGATCCCTCGTGGCCAAGGCTTTCCGCCATGGGTTCTTCTGGCCGACTGCCTTGGAGGATGCTAAAGAAATAGTCAAGACCTGCAGAGGATGTCAAGTCTTCAGTTCCAAACAACACCTGACGGCTTCTGCCCTCAAGACCATTCCCCTCACCTGGCCTTTTGCCGTCTGGGGACTGGACATGGTGGGCCCTTCCAAGACAGCCCGCGGCGGCTTGACACATCTACTCGTCGCTGTGGACAAGTTCACAAAGTGGATTGAAGCCAAGCCAATTAAGAAGCTGAACGGGCCGACTGCCGTGACATTCATCACCGACATCACTACTCGGTACGGTGTGCCGCACAGCATCATCACCGACAATGGCACGAACTTCGCCAAAGGCGCACTGGCACATTTCTGCGCGACACAGGGCATCCGACTGGACTTAGCGTCCGTTGCCCACCCGCAGTCAAACGGCCAGGTCGAGCGAGCAAATGGACTTATCCTCTCCGGCATCAAGCCCCGATTGATTGTACCACTGGAGCGATCGGCCGGCTGCTGGCTCGAAGAGCTGCCGGCTGTCCTCTGGAGTCTGCGCACTACACCCAACAAGTCAACCGGCTTCACTCCAATCTTCCTTGTGTACGGTGCCGAGGCTGTCATCCCAACAGACATCGAGTTCGACTCGCCTCGGATCACCATGTACACGGAGGAGGAAGCCAAAGAAGCAAGAGAAGACGGCGTCGACCTACTGGAAGAAGGCCGGCTGTTGGCCCTCAGCCGGTCCGCCATCTACCAGCAAGGCCTGCGCCACTACTACAACCGCAAGGTCAAGCCAAGATCCTTCCAAGAGGGCGACCTTGTGCTCTGGCTGATCCAGCGAACAGCCGGCCAGCACAAGCTCTCGGCCCCTTGGGAAGGCCCCTTCGTCGTCAGCAAGGCACTCGGCAACGACTCCTACTACTTGATCGACGCGCAAAAGCCAAGAGCACGCAAGAGAGACGACTCCGGCAAGGAGTCGGAGCGACCATGGAACGCAAATCTCCTAAGACGATTTTACAGCTGAAAAGCAGTATGTATCACGCTACCCCTTTTGTATTAAATTACAAACCAACAGGCCCCCCGAACAGTACTCGGGGACTGCCTTTTATTTATCTATGAATGACGAGTGTCATATCCATGAATGTATTATTACATTTTGAATTCTTGTCCGGCGCCGGGTCCGACTAGTCGGCCCGGGGACTGGCCGCCTTGAGCTATATTCTAAGTTCTTCCCGAAGTCAGCAAAGTAGTGTGCCGGCTCCCAAGTCCTCCCTTGTTGAAAGTCGCAGCTCAAAGAACTGACTGTCCGACTAGCAAGAGGAAAGACAGAAAGGATGCCCACAGGAAAAACGGCTAAGGAACAACTAACCTATATAGCAAAGAGACGGCCTCCATATACGCCTGCCGGCTGTCACAGCAGCCGGCTGGCCGGCTTCCTAAAAAACATAGCTTAAGTCCAGCAGAGCTAAAAGTACTTCCCCCCTCCCCAATCGGCCAGGCACTCCCCGGCTACAGATTGCAGAGCAACTGTTTGACTAGGGAGGCGGCAACCAAGGGAGGGCGGCAAAGGAAAAAAGCAGAAGGACAAAAAGCAAAAGTACAAGGAAAAACCGATTGCATAACTTATATACATAAAGCCGCCCACAGGCCGGCAACAGACTTAAGTTTGAATACACCCAGTGGGTGGAATTGTGCAGACTTAACCAAACATTGTTCAAAAGTAACAAGACATGAAAACAAAAGAAAGAAGACTAAGGCACGACTTGGAGGCCGAGCTGATCGGTGAAGGCAGCTCGCCGGCTGAAGGAGTGGCCGCCTAGTTGGTCCCGGCTTGACCACCTCCCGCGGCAGGAGACGCACTCGCACGCGACGTAGTGCTGGAGGCGCGGTCAGGCTGGCCGACTTCTCCACCAGCCGGCTCGGCGTCTTCACCCTCCTCCTCCTCCTCCTCCTCGCCCTCGTCGCTGGAGTCGATCTCCTCCGCCGAGTCCTCGCCATGCGCCGGATCCAGCCCGAACCAATCTTCCGGCTGGGCGACTCCATCGCCGTCCACCTCGGGGGCGAAGACACTGGTGTCGGTGTAGTCGGCGATCGCCGAAGCCCGCCGAATGATGGCCGGCCGCGCCGGCTCCAGCTCCGCGTCGGCTTGCTGCCGCCAGGTCGCCAGCTAGTCCAGGTTCAGGCCGGGATACCAGGCCTTGACGAACTCCAGCGCCCGCCTGGCGCCGGAGTGAGCCGCTGACGCCTTCCAAGCCTCGAAGCGGCCGACGGCCACCTCCAGCCAGTCGGCGCTCCGACTAGGAGTGCGCGGGACCACTTGGCCGGGCCAGAGCGCAGCCAAGACCTGCGACCCGGCACGCTGAAGCCGGCAGAGCAACCTGTGAGCCGGCTGGATACGAGCCTGGATCGCCAGGAGCTGCTCCTCCAGCGAGCGGCCGGCGGTGGGTGAGATCTCGAAGGCGGCTTGCCTCTTCGCCTGGCGACGAGCTTCGATGGCCTGGTTGGCAGCAGTTGAGTAGCCAGGGAAGTACTCTACGCGAAGGAGAAAAGGAAAGAAGAACACCAAAATCAGAAAAACAAGCCGAAGTGGCAGATGGCTAGAAAGGATGAAGGGGTAGACGACTTACCGTCAACCAGGTCCTCAATCTGGCCATAGCCGGAGACCAGAGTCTGCCTGGCCTCTGCCCAGCCGGCCGCCTCCATCTCGAACTCGGCCTGGAGGGTGGCTTCGCGATCCTGCGCAGCCTTCAGCGCCGCCTGGTGGCTTTCCTCCTGGTCGGCCAGCTTCTTGACCAGGCGGTCGCGCTCCTGCACCAAGGCGGCGAGCTCCGCGTCCTTGGCACGAAGAGCAGTCTGGGACTCCCCCAGCTGTGCCCTCAGACCGGCGTTGGCCGCTGCAGAGATAGAAGAAGAAGAAGAATAATGAGAAATCATCAAGGAAGATCCGAGCCGACTGCTCAGCAGTCGGCCCGAATCTCGCGGACTACACCCAGTGGGTGCGCTGACGCGCCCCCACATGAGATAAAGATCAAGTTACATACCTCGGCTTTCAGTGAGATCGGCGGTCTTCTGAGTGAGCTCCCGAGCCTGGGAGTTGAAGGCGGCCGCTCGGAGGTTGTGGTAGTCCTGCAAGACGGACAGAAGACCGAAGTGAGAACGAAGATGCTCAGCAGCCGACTCGGAACTCGGGGACTACACCCAGTGGGTGCGCTGACGCGCCCCCACGAGAGAAATCAAGATCAAGAAAGAACAAGATGAGAATACTAACCCGGATGGCTGCCCGCGTGGCGAGGAATTCGTCGGTGAACTGCCTCAGCGCCGCGGCTTGGCCTTGCAGCCGGGTCCGGACGTCTTGTGCAGCGACGTTCACCACGGCTGTCCCTCCGCTCGGCGTCCACCCCGAGGTAGCACTGGCCGCCTCCGCGTCTCGGGCCGACGAACTGGAGCCCACGGCCGGCTGTGGCTCCGACGCAGCCTTCTGCGGTTCAGACGCGGCCTTCCCCGCGCGCCGGCTTGGCGGAACCCGGACCGCCACCTCAGCCCCCGCGGCCGGCTCGCCCCCCGCCGACTGTGCGGGCGCAGGCTCAGGCTGGCGGCCTTGGGTCATCCTAGTCAGAGGAGTCGGCCCCGGCGCCTCCCCCAAGATGACGACGTCGTTGCCGCTTCCTCCCAGCCCCGACTGGGAACCGCTGGCTCCCCCCGGCGAGGGATCCACGTCCCCGAGCACCATGGTGCGCAGGGGGGTGACCATCAAGGCCTCCCCTGCCACCGCTTCGGCCTCGGCCTCTGCCTGGGCCTTGAATGCGGCCTCGGCGAGCGCCTTCGCCGCCTCCTCCTCCCGAGCTGCCTGGGCGGCGGCTGCCCTCCGTGCTTCCGCCTCCCGCGCTTCCTACTCCTCCCGCGCCTCCCGCGCGTTCCTTTCCGTCGCCTCCAGGAGGGCGGCGCGGGGATCTACTCGGCGGGTGATGCTCCCAAAGCCCCCTGGCGACTCGATGACGGAGCCGGCATCCGCCCGCTCAAGTGACAGCGGAGCTCTGACCATTGAAAAAGAAGACGAAGATTCAAGAACCACCAAAGGAAAGAAAGATGGACAGTACATAGAAGAGAAAACTTATGCCGACATAGTCTGCGGCCGCTTCACCACTTTGCGGAAGCGAGCCGCCTTCGCGGCCGCCTCCTCCCGCCTGGTGGCCGCCGCCCCACCCCTGGGCTTCTTCGTCCGGCTGCCGAACATGCCCTGGGTGGCGCGACGCTTCTGGCCTCTACCCCGAGCAGGCTGCGCGCCGGAGGAGCCCGCGCCGCGTCCGGAGGCCGGCTGGCGGGGCGGGACGGCTTCGGCTTTGTCCTCGTCCGGCCAGTCGTCGAAGGTCGCGGTGAACCCGGAGCCGCCTGCTTCGCCGCCGGCTTGGCCGCCGGCCGGCTCGGCGGCATCCTCCATATGGACCGCCCCAGGTCGGGGTCCTCCTGGTCGTGTTCGGTCCGGTCGGGGACGAAGCGGCGCTCCACGTCTCCCCCGCCGGCCGGCCGAAGCAGAGGACTCTGTCAAAAATGCAAGCCGACTGAGTTAGAATCGGCCCAGAGGAACTCGGCGACAAGGCTGAGAGAGAGAAAGAGAAAAAGTGACGAGGGGAGCGTACCGTAGGCGGAGGATTGGCGCGGCTGTAGGGCTCCTTGCCGAATTGCCAGTCTTCGGAAAGCTGGCAGTTGGCGAGGTAGTTCACCATGTCGGCGGCGTCAGGCTGCGGCATCTCCTTGGTGCACATCCGGCTCGGATCGAGCTGGCCGCTCATCTGACAGATCAGATGAGGCCGGCTCTGGAGCGGAAGGACCCGGCGCGTGACAAACGCGGCTAGGAGGTCGGGCCCCGTCAACCCCTCCGACTGGACCATCACCCGCAGGCGGGCGATGGCGGCGTTTCCCCCCGGCGACAGCGTCACGGCCCGGAAGGACCACTGGGGGAGCCTGCCCGCCGGCGGGCCGGCCACGTAGGCCGCCAGGTTGAGGTAGTCGCCCCGGGGAGCGATGCTCCGCACATAGAAATATGACTTCTGCCACTTCTTCACCGATTGGATCAGGGTGATGATGGGGAAGGGGTTGTCGGCGCCTGATCTCCGCGACGCGATGAAGGCGCCGGTCTGAGCCGGCACGCCCCGCACGCGCGTGCCCAGCTTCGACTGGAAGAACTCCCCCCAAAGATTGAGGGTGGGGAGGACACCAAGATAGCCCTCGCACAGGGTGACGAAGGCCGACAGCAGCACCACCGCGTTGGGGGTGAGGTGGTGCGGCTGGAGTTGATAGAAGTCCAGCCAGGAGCGGAAGAAGGCGCTCACTGGCAGGCCGAAGCTGCGCAGGAAGTGCGAGCGGAAGACCACCCACTCGCCCTCCCGCGGCGCCGGCCTGACCTCCTTCTCCGGCGCGAGGCGGACCTCCACTTTATCCGCGCTGGGCAGACGCCGGGTGTCGCGGAGGAAGTCGATGTGGTCGTTGTGAACGATGGAGCCATCCCAATCCCCGCCGAGCTGCTCTACGTGGGGAGGCATGGCGGAAGCTAGCACGGCGGCGGAGGAGCGTGCGGAGGAAGAGCGCGGCGGCGAGGCGCTGTCGCGAGAACGAGCAAGGCCAGAAGACGGTGGAAGTAGGAGGAGCGTGCGAGGGCCTGCCGCCCTCCACCTCCCCCTACTTATAGCCTCACGCGGCTGAAGAGGCCGGACGTGGGGGGGGAGACGTGGGATTAACTACGCCCACTCCCCCCACGTCTCGCGTTTATTACGCATAAGTGCGAGCCGAAACTGCCGCACAAAACGTGCGGGCGGTTTCGGGATGCAAAGGATCCGCACCTGGGCCGGGGCGCGGACGTGGCGGGCCCCCTCTCTGAGGCGACGTCCCGTCACGCGCGTGCGCTGGCAGGCTTTCCGGCCACGTGGCGCGCCAACGGCCCACAGCCGGCCCGCGACCCGGTGCGCGTCCCTGCGGGTTCCCGCCCCCCGACTCCAGAAGAATTCGACTAAGGCGGCGCGCCTGATCGAGGCCGGCTCCCAGCTGCCGGCTCATCACGATAGGAAGCTGATCGAGCTTCTTGAAGCCCACTCCACCTCGAAGCTCAACCAGCTTCGGGGACTACACTGTCGGGGTAAATGGCCACGGGTAGCCTAACCGACTACCCCTGGCTCTTCAGAAAATTTATCAGGCCTTTGGGCCTTCAAGCACTGTAAGCATTTGGGCCGCCTTCCCGGCCGACTACCACTAAAGCCGACTCCCGGAAGGCGACCCAGCCGCACCGACTCCAAGAAGCCGGCCAAGAAGGACACCGACTACTAGAAGCCGGCCAAGATCACAACCGCTCCTACATAACGACGACTTGACGGGGCATGGCCACAGTGCAGCCCACGACCCCCGAAGCCTGAGGCGGGCATGGCTACAGGAGGCCGTACGGGGGGGATGTCTCCCGTGCGGCCGGCACTGTAGCCACGCCAGCTACGACGTCATCCACGACCCACTCCTGTACGGCCCAAGGACTGCGGGCCCCTTCAGCCAGAGAGAGGCGTGAAGGCAGCCCGTCTCTTCCTAGTCGGCAAGAGTATAGCCGGCCTCCAGAAGCCGGCCACACCCTTCCTCGAAGCAGGAGCCCCATTAAGGAGACAAGACGAGGTGAGGCTACAGTGATAGCCCCCGAGGCGGCCCACTGTAGCCACGCTCACCTCGACAAAGCCCTCATCATCAGAGGCGCGGCTACAGTAAGCAGCCGCCGACAAAACCCTAGGCGGTGGGGCCGGCCTGTCGACCAGGTAGCCGGCAGCCGGCGGGACCCACCAGCCGGCGGGACCCAGTAGCCGGCGGAGAAGCCGGCGAGCGTAGACACTGATGGCTGGGACCAGATCCCAGTCGGATTACCATTGTACCCCCAGGGGGTAGGCCTATATAAACCCCCCGGAGCACCCATGCAAAGGGTTCGCACCTCTGCATGTTTGGCTTCCAAGCATAGCACACACACACACACACACCATAGATAGAGAGAAGCAAGAGCTAGCCTTGTTCTCCTTCTCCCTTGATCCCAACAGCTCTAGGAGCGATTGTAGCTACCCTTTATCGATCTAGTGATCATGCGGAGACCCCGCAGAGCAGGACTAGGGGTGTTATCTCCTCGGAGAGCCCCGAACCAGGGTAAGATTCGCCGGTGTGCATGTCTTCGCTTCATCCCGTTTCCTGGCACCGGCGACGTTTTATTGGCTCCCACAATGATAAGCCATCCCTTGGCATATGTCGCACCAACCACCCGACAAGGGCTGCAAACTACGAATTGAGGCGCAGGTCAGAATGAGTGATGCAAGGTGAAGATACTGGCAAGAGAATGGAGGCGGAGGAGCGCACACGGGGGCGAATCGGGCTGGATCCCGTGGCGGGTCGCGGCGGCCGGAGTCGAGGAAGGAGATCTCCTCGGGGCTCTACCAGTGGCTAGGCTTGCTCTAGGGGGAGTGCAGGGATGGTGGGTGCTCGAGTTGAAGCTCGGGGCCTCTATTTATAGGCAGATCGACGGGGTGGCCGTGAACGGAGAATCTCCGGCGAGTGATTACGGCGGAGCAGTGGATTGGCAGGTGGTTTGAGCGGCCAGGCAGCATCAGTGGAGGTTACTCGAGTCGTTTCACAGCTAAACGGAGATGGTCTTGGCGTAATGGCGTCGGTCCACGGTGAGGTGACCGCACGGGCTCAACGGCGGCAGAGAGCGTGCTCCGCGCCCTGCGGTTCACGACGAGAGCGGCAGCGTATTCTGGGGAGTGGAAGGCCACGCGGCAGGCTCCGGTGGTTTGGGCGGCGCTGGGTGGCGTCGTCGGCGTCGTGTCTCCCGCTGGCGCCCGCAAAGCCGCCGCCGGCATCGGTCACGGGGCGGCGCACCTTCTGCTGCTCGTCGCCGACGCCCGCAAGGCGCCAGGCGTTCGTGCGGTGCAGGAACAAGAGGGCGGGGACGAGGAGCAAGGCGACGCGGTGGCACTGGCGAGATCGACATCCTTCTCTGAAGAAAACGACAGCAGTCACTGCAGTGTTCTCTGAACTTTCTGAACTTGACATAGACAGTGCACTACAGGTGTTCGACAGAAGGTTTTGGCTATGAGATAAATTTTTCTGGAGCTGTAACTTGGTGAGATGACCACTCAATGCACCCAGAGGCTGCCTGATTTTACTTGGAATTTTTGGAGAAGGTTTTGAATGAATTTCACCAAATTTGTCAAATCTCGTCCAAACTTGCAGCAGGTGTAGTTTGAAAATTTTGAACTGAAGACCAGTGGATCTTCATGGTTCTAGGTTGAGGGTTCAAAGGACTAGGAGGGGAAAAAGGTTTGGTGGCAAAAATCAAGACAGAAAGTGGAGTTCCTTTGTAAATCTCCAAGTGCTAGAAAAGAAGGCAGAAATTTATTTGAATAGAATTTGAATGGAAATAATCACATGGGGAGGTTCAACTTGCTGGATTTGATGCAAATCATGAGGAAGTGGTTAGGAGAGAGGATTTGCACTAATGCCATGGCAAGAAGGAATTGTTGAAAGTGGGAAAGGACTTTCCAAAAGCCATAGTGCAAAATTCAAAAAGATTTTCAAAAGTTATTTTCCCAAATGAAAAGCATTTTGTCTTGAGACCAAATGAAAAGCAAGAACTTCCAAGACCAAAGGCAGATCTTGGGTGAATCCAAACAAAACTTTTGCCATAAAGAAAAATATATGAGAGGGAGAGTTCTCTTGAAGAAAAATTTAAATCACTCCCCTCAAGTCAAATAAAATCTTTTGAAAAATCCAAATAAAAACTTGGGTGTCACACCTCCTCAGGATTGGCCTCACCAGGTTGGCTCGCAAGGAGTGGAGAGATCAAGGTGAGGCAAACCTCGCGAGGTTCTCGTGACGTGAGCCATGACGATCAAGATCAGGCGGGCGCCAGGCGGGCGCCAGCGCGTGCAGTGCCCTTGTTTCCCCTTTGGTGCTAAGGAAGCAAGCGCAGGCGCGGAGTATCGAGGCGTCAAGTAAAGGTTTCCATATCGGTGCAACGTGACCAAGACCAGCCGGACGACAAGACGGAGGTCACCATGGAGCCCGAAGCGGCGTCACCACCAGAGCCTTTGGCAGGCAAAGACCGCTTTTGTCGGGATAAGGTGTACTAGTTGTCCCCTTTCAAATTGGCCGTTGTTGGCTCCCTTCCCGCTCAATATTTGGGGAGAGGACCAGGGCCTATATAAGTAGGACTAGCCACCACCATAGGGGGCAGCTCAACCTGATCCAGAGTAAACCTCACCCACACACAGAGCACAAGAACACCTCAACCTCAGGAGGCTGTTCTTCCCCTTGTATTGTTCATCATTAGCCCAAGAGGCAATCCACCACTACCACACTGGAGTAGGGTATTACACCACAACGGTGGCCCGAACCAGTATAAACCTTGTGTCTCCTATGTTGTGAGTTCGTCGAGTTCGTCCGCGAGATCTTAGCAAGCTAGGGCGTGGATCGGTAGGGAAAGAACTTCGTGCGCACCCCAGAGTTCGAACCTCAAGGGTTTTGCTGGAACCCGTGATCCGACATTTGGCGCGCTAGGTAGGGGTGCGCCAGAGCCTCTTCCCAACCAGTCGATTCGCCGATGCTCCGCGGTTCTGATGTCCGGCAACCCGAGGGCTGACGCCGACCGCTGGGCAGCCTGGCCTGCCCGGGCGGCGCCGCCTGCCCAGGAAGATCTCAACCCCGCGCTCCAGGCGGCATGGGCGCCACCTAATGCCGCTGGGCGCGGGCGGCGCGGCTAGGCGCCGTCCACCCTTACTCCATGACAAGCACGAGCCGTTGCAAGGGCCGCAAGCCACGCTGCGGCAATGGCGCCACACACCCGGCAGGAGCAGGAGAACACGCGGGCCGCAGTCACAGTGGCACGGGAGCTGCTGCGGTGCCGGTTGATAGAGAGCAGCCGGGATGCACTGCTGGAACACGTTGCCGAGCTACTGGACGCAGCGGCCACGGGAGCGCCGCCCTTCTGCTATCAGCTCACGCCTCAGGCGGCAGCTGGGTCCCACAGTGGGCCTCGCCACGCTCGCGTGCTCCCGGGCACACCCGGGGGCCTCATCGACATCAACACGATCCACGATGGAGGGCGCCCTGTCGCGCCCGCACCACCCCAGGTGGGCGCGGGCATGAGCGTTGCCGCATACGGCCCCATCGGAGCACTACCCTGCCATCCTCAGGACGGCGTGACAGGCCGGGCAACATCGAGCGTGGGGCACTTCGGCAAGGTCTTCGGGGCAGCGGCCTCGGAGGCCTATGTGCCCCGCATGATGGACCAGGAGTACACGCCGGAGGACGACCCAGGCTCGTTCCTCGGGCTAGGTTGGGAGGAGGAGGCGTTAAGAGCTGAAGCCTTCCAGGAGCCGCCAGAGAGCCCCACCAACCGTGCCGTCGACAACAGATACAGGGTACCACTAATCCCTCAGGAGCAAGCTTACGCTAACCATGAGTCGCAGGGGGATCAGGTCACCACAGCGGCTGGCGGCCCCAGCTCGGCGGCCTCCCTTCTGCCAGGGGGATCGCGCTGGGGGCTGCAGGAGAGGAGTCGGGAGCCAGATCCCTTCCCACGTCGCACGGAGCAGGGCGCCCCCCGGAGGTAGGCCCTCTGCTGGGGAGGTGCTAAAAAGCCTACCTCCGGCAGAGGACCCGTGGTCGCCGAGGGTGCCGCTAGCGTCCCCTTTGCCCCTTTGGTGGCGTCCTGGTTTTCGGTCGCCCCCAACGGTGGCCGAGGGAGGCGCAAGGCGGGGCCCTCGTCTGGCGATATGAAGTAAGGCTCACGTTTCTGAAGATCGCCGCCCATGACACTCTCACGTAATAATGAGTGGGGTTGTACACGCCCCGGAGTCTCAGGAGTGCCACCCTCGGGCCTCGGGGGCTCCCTCCCACGTCCTAGTGGCAGCACTTAGCTCCGCGCCGGTGAGAAGATTCGAAGACCAGAAGACTAGATTAGGTGCCAGACGCGGCCATTTGCTTTGGATCTCTTTTCTGTAGCCTTGCCTTCTGGATTTGGATTTAAGTTGAAGTTGAATTTTCATTGATGCGCGAGGGGGGTGCCTTTTCTCGTTCGAGCGATTTTTTGCTATCCGGTTCTTGCCTTACCCTGGACCTTACGACCGTTGCCCCCCCCCTCGTGGGCTCCTCGCGAGCGGGTCAGGGCGCAGCATACGCGTCGCGCGCGTCGGCACCACGATCGGCACCGGATTCTCGCGAAGCCCTCTCTGGCGAGCCAGCAGACTCTTCAGGAGTTCCTCGGGAGCTCACAATCTCACGACCCAGCACGGGGGCTTACCCGGCTAAGGTAAGCCGCAACGGCAAACTTGCCGCCGGAACCACGGATTCTCGAAGGTGCATACTCGGCTTGACATAAAGGAATAAAGACAGCGGTTTGTTTACACGAGGGGCTCCCCCTCTCAAAATGCGCTTACAATCTTTAGGGGCCGCGCCCTAGTTTTTGCGTACAGGATAAAATAGTAGGGGAACGTGGATCAACCGGATATGTCGCTCACCGCATCGCCTTCGGATGCGTCGCTCGCATCATCGTCACCTTCACCGGCATCGTCGTTGCATTCGACGATGCCCCCATCACCGTCATTGACCACGTCACCTTTGTCTACCGCGACCACCACCATGTCGTCTTCGGAAGCGAATGCCCTGACCAGCGCATCCACGTTGTCCTCCACCCACTGCGCCAGGTCACCCCGGATGGCCTGCGGTACGGGGGCAATGGCGGCGTCGAAGTCGAAGTCGAAGTCAGGGAAGGTGTTCTGAAGATGGCTGAAGACACGGGAGAACGCGCGCCCGAGTAGGCTCCGGCTCCTCTCTTCCACGAGCTCGCGAGCTCTATCAGACCGGGCTTCCAGGCGCGTCACCACGTCGGCGAAGAAGCACAGGTGACTGGTGTAGTCATCCGAGTGGGGATGCGGTGCATTCTCATCACAGACATGGCCCAGCGCCGCGTTGGCCCTGACCCTGAGGTCCTGGAGCATGGGGGCGTGCTCGCGCTCCAATTTCCGCCGCTGAACCACTTCCTCCCTGTTTAGCCGCGCGACAGCCTCGGCGTCATCAACCCGTTTCTGAAGAGAGAGCAGCTCGGCGCGGGCGGAAGCCAACTCTGCCTGCGCCGTAACCAGGGCGGCCGCTGTGGCCTCCCCGCGCCACTCTACCTTAGCCAGCCTGGGCCTAAGGGCGGTGGCCCTACCTGCAGCCTCTGTCTCCGCAGGCTGCAACTTCAGACCATGCCAACCCTCAAGACCCGCGCAAACCTCGGCCACCCGGCGATTGACCTCCTCCTGAGCTTTGGCCTCGCGTGCGCCAACGGCATCTTCCGGTTGGGCAACTTGACGCTCCCTCGTCTCCAGCCGCTCAAGCTCGAGGCTACGCTCCACGGCTTCCAAAGCCAACACTTCCTCGCGCCTCCGGACCTCTTCTTCTTCAGCGGGCGTCCCCCTCAGTGATGCAAGGGTGGCTTTGCGCGCCTCCACCTGCTGCTCCAGGGACGCACTCCAGGCCTGGAGCTCCCACGCGTGCTTCTCCGCAGCCTCGTGACGGCGGTCAGCCTCGCGAGCCTCCTCCAGAGCTCGAGAGCAAGCCTCACGAGAGACCTCGAGGGACGCCTCGGCCTTCGTGTTGTCGAGATCGCGCTGATAGCGGCCAAGGTTGATGGCCACCTTCAGCTTACGCTGTTCCTCCGCCAGCTGAAGACCCTCAGCCTTGAGGCGTGCGTCGACATCCGCAAGTTCACCACCGAGTCGGTTCATCGCGCTCATCGCCTCCTGGAAGAGCTCGTGGCGAACGATGCTTCGTTCACGCTCAAACTCAAGCGCACGGCCCACCTCGTCCTCCACCTCTAGGGCTGCGGGCGGGGTGTAAAGCGGCGCACCCCCTCTCAGCAGGGGGCTTGGGGCTGGTGCTGCCCTAGGCGCCAGCCAGGCCTCACGAGGGGCCCTAGCTAGTTGGGGCCCGCTACTTGAAGAGCAACCGAAGACCGAAGCCAACCAGCTACTGTCCATGACGAGAGGAGGGGTCCTGGGCACGCCCGCCAAGCTCCACGCCAGACCGTGTGGGAGGGATGACGAGGCCGCAGGTTCAATGCGCCATGGAGGCAAGCGCGCCTCTCCAACCAACCCTGCTCCAGGGACAGCATGCAGACTCGGAGCGCTCAAGGCCAGCGGGGGAGTCGAGGAAAGTGGGGGCTGCTCCTCGTTGACACAGCGGCCTTGACGGAAGGGACCCTGAAGAACTAACGTCAGGAAGGGAAGCAGCACTCAAGAAGTCACAAAGATACAATACTTACTCGTCAACGGCGATGTACTTCCTCCGTTTCAACGGCCCGAAGATACTGCTGCTGCTCGGGGATCCTTTCCTCTTGCGGAGCTCCTCGAAGTCCACGCAAAGCCGACTGAAGCGCTGGACGTGGCGGCCGGCACAGGGCGAGACCGGGGAAGCGCTCGGAGGGACAGCTTCAGGGGCGCCGAGCTGAGAAGAGCAGTCGGGCGCTGTCTGACCGCAACCCCCCGAGGCCTCCGGAGCTTCGGCCTCAGGAGTCGCGAGCTGCGTCGCCTCCGCAACCGACGCCCCAGGGGAGGAGTCATGAGCTCCCGTGGACGACACTCCAAGATCCCCAGGCGGCATATGCACCTCAGCACTCAGGCCACCAGCCTCCGCGGAGCTCGCCCCCCTGCACCCACACTTGGGACGAGCTCGGCGCCAGCGGCGAAGAAGGGAACCATGTCGACGGGGTTCTCGCCGGGCCCCACCAGGCCGTTCGGGCGCGGCCCCCACTCATCAAAGGAAGGCATGCTCTCTGCAAATTCAACCTTGTTCGTGCAGCGGTACAGCAGACAGCTCTTCCCAGGCATGTCGTCCGGCGAAGGGGCACCCGTCAGGACCTCGAGCACTGTTTTCCGCGTCTCAAGAGGGAGCCCGGACTCCTGAAGCCTCATATGGTCCTGACTGCTGAGCAAAGCCCACATCGGGCGGGAATGGCGCTGAAGCGGAGCGACTCGGCGCCTGACGAACTCCTTCACCACCAAAGGCGCAGTCACACCGCAGTCCTTCAACCTCCTCAGCCTGACCCAGATGGGGACAAGACAGGAGCTCGCGAGCCTCTCGTGGCCCCAACCGGAGTTGGGAACAGCAGGTGCTGACGGAGAATGGGGCAGAGGGCTGAGCACCCCGGCGTCGACAAATACCCACCGTGTCCGAAACTCGCTCGTGGATGGAGGAAGCTCGAAGTAGATCCCCGCGCCTGCCGTCGCAGCCACAGCCTAGAAGCTCATGCACCCAAATCTTTGTCGAGAATCCATCAGATGCAATGAGAAGAAATGATGGAGAAGGGCCATGGAAGGGGCAATGCCCACCATGGCCTAACACACAAAGGCGAAGACGGCGAGGAGAGTCATGGATTGGGGGTCAAGATGCAGCATGTGGATCTGGTAATGTTCAAGCACCGCGTTGAAGAAGGCGGAGAAAGGGGGAATCAGGCCGGCCCAAAGGGCATCGATGAAGATTGGGACCTCGGTGGTTGCCCGGTCAATGCGAGCGCAAGACGCAGGCTAAGCCACTGTCTTTCCCCACTCGTTGAAGCTGGTGGCGAGCATGGGACGCACCTTGCCCATGGCCTCATCGTTGAGCACCAGCGAACGGCCAACTGCGGGCTCGACGGCTGGAGGCGCACTTGGCGAAGACAGAGGCTTCTTCCCCTTGTCTGCTTGTTTCGGCGCCATGGCGATGAAGCGGGCAGAGCACAGGTAAGATTGGAGAGGAGGAGCAGAGCCTCAGGGAAGCAGAGGAATTGGGGAAGTAAGGCGTGGGCGATGGAAGAATAACTGTGTAGGTAGCAGGGCCCGCATAGCCAGGCGGACTCCAAGGCAACATGGGGAAGCGGAGACGCCCACGTCCAATCAACCGCCATGCGTCGACCAAGGCCACAGGCTTTTGGGGCCCGCGATGCTCCGCGCTTGACCTTTGGCTTCGCCTCGAAGCCAAGCTCGAGCGCGCCTTGGGCCCGGGGGCTACTGTCGGCCTTCTGGAAACGGGGGTCCCCAGATTTGCCTGCCCGCGGCCCACGGCGTGGCTCTGCGCGTGGGCCCGTACGACCCATCTTCCCCGACAAGACTTCAAGACCCTCACGAGGGGCCAAGCCTCGCGAGGCAGACGACCCAGGACCTCCTCAGGAGCGGCCTCACCAGGTTAGCTCGCGAGGAGCGGAGAGATCAAGGCGAGGCAAACCTCGCGAGGTTCTCGTGACGTGAGCCATGACGATCAAGATCAGGCGGGCGCCAGGCGGGCGCCAGCGTGCACAGTGTCCTTGTTTCCCCTTTGGTGCTAAGGAAGCAAGCGCAGGCGCGGAGTACCGAGGCATCAAGTAAAGGTTTCCATATCGGTGCAACGAGACCAAGACCAGCCGGACGGCAAGACGGAGGTCACCATGGAGGCCGAAGCGGCGTCACCACCAGATCCTTTGGCAGGCGAAGACCGCTTTTGTTAGGATAAGCTATACTAGTTGTCCCCTTTCAAATTGGCTGTTGTTGGCTCCCTTCCCGCTCAATATTTGGGGAGAGGACCAGGGCCTATATAAGTAGGACTAGCCACTACCGTAGGGCACAGCTCAACCTGATCCAGAGTAAACCTCACCCACACACAGAGCACAAGAACACCTCAACCTCAGGAGGCTGTTCTTCCCCTTGTATTGTTCATCATCAACCCAAGAGGCAATCCACCACCACCACACTGGAGTAGGGTATTACACCACAACGGTGGCCCGAACCAGTATAAACCTTGTGTCTCTTGTGTTGGGAGTTCATCGAGTTCGTCCGCGAGATCTTAGCAAGCTAGGGCGTGGATCGGTAGGGAAAGAACTTCGCGCACACCCCAGAGTTCGAACCTCAAGGGTTTTGCCGGAACCCGTGATCCGACAAAAAGTGGTGGGCACAAAGTCTCGAGAGAATATCAAAGAGTATCTTCGGAATCTTCTGGTGAAGCAGGCCATCATCTGGAATGAAGGGGCTCTCCGGGAGAAAGTATTTACGAGAACCTAGAGTTAGAGTTAGCAAAACCATTTAACCCGAATAGAAGAGAGATCAGAGTCCCAGAGTAAAGGCGAGGAATAAAAGATCATAATACCACCCAAATGGCGACATGGGCCCGTAAGTCACACAGCCATGTTATTAAAAGTTTTGCAATGACTAGACTCAACTTCGGCCAAGGACTTGGAAAGGGGATTCCTACAGGCAGTCGGCTCTGATACCAATTTTGTGACGCCCCCGATTCAATCATACACTAATCATACACGCAAACGTGTACGATCAAGATTAGGGACTCACGGGAAGATATCACAACACAACTCTAAAAGTAAAATAAGTCATACAAGCATCATAATACAAGCCAGGGGCCTCGAGGGCTCAAACACAAGTGCTCGATCATAGACGAGTCAGTGGAAGCAACAATATCTGAGTACAGACATTAGTTAAAAAAGTTGCCATTAGATGGCTAGCACAAACTGGGATACAGATCGAAAGAGGCGCATGCCTCCTGTCTGGGATCCTCCTAAACTACTCCTGGTCGTCATCGGTGGCCTGCACATAGTAGTAGGCACCTCCAGTGTAGTAGGAGTCATTGTCGACGGTGGCATCTGGCTCCTAGACTCCAGCATCTGGTTGCGATAACCAGGAAGAAAGGAAAAAGGGAAAAGGGGGAGCAAAGCAACCATGAGTACTCATCCAAAGTACTCGCAAGCAAGGATCTACACTACATATGCATGGGTATATGTGTAAAGGGGCCATACCGGTGGACTGAACTGCAGAATGCTAGAATAAGAGGGGGATAGCTAGTCCTGTCGAAGACTACGCTTCTGGCAGCCTCCATCTTGCAGCATGTAGAAGAGAATAGATGGTAAGTTCACCAAGTAGCATCGCATAGCATAATCCTACCCGGCGATCCTCTCCTCGTCGCCCTGTTAGAGAGCGGTCACCGGGTTATATCAGGCACTTGGAAGGGTGTGTTTTATTAAGTATCATGTTCTAGTTGTCATAAGGTCAAGGTACAACTCCAGGTCACCCTTTTAGCGAGGGACACGGCTATTCGAATAGATAAACTTCCCTGCAGGGGTGCACCACATAACCCAAAACGCTTGATCCCTTTGTCCGGACACACTTTCCTGGGTCACGCCTGGCCTCGGAAGATCAACATGTCGCAGCCGTACCTAGGCACAACAGAGAGGTCAGCATGCTGGTCTAAATCCTATGGCGCAGGGGTCTGGGCCCATCGCCCATTGCACACCTGCACGTTGCGTGGGCGGCCGAAAGCAGACCTAGCCCCCTTAATACAAACGCAAGCTTCTGGTCCAATCCGGCGCCCGCCGCTCAGTCGCTGACGTCAAGAAGGCTTCGGTTGATACCACGATGTCGAGTGCCCATAACTGTTCCCGCGTAGTTGGTTAGTGCGTATAGGCCAGTGGCCAGACTCAGATCAAATACCAAGATCTCGTTAAGCGTGTTATTTTAAAGTAACCGCGGACGCCAACTAGGGCCAGGCCCACCTCTCTCCTAGGTGGTCTCAACCTGCCCTGTCGCTCCGCCACAAAGTAACAGTCGGGGGCCGTCAGGAACCCAAGCCCACCTCTACCGGGATGGAGCCACCTGTCCTTTCAACCCCCTCATCGGAACCACTTGTGGGTACTCTACGTGTCGACCCGACTTTAGTCACCACATGTATCATGTATAATATGTATGTAAGTATATACCCGTGATCACCTCCCGAGTGATCACGGCCCGATAGTATAGCATGGCAGACGGACAAGAATGTAGGGCCACCGATGGAATACTAGCATCCTATACTAAGCATGTAGGATTGCAGGTAAAGGTAACAACAGTAGTAGCAAGGACATGCTATGCATCAGGATAGGATTAACGGAAAGCAGTAACATGCTACACTACTCTAATGCAAGCAGTAGAGAGAAGAATAGGCGATATCTGCTGATCAAGGGGGGGCATGCCTGGTTGCTCTAGCAAGAAGGAGGGGTCGTCAACAACGTAGTCGATCGGGGCAACAGCAGCGGCGTCAATCTCGTAGTCTACCAGAGAGAAGAGGGGAAGAAACAATGAATACAATGCAAACAGATGCTTATCGATGCATGACATGAAAAGTAACAGTGCCAGGTGTGCCCTAGCGCAGTAGGAGGTGATACCGGCGAAGGGGGGAAACATCCGGGAAAGTATCCCCGGTGTTTCGTGTTTTCGAACAGATGAACCGGAGGGGGAAAGTTGTGTGTTTGCTATGCTAGGGATGTGTGGCGGACAAACAAGCTGTGTATTCGGATTCGTCTTGACGTTCTGAGCAACTTTCATGTACAAAGTATTTTCATCCGAGCTACGGATTATTTTATATTATTTTTTCAAGTTTTAAATGTTTTTTTATTTCTTGGATTTATTTTAATTCGAAATTAAATGAATAAATTGCTACGGGTACCCAGCCCTGTGTACATAAAATGTACACAAAGGCTGACATGTGGGCCGGGGGGGCCTAGTTAACCAGTCAATGTTTGACTGGTCAACAGGGGGTGGGGCCCCATGTCATTCTCTGATCTACTAATTAGCCTAGTTAATTTAGCTTAATAGGAATAGGTTAATTAATTAAGATTAACTAATTTAATTAAGGTATTAATTAAATTAATTACATTACAATTTTTCTATATTTTAACTACATTTTTCCTTTCCTTTTTCTTAACAGGGGCTGGGCCCCACGTGTCTGTGGCTAGGGGCCATTCCGGGTCGAGCTAACGGGCGCCCGAACTGGCGCGACGGGCATCGGGCGTTGCCCAAACAGGCAGATCGCACAGGGCTGGTCGCGAGCACGACCAGCGGGCTTGGGCGCCGGCGGCGACGACGCCGGCCAGGGGAGGGGCGCTAGCCGCGGTGGCCGGTGGGCGAGGTCAGGGGTGGCGAGTACGGCGGCGAGCGCGGCGGCGAGCATCCAACGCAGCAGCCGGCGCGGCTGCAGCAAAGCCAGGCGAGGCTGCACGGGGGCAGCGGGGAGTGGCGGCGCTCAGCAGAGCAGTAGGAAAGGTAGGGGGAGCGAGGGGAAGCGAAGGGAGGCGCGGGGTGAGCAGCAGCTGCAGGCCGGGGCACGGACATGGCCTACAAGCAGCGTGAGCAGCGGGCACGGCACAGGAGCGCGTCCGGCAAGCGGGGCGAGCAAGGCGCGGGCACAGGCAGCGCGAGGGAGCAGCAGTAGGTCCACGGCGGCGCGTGGTCACGGCCAGCGACGTGCGCGAGCGGAAGACGGGAAGGGCGCGGTGATGGGCGCGGGGAGCACGGTCGGGGACGGTGTCGTAGCGTGCACGGGACAATGGAGAGAGGAGAGGGTGTGGCCGTCACCGTACGATGCAGGGGTATGGGCGGCGAGGCTCGGTGATGCGAGTCAGAGAGGAGGACGAGGACGACGTTCCGGCGATGGCAGGCGATGGCGATCCGAGGAAGGGAATGGCTCGATCCGCGCGTGGAAGGGATCCCGAGCTCCGATGCGTCTACGTAGTCGACGAAGACAGCGGAGGCGGTGCTCCCTTCGCAGTCTGAGGCGGCGGGGAGGACGTCGGGCGCGAGGATGGCGGGGTCGGCGACGGGCTCGGGGCGCCGTTGCCTCGATCCAGAAAGGTGGGGGAGCGGGGAAGGAGAGGAGTGGGGTGCGAGTGAGGGGATTTGCTAGGGTTTGGTGGGTTGGGGAGGCCATATGGCCAGGGAGACCGGGGTGATGGGCCAGCCTAGTGGGCGGCCGGTTGGGCCGTGGCCCAGGGAAGAGAGGGGGGTCTATTTTGTTTTGTCTTTTGTTTATTTTTGTATCTGTTTTATTTATTTTAGTTAGCAAACCGTTTTACAAAAGTATAACCCCAGCTCCTAAATTAGCAAAATAACATAGGCCACTTCCTCAACAAACTTGGTGACCAAATGAATTAGTTTAATATTTGTTTAGTATTTAAATAATTGTTTTGCCATGGTTTTTATTTACTATCGTGCATTTAAATATTTTATTTAAATATGGGTTCTTCACCATAACTACCTATGCAGTATTTGTCACAACCTGAACATTTTAGTTTTAACTTAGAAAACTTTTGTTGTTTGCTTGATTTTGAATTTGAATTTGAATCGGTTTCGAACTAACGCGAGATTACCAACAGTAATCGAAGTGACATGGCACCATTAGCAGAGAATTACTGTAGCTTAAATATCCGGGCGTCACAGGTGGCAAAGAGTTCATCATTTTGCGAGCTCCATAAGAGAACGGTGGCATAGAAGACAGTCTAGTTCGTTTCACATAAGAGGAGTTAGGGTAAGCATATAATAAGCAGAGAAATACTTCGAGGACTTATGAACATAATGGTATGAAGAATAATGCACATATTCATAGCCCTTGGATCTTCCCTGCGAAACAGAAGTGTTAGCACGATGATGTTCATATGAGGACTTTGATCCTTTTGAGGAACTTGATCCACGTGAAGAATTTGTCCATATGAGGACTTGGATCCATATGAAGAATTTGATCCATAGGAAGAATTTGATCTGGGGTTCCTATTCTTCACAGGTGGTGTCATGATGACATTTACTTGAAGACTTTCAAGACACCTTTTGGGAACCCAGATTTTCTTCATAGGGGAACCGTTCCTGCAGTTAGTGCCAACATATCTAGCAAATACTTCACCATTCTGATTTTTGAACAGTTTGTAGTTGGAGTCAATTGACTCATCAGAAGAATGAGGAGATTCACATGTAAAGCTAGATAAAGTGGATGGATCTACTGGAGGTCCCTTTGCAGCAACCCATGAGGTTTTGGGGTACTTCTCAGGCTTCCAATATGTTCCATCATCATTGATTTTCCTCTCAAAGGCAATACCCTCTTTCCTAGGGTTCCTGTTGAGGATCTACTTTTTAAGCACACCACAAAGAGTCTGATGCCCTTTGAGGCTTTTGTACATGCCTGTCATGTACAATTCCTTCAGCCCTGCATCATCAGTGATACTAGCAATATCCTCAGATGAGGAATTAGTGATAGCAGAGACAGTTGAAGAATTTGTAACATTAGAAGCATTTGAACATTCAGGTGAAGAATTAGCAGATTCACGTTCAATGCACTTCAAACATGGAGGAACAAATTATTCCTGAGCAGCGCTGATTTGTTGAGCAAGTAATGAATCACGCTCCTTCTGAAGATCTTCATAATTCACCCTTAGCTTCTCAAGATCTTGCTTTCTTTGAAGAAATTCATAAGAAAGCTTCTCATGATCAGATAAGAGAGTGTTATGATGACTTTGAAGGTTGTCATACTTAGACTGAAGTGTGTGAAGATTAGCAGTCAAGGTTTTAGTGCGATCCATTTCTTCACCCAACATATCATCACTTTTGTCTAGCATGTTTTGATCCTTTTCAAAAGCTTTTTGTTGTTTCACAGCAATCTTAGCAAGTTTAGAGTAGCTAGGCTTGAGGTTTTCATCAGATTCATCCTCACTTGATTCAGAGGATGGATATTTGAGTACCTTGGCACCCTTTGCCATGAAGCAATAGGTGGGAGCGTAGTCATCATCGCCTTCATCAGCCTTCTTGGTGAAGCCATTTTCTTCAGAGTTGAAGATGGACTTGCTGACGAACGCAGTAGCAAGAGCTAGGCTCGCCACACCAGATTCTGACTCCTCAGATACCTCCTCTTCCTCATGTTCCTCAGATTCAGCCTTAGAATCCATTTCCTTGCAATGAATGCCCGAGACTTCTTAGAGCTGCTCTTCTTGTGAGATGAAGACTTCGAGGATTTTGATGATGAAGACTTTGAAGATTTCTTCTTCTTCTTTGCGTCATCAGAACTGTAATCCTTGTATTTCTTCTTCTTTGATTCCTTTTCACGCTGGGGACAGTCTTGAATGTAGTGGCCAGGTTTCTTGCATTTGTGGCACAGCCTCTTCTTGTAGTCACTGGATGAGGAATCACTGCTCCTTGAGGATTTTCCAAAACGACCACGTCTTGAGAACTTCTGAAATTTCTTCACGAGCAGTGCTAGCTTGTAACGCCCCGAGACCGACGCTCCAGACGCCTTCCATATATTTCGTGTTTGGCGTGTGTTTTATTTGTTTGTTGCATTCATCATCACATCATTCGCATTGCATCGGCACTCCATTGCCGTCTTGTTTTAAAATTTGCATTCGTTCGTAGTTGCCGCGTTCCCCCTTGTCTTCGTTGACCGCTCTGAGACCAACCGTGTTTTCGGTTCCCTCTTGTCAAACCAACTAACCTCTCTCGTCAGCCCGCGATCCCCTCCCGCGCGTCCGAAAGTTGTCCCGTACCCGACCCGGCTTGTTGTTACCGTTGGATTCGGATCATCCCCAAACATCTACAAAACATCACCGTTTTCTTCATTGGACGTCCTAACCTATAGTTTCTCAGCCACCCGATTAAATCGAAAGGCCCGAACCTAATCCTATTGTCCTATATATAGACCAACCCCACCCAAATCAGACCAAACCCTATTTTCTAGGGATCCTCCCCTGTCCCATCCATCTCACCGCCGCCGCCACTATTCTCTCGGGATCCATCCCGAGCCAACCACCGTCCCTCCTGCCCGATCCATCCAGCCAGCGCTCTCCACTGCTCCTCCTCGATCTAGGTGCCCGCGCCCCCGATCCAAACTCCCTCTCGATCTCTCCCCGCCAACCAGTGCCTCCCCTGGATCCCGTCGTCTTCGCGTGCCACCCCGGAGTTCCACCTCGCCGGAGCACAGCACCCCCTCTGCCGCCGGTGAGATTCCCTGCTGCTGCTCCTCCGTTTCCCCCTGCACCTCCCGTGCCTCACATCTCCCTCTCGACCTCCTAATGTAGCGCCATGGATGGCTGCAGCCCAAGCTCGCGTCCGAACTCTTGGATCCGCCTTTGCTCCGCCTCAAGCCGCGTCCTCGCCAGGCCTCTCGCGCGCCCGAGCTCCACCTTGCGTGCCCGCCTCCTCGTCCTTGTGGCCGAAGCAGCCGAACAGGAGGCCGAGCGCCCAAGCCCAGTCCCCGTAGCCTCCCGTCCACGTTGTCTCGTCCCGGACCTCGCCGGTGAGACCCCGCTGCCGCGTGTCCCTGTCTCTCTCTCCTTTGCCCTCTCGGACCTCCCCTGCTCTCCCCTTCTCGGTTGAACAGGAAGGAGCATCACCTCCTCATCCCTGGAGCCGCCCCTGCCGGATCCGCGTCCTCGCCATGCCTATGATCCGCCCATCGTTCCTCACCCGCCAAGGGCGCCAACGTCCCCCGTTCCAGCGCGGCTGCGGCCGGCCTCGTCTCTCTGCGAGGGAGACGAGCCCCTCGCTCGTTGACCTCGGCCTCCTCAAGCCCGACGCCGCCAAGCCGCTGCCTCGCCAGTTTCTCCTCCCCGCCATCACCTGCGCCGCCCCGGTGACGCGCCATCGACCGCGAGTCCCGCCGCGCCAAGCCCCCTCCAGTTGCCCGTCTCCTTCGCTGCATCGAGCAGCATCAGTTCAGGCAGAGGAGGGCGATGCCTCTGCCTCGACACCTCCCGTTGACCGCGACCCGTGGCCCAGCAAGGCGCTGCAGCCAGCCCCTCTCCTCCAGCCGGCCCATGAGGCCTGGTGAGAAACCCCCCCAAGTGCCCATGTCCTGTTTCGGCCTGTAGCTCTAATTCGGCCCGTGATTTGTTTTTTTCCTGTGCTGTGATTTTGTCATTAAATCCTGGACATGCTTATTACAGAAATGCCCCTGTTTTAAACTGCTAATAACTATTTAACCATGCATCCAAATAAAACATGTCATATATGTAACATGCTTAGAATTTCATCTAGTTTCACAATATCCCACTTTCATCCATGTTTAAAATGTTTAAATTACTGTTTGCATTTAATTTTCATAAATGCCATGTTTAAATAATTTATTTCATAGCTAAATAACCGTAGCTCGAATTTTAATAAATTATATATGTAAATGGGGTAGAAAAATGCATAGATTAACTTGGTGCATTTTATTTTGCTGTATAACAACATTAAAATTGTGTTTAGGGCAGAACAGTACCAATTCCAAAATATGCATATGGGGATTTTCCGGTATTGTTGTTTGTCAATCCGGCCTCATTTAAATTGCCTAAAATGTGTAGTTTACTTATGTCTCACCTCTTGCCATGTTAATCAACATTTAACATTGTTGGGTACATAAACGAGAGAGAACTAAATAATTGATGTAGTGTTTCGTCAATATGCAACTCGTTGCATATTGAGCTCCACTTAATTTGTAGTGTTGTTTGTTGCACTTTGCCATGCCATGCCTCTTTAAACCAGACATGCATCATACTTGTTTGTGCATCATGCCATGTTTATGTGGTGGTTGTTTACTATGTTGTTTGTTTCTTTCCGGTTTGCTTCTCCCGTTAGCTTCGGTTTCGTTCCGGAGTTGTGAGGATTCGTTCGACTACATCCGCTTGCCTTCTTCATGGACTCGTTCTTCTTCCTTGCGGGATCTCAGGCAAGATGACCATACCCTCGAAATCACTTCTATCTTTGCTTGCTAGTTGTTCGCTCTATTGCTATGTTGCGCCACCTACCACTTGCTATATCATGCCTCCCAAATTGCCATGAAACCACCTCTAACCTTTGTCACCCTTCCTAGCAAACCATTGTTTGGCTATGTTACCGCTTTTGTTCAGCCCCTCTTATAGCGTTGCTAGTTGCAGGAGAAGATGAAGATTGCTCCATGTTGGATTATGAACTCTGTTGGGTTATCACAATATCTCTTATTTAATTAATGCATCTATATACTAGGTAAAGGGTGGAAGGCTCGGCCTTATGCCTGGTGTTTTGTTCTACTCTTGCCGCCCTAGTTTCCGTCATACCGGTGTTATGTTCCTTGATTTTGCGTTCCTTACGCGGTTGGGTGATTTATGGGACCCCCTTGACAGTTCGCTTTGAATAAAACTCCTCCAGCAAGGCCCAACCTTGGTTTTACCATTCGCCTACCTAAGCCTTTTTCCCTTGGGTTCTGCAGACTCAAGGGTCATCTTTATTTTAAACCCCCGGGCCAGTGTTCCTCTGAGTGCTGGTCCAAACTAGAGCCACTTGCAGCGCCACCTCGGGGAAACTCGAGGTCTGGTTCGGGGCTCTCCGTGGAGATAACACCCCTAGTCCTGCTCTGCGGGGTCTCCGCATGATCACTAGATCATAAAGAGTAGCTACAAATGCTCCTAGAGCTGTTGGGTTCAAGGGAGAAGAAGAGCAAGGCTAGCTCTCACTTCCCTCTATCTATGGTGTGTGTGCAACTCTAAGAAGCCAACCCTTTGCATGGGTGCCC
Organism: Triticum aestivum; assembly: GCF_018294505.1. NCBI lineage: Eukaryota > Viridiplantae > Streptophyta > Magnoliopsida > Poales > Poaceae > Triticum > Triticum aestivum. Next base: position 99,499,941 of record NC_057796.1, read on the forward strand.
CGGGGGGTTTATATAGGCCCACCCCCCGAGGGTACAATTGTAATCCGGCTGGGCGCTGGTCCTAGTCGTCAGTGTCTATGCTCGCCGGCTTCTTCGCCGGCCGTTGGGGCCCGCCGACTGGTGGGTCCCACCGGTTGCCGGCCTCTTGGTCGACAGGCCCGCCCCACCGCCTAGGGTCTTGTCGGCGGCTGCTTACTGTAGCCTCGCCCCTGATGACAAGGGCTCCGTCGAGGTAAGCGTGGCTACAGTGTGCCGCCTCGAGGGCTCTCACTGTAGCCTTACCTCGTCTTGTCTCCTTAATGTGGCACATGCTTCGAGGAAGGGGGTAGCCGGCTTCTGGGGGCCGGCTACGCCCTTGGCCGACTGGGGGAGGCCGGGCCGCCTTCGCCTCTCCCTCTGGCTAAAGGGGCCCGCCGCTCGTGGGCCGTACTGGAGCTGGCCGTGGATGACGTTAAGGCCGGCATGGCTACAGTGCCGAGCCGGACGGGAGATGGCTGACCCGTACGGCGTCCTGTGGCCATGCCTGCCTCGGGCTTCGGGGGTAGTGGGCCGCACTGTGGCCACGCCCCGTCTTGTCACCGTTATGTGGGTGTAGTTTTGGTGGGTGCGTTCTTGGCCGGCTTCTTGGAGTCGGCGCTCTTCGCGGCCGGCTCTTGGGAGTCGGCGTTCTTCATGGCCGGCTCTGGGGAGTCGGCATCCTCTATGGCCGGCTTCCTGGAGTCGGCCACCCCGTGGTTATCTTGGGGGGAGGTTGCTGAGGCTGGGTCGCCTTCTGAGAGTCGGCTTCAGAGGTAGCCGGCCGGGGAAGGCGGCCCAATGCTCGAAATGCTTGAAGGCCCAAATGGCCTGATAATTTTTGGAATAGCCAGGGCAGTCGGTGAGGCTACCCGTGGTTATTTACTCCGACAGTAGTCCCCGAAGCTGATTGGGCTTTGAGGTTGGGTGGGAGTCGAGAAGCTCGATCAGCTTCCTATCCTGACAAGCCGGCAGCTGGGAGCCGACTTTGATTGGAGGCGCCGTCTCGGCGAATTTTTTTGGAGTGGGAGGGCGGGAGCTCGCCAGCGCGTGCGCCGGGCCACGGGCCGGCCACTTGCCGCCTGCGAACCACGTGGCCTCTCTTGGCTAAAAAGCCTGCCAGCCCACGCGCGCGACGGGACGTCGCCGCAGGGCGGGGGCCCGCCACACCCTCGCCCGGGCCCAGGCGCGGATCCTCTGCGGCCCGAAACTGCCCGCACGTCTTTATGCGGCGGTTTCGGCACGCCTTTAGGGCGTAATAATCGCGAGGCATGGGGGAGTGGGTGCAGTTAATCCCACGTCTCACCCCACGTCCGGCCTCCCCGGCTTCACCCTACGAAGCTATAAGTAGGGGCAGGGGGAGAGCGGCAGGCTCTCGCAAGCTCCTCCTCTTTCCACCATCTTCTTCCTCCTGCCCTTTCTTGCAACAGCGCCTCGCCGCCGCGCTCTTCCACCACTCGTTCGTCCGCCGCCGCGCTCGTTTTCGCCATCCCCCCCGCCACGGAGCAGTACGGCGGGGATTGGGACGGCTCCAACGTCCACGAAGATCACGTCGAGTTCCTCCGCAAGACGCGGCGGCTGCCCGGCGCGGACAAGGTGGAGGTTCGTCTCGCGCCGGTGAAGGAGATTACGCCGGAGCCGCGGGAAGGCGAGCGGGTAGTCTTCCGCTCGCATTTCTTGCGCGGCATCGACCTGCCTGTGAGCGCCTTCTTCCGCTCTTGGCTCGAGTTCTACCAACTCCAGCCACACCACCTCACCCCAAACGCGGTGGTGCTGCTGTCCGCCTTCGTCACCTTGTGCGAAGGCTAACTCGGCGTCCTCCCCACTCTCGAGCTCTGGGGGGAGTTCTTCCAGTCCAAGCTGGGCATGCACACGCAAGGCGTGCCGGCTCAGAGTGGCGCTTTCATCGCGATGCGGAGGGTAGCCGCCGACAACCCCTTCCCCATCATCACGCTGATCCAGTCGGTGAAGCTATGGCAAAAGTCATACTTCTACGTGAAGAACGTCGCCTCGCAGGGCGACTACGTCAATCTGCCGGCTTACGTAGCCGGCCCACCGGCGGGCAGGCGGCCCCAGTGGTCCTACCGGGCCATGACGCTGACGCCGGCTGGAACCGCAGCCGTCGCCCGAGTGCGAGCGACGACCCAGTCGGAGGGCTTGTCGGGGGCCGATCTGCTGGCCGCCTTCGTCACGCGCCGGGTACTCCCGCTTCAGAGCCGCCCTCATCTGATTTGTCAGATGAGCGGCCAGCTCGATCCAAGCCGGATGTGTACCAAGGACATGCCGCACGACGAGGTGGCCTATATGGTGAACTACCTCGCGAACTGCAAACTCTCCGCGGAGTGGCAGTTCGGCAAGGAGCCATATAGCCGTGCCAATCCGCCGCCTACGGTATGTTCTTCTTGTCTCTTCTTCTTCTCTTAGTTTTGTCGCCGAGTTCCTTTGGCCGACTCTGACTATTCGGCTTGTCTTCGACAGAGCCCTCTTCTTTGGCCTGCAGGCGGGTCGGACGCGGAGCGCCGATTCGTCCCTGAACGGACGGTGGACGATCTGGAGGACCCCGATTTGGGGGCGGCTGCTATGGACGACAACACCGAGCCGGGCGGTGGCTAAGCCGGTGGCGAAGTAGGCGGCTCCGGGCATGGAGTCAGCTTCGACGACTGGCCGGACGATGACGAGGCCAAAGTCGTCCCGCGCCGTCAGCCGTCCTCTGGCCGCGGCGCGCGTTCCTCCGCTGCACCGCCTGCTCAGGGCGGTGGGCAAAAGAGTCGCGCCGCGCAGGGTTTGTTCGGCAGTCGGACGAAGAAGCCCCGAGACGGGGCAGCGGCGACTAGGCGGGAGGAGGCGGCCGCGAAGGCGGCTCGCTTCCGCAAGACGGTGAAGGAACCGCACACGGTGTCGGCGTAAGTTCAAACTCCTTTGTGTACTCTTTTTTCTTTTCTCTGGTGGCTCCTGAATCCTTGTCTTTTCTTCGAACAACTAGAGCTCCATTGTCGCTCGAGCGGGCGGCTTCCGCCTCCGTCGTTGAGTCGTCGAGGGGATCTGGGAGCACTACACTCCGCGTGGACCCCCGCGTCGACCTTCAGGCGGCGACGGAATGGAACGCGCGGGAGGTGCGGGAGGCGCGGGAAGCGGAGGCACGGAAGGCGGCCGCCGCCCAGGCGGCGCAGGAGGAGGAGGCGGCGAAGGCGCGCGCCGACGCCGCAGCCAAGGCCCAAGCGGAGGCTGCAGCTGCGGCGACGGCGGAGGGGGCCTTGTTGGTCACCCCACTGCGCGTCGCAGCGCCTGGGGCCCCGGAGCCTCCGCCAGAAGAAGCCGGCGGTGATCAGCCGGGGCTAGAGAGGGATGACGACGTCGTCATCCTGGAGAGGCCGCCGGTGCCGACGCCGCCGACTGGGGCGGCTCAAGGCGGCCGGCCTGATCTGCCGCCTGCGCAGTCGGCGGGGGGCGAGCCGGCCGCGAGGACTGAGCTGGCGATCCGGACGCCGCCGAGCCGGCGTGCGGGGAAGGCTGCGTCAGGGCCACAGAAGGCTGCGTCGGAGCCGCAGCCGGCCGCGGGCTCCAGCTCGTCGGCCCGGGATGTGGAGGTGACCAGCGTCACCTCGGGGTGGACACCGGGCGGAGGGACGGCCGTGATGAACGTGGCCGCGCAGGACGTCCGGACCCGGCTCCAGGCCCAGGTTACGGCGCTGAGGCAATACACCGACAAATTCCTTGTGACGCGGGCGGCCATCCGGGTTAGTCTTCTTATCTTGCTTCTTCTTGATCTTGGTTTCTTCTGTGGGGGCGCGTCAGCACACCCACTGGGTGTAGTCCCCGAGTTCCGAGTCGGCTGCTGAGCAGGCGGCTTGGAACTTCTTAGTGGATTTGGCTTTGCTATTCTTGTTCTTACTTCGATCTTCTGCCTGTCTTGCAGGACTACCACAATCTTCGCGCGGCTGCCTTCAACTCCCAGGCTCGGGAGCTGACCCAGAAGACTGCCGACCTAACTGAGAGCCGGGGTAAGTGCTTTGTTTTTTATCTAACGTGGGGGCGCGTCAGCGCACCCACTGGGTGTAGTCCCCGGATTCGGGCCGACTGTTGAGCAGTCGGGTCGGATCTTCCTTGACGACTTCCTCTTATTGTTTCTTCTTTTTCTGCCGTCCCTGTAGCGGCCAACGCCAGTCGGAGGGCACAGCTGGGGGAGTCTCAGACTGCCCTTCGTGCCAAGGAGGCCGAGTTTGCCGCCTTGGTGCAGGAACGTGACCGCCTGGCCAAGAGGTTGGCCGACCAGGAGGAGGGCCACAAGGCGGCTCTGAAGGCAGTGCAGGACCGCGAAGCCGCCCTCCAGGCCGAGTACGAGACAGAAGCGGCTGGCTGGGCTGAAGCAAGGCAGACTCTGATCAATGGCTATGGCCAGATCGAAGATCTGGTTGACGGTAAGCCGCCTACTTCTTTGTCCTTTCTTGCCGTCTGCCGTTTTTGGCTCCTTTTCTGACTTGGTGTTTTCTCTTCTTTCTCTTTCTTTCTTGCGCAGAGTACTTCCCTGGCTACTCTACCGCCGCCAGCCAGATCATCGAGGCCCGCCGCCAGGCACGAAGGCAGCCTGGCGTCGAGATTGCACCAAACGCTGGCCGTTCGCTGGAGGAGCAGCTCTTGGCGATCCAGGCCCGTCTCCAGCCGGCTCACCGACTGCTCCGCCGGCTTCAGCGTGCCGGGGCGCAAGTATTGGCCGCCCTCTGGCCCGGCGCAGTGGTTCCTCGCACCCCCAGTCGGACTGCCGACTGGCTGGAGGTGGCAGTCGGCCGCTTTGAAGCATGGAAGGCTTCGGCGGCTCGGTCCGGCGCCAGGCGGGCGCTGGAGTTCGTCAAGGCCTGGTATCCCGGCCTGAGTCTGGACCAGCTGGCTACATGGCGGCAGCAAGCCAACACGGAGCTGGAGCCGGCGCGGCCGGCTATCATCCGGCGATCTTCGGCGATCGCCGACTACACCGACACCAGCGTCTTCGCCCCTGAGGTAGATGACAACGGTGTCGCCCAGCCGGAGGAGTGGTTCGGGCTGAACCCGGCAGACGATGAAGACTCGGCAGAGGAGATCGACTCCAGCGACGAGGGCGAGGAGGAGGAGGAGGAGGAGGGTGAAGACGCCGAGCCGGATGGTGGAGCGGCCGGCCAGCCTCAACCTGACCGCGCCTCCAGCAACACGTCGCGCGCGGGTCCGTCGCCTGCCACCGGTGGTGATCAAGCTGAGACCCGCCAGCCGGCCACTCCTTGAGCCGGCGACGCCGTCTCCACCGACCAACCCGGCTCCCACATCGCACCTTAGTCGAGTCTGCTATCTTTTATTTTCCTGTCTTGTCACTTTTGGAACAATATTCTGTTAAGTTTGCACAATTCCACCCACTGGGGGTGTATTCGAATTATGTCGATTGCCGGCCTGTTGGGGGCTTTATATGTATATATGACTATGCATGTGTTTGGCTTTTCCTCGTTCTTTGCTTTTCATCCTTCTGCTGTTTCCTTTGCCGCCCTCCCTTGGTTGCCGCCTCCCCAGACAGACAGTTGCTCCGCAATCTGTTGCTGGAGAAGTGCTTGGCCAATTGGGAGGGCAAGTACTCTAGCTTTGTTGGATTAGAGCTAAGTGTTTAGGAAGCCGGCCAGCCGGCTGTTCTGACAGCCGGCAGGCGTGGTTGGAGGCCGTCTTTTTGCTATATAAGTTCATTAGTCCTTAGCCGTTTTTCGTGTGGGCATCGTTTCTGCCTTTGCTCTTGCTAGTCGGACAGTCGGTTCTTCGAGTTGCGACTTTCAACAAGAGAAGACTCGGGAGCCGGCACACTACTTGTCTGACTTCAGGTAGAACTTTTAATATAGCTCAAGGCGGCCAGTCCCCGGGCCGACTAGTCGAACCCGGTGCCAGACAAGAAATCAAATGTAATAATATATTCATGGATATACACTCGTCATTTCATAGATAAAAGAAGGCAGTCCCTGAGTGCTTCTCGGGGGGCCTATTGTTTCGTGCTTAATATAAAAGGGTAGCATGATACATACTGCTTTCAACTGTAAAATCTTCTCAGGAGGTTCGCGTTCCATGGTCGCTCCGACTCCTTGCCGGAGTCGTCCCTCTTGCGTGCTCATGGTTTTTGCGCGTCGATCAGGTAGTAGGAGTCGTTGCCTAGTGCCTTGCTGATGACGAAGGGGCCTTCCCAAGGGGCCGAGAGCTTGTGCTGGCCGGCTGTTCGCTGGATCAGCCGAAGCACAAGGTCGCCCTCTTGGAAGGATCTTGGCTTGACCTTGCAGTTGTGGTAGCGGCGCAACCCTTGCTGGTAGATGGCGGACCGGCTGAGTGCTAACAGCCGACCTTCTTCTAGTAGGTCGACGCCGTCTTCTCTTGCTTCCTTGGCCTCCGCCTCCGTGTACATGGTGACCCGAGGCGAGTCGAACTCGATGTCGGTTGGGATGACAGCCTCGGCACCATATACAAGGAAGAACGGAGTGAAGCCGGTTGACTTGTTGGGTGTAGTGCGCAGACTCCAGAGGACAGCCGGCAGCTCATCGAGCCAGCAGCCGGCCGATTGCTCCAGTGGTACAACCAGTCGGGGCTTGATGCCGGAGAGGATGAGTCCATTTGCTCGCTCGACCTGGCCGTTTGACTGCGGGTGGGCAATGGACGCTAAGTCCAGTCGGATGCCCTGTGTCGCGCAGAAACGTGCCAGTGCTCCTTTGGCAAAGTTCATGCCGTTGTCGGTGATGATGTTGTGCGGCACGCCGTACCGAGTAGTGATGTCGGTGATGAATGTTACGGCAGTTGGCCCGTTCAGCTTCTTGATCGGCTTCGCTTCAATCCACTTCGTGAATTTGTCCACGGCGACAAGCAGATGTGTCAAGCCGCCGCGGGCTATCTTGAAAGGGACCACCATGTCCAGTCCCCAGAAGGCAAAGGGCCAAGTGAGGGGAATGGTCTTGAGTGCAGAAGCTGGCAGGTGTTGCTTGGAACTAAAAACTTGGCATCCTCTGCAGCTCTTGACTATTTCTTTGGTATCTTCCAAAGCAGTCGGCCAAAAGAAGCCGTGGCGGAAAGCTTTGGCCACAAGTGATCTTGAGGCTGCGTGGTGGCCGCATTCGCCTTGGTGGATATCCTTGAGGATTGCCACTCCTTTTTCTGGCTCGACACAGCGCTGGAAGACTCCAGTGACGCTTCGCTTGACAAGCTCTCTGTTGATTATTGCATATGCTCCGGCTCGTCGTTGCACTAGTCTTGCTGTGATCTCATCAGTCGGCAGCTCTCTGCTGACTAGGAACTTGAGGATGGGTTGGGCCCATGATGGAGCAGTAACTTCTTCTTCTGTTACCGTAGCCACCATGACTCGGGTGGGTGGGTTGGTTGGTGTGGAGTTGGAGTCGGCCACCACTTCTTGTGTCGTTGCAGTCCCCGGGCCGACTGCTGCAGTCCCCGGGCCGGGTTCTGAAGTCCCTTGGCCGGGTGCGACTACGGCAGTCGGTGGGCCAGTTGTCGAAGTCCCCGTGCCGCCTGCGGGGTTCCTCCAGTCGGATCCGACTGCATCTGGCACAGGCGGTACGAAGATAGAGTCCGACTCTGGAGACGGCTTGATGGACGGCTTGAGCAGGCGCTGGAGGGAGACGCCAGTCGGTATGGCTTGTCGGGTGGAGCCGATCCGTGCTAGGGCATCTGCTTGGTCGTTGTCGGCCCTTGGCACGTGAAGGAATTCGCACCCTTCGAAGTACCCGCTGGTCTGCTGGACGAGGAATCGATAGCTCGCCATGTTCGCGTCCTTGGCGTCCCAGTCGCCAGAGACTGCTGGACCACCAAGTCTGAGTCGCCGTAACACAAGATCCGGCGTATGCCGAGCTCTTTGGCTAGCAGGAGCCCATGTACGAGCGCCTCGTACTCGGCCACGTTGTTGGAGGCGACGAAGTGGATCTGCAGCGTGTATTTGAGCTTGTCGCCTTTGGGAGAGGTGAGGACGATGCCGGCTCCCAAGCCGGTGCGCATTTTAGACCCGTCGAAGTGCATCCGCCAATGGGTAGAGTCGGGAGCCGGCGGTAGGTACTGGGTCTCGGCCCAGTCGACGAGGAAGTCGGCCAGTGCTTGGGACTTGATGGCGGTGCGGGGTTGGTAGAAGATCGTGTATGGCGCCAATGCAATGGCCCATTTAGCCACCCGGCCGGATGCATCCCGGCTGCCTATGATCTCGGCGAGTGTGGCGGTGCACACGACCATGATGGGATGCTCTTGGAAGTAGGGCTTCAGTTTCTTGGCAGCGAAGTATACCCCATAGCACATCTTCTGGTAGTGCGGGTAGTTCTGCTTTGAGCTGGATAGCACTTCGCTTAGGTAATACACCGGCCTCTGGACTAGCTGGTCTCGGCCTTCTTCCGGGCGCTGGACCACAACAACTGTACTGACTACTCGGCTGGTCGCGGCAATGTAGAGGAGCATGGGCTCCTTCTCAGTCGGCGCTGCCAGGACAGGCGGAGTGGTCAGCATCTTCTTCAACTCATGGAAGGCTTGGTCGGCTTGGTCATTCCACTCGAAGTGAGTGGATTTCTTCATGAGTCGGTACAGGGGGAGAGCCTTCTCTCCTAGTTGGCTGATAAAGCGGTTCAGGGAGGCCAGGCATCCGGTGAACTTCTGCACATCTCGTAGTTTGGTGGGAATCTCCATCCTCTCGATGGCCTTGATCTTCACAGGGTTGCACTCGATGCCGCGTTCGGAGACCAGGAAGCCTAGCAGCTGGCCAGCTGGTACTCCGAACACCCACTTCTCGGGGTTGAGCTTGATTTGGAATCGGCGCAAGTTGGCGAATGTTTCTTTCAGGTCTTCCAGCAGGGTGCCGTGCTTCTCTGTCTTCACCACAATGTCGTATACATAGACGTGGGCATTTCTGCCGAGTTGCTTCAGGAGGCATTTCTGCATGCAACGCTGAAAAGTGGCACCGGCATTCCTCAAGCCGAATGTCATAGTCAGGTAACAGAAAGCTCCGAATGGTGTGATGAAGGCAGTCTTCAGGTGGTCTGCTGGGTCCAACTTGATTTGGTGGTACCCTGAGTAGGCGTCGAAAAAGCTCAACAGCTCGCATCCGGCTGTGGAGTCTATCACTTGGTCAATCCGTGGCAAAGCAAACGGATCCTTGGGGCAGGCCTTGTTCAGGCTGGTGTAGTCTATACACATACGCCACTTGTTATTCCTCTTCAATACCAGAACTGGGTTGGCAAGCCACTCTGGAAAAAACACTTCCATGATAAAGCCAGCGGCGAGGAGCCGGGCTATCTCTTCTCCCACGATTCTTCGCTTCTCTTCTGACAGTCGGCGGAGGGGCTGCTTGACCGGCTTCGCGTCGGCTCGGACATGTAATTTGTGCTCGCCGAAATCCTTCGGGACACCCGGCATGTCCTTTGGGGACCATGCAAAAATGTCTCGATTCTCATGGAGGAAGTCGACGAGCTCGCCTTCCTATTTACTGTCCAAGTTTGCCCCAATGACGGCAAACCTCTCCGGGTTCTCCAGGTCCAGAGGTATCTTCTTCATCTCTTTGGCCGGCTAGAAGGAGCCTTGTGCATCACAGTCTTTGGGGTTGGGGGACAGGGCCGGCTGCTTGCTGGCCATGGCCACAACCCGCTCCAGCATCTTCTTCTCTTCGGCTACCACGAGGGACTCGGCCAGCCGGCTACTGGCCATGGCGCACTCGATGGACTTCTTCTAGTCGCCGGCTACGGTGATGATCCCCTTCGAGCTCGGCATCTTCATCTTCAGGTAAGCATAGTGGGGCACAGTCATGAACTTGGCCAGAGTAGGTCGGCCAAGAAAAGCATGGTAGGGGCTCTCCAGATCCACTACTTCAAACCAGATCGCTTCTCGGCGAAAATGATCTTTGTCTCCGAAGAGAACATCCATCTTAATCTTGCCGATTGGGGAGCAAGACAAGCCGGGGACGATACCATGGAAAACGGTTCGGCTTGGCATAAGCTGCTTCGCCTTGATGTTCAGCTTCTCCATGGTATCGCGGTACAGTATATTGATACTGCTTCCGCCATCTATCAGGACGCGGGAGAATCGGGCAGCACGCCTCTCCGTCGTGAGAGTGACATCCAAGACCAGTGCATAGGAGCCAGGGGATGGCATCACCTCTGGGTGGTCGGCCTAGCTCCAGCTGATTGGCTTCTCTGACCAGTGCATGAACTCGGGGGCGCTAGAGGCGACTGCGCTGACCTCTTCAAGGAATTCATCTTGGATGGCTCCGACTGCCGGCCGAGCCGCCGGCTGCTGAGGGGCTGGAGGCGGCGGGCCGGGAGGCGGAGGCGGCAACAACCCTTCGCCCTTGGAGATGCGGGTGAGCCAGTGGCATTTTCGGGTCGTGTGGTTGGACGGCTTCGCGCCGCTGTGGAACTTGCAGGGGGCGTTGAGAGTCTGCTCGTAGGAGAAAGCCGGCTGCCAAGCCGGCCTGCCACCCTTCTTCTTGGGAGCGGGCCGCTCTTCGGGCTGCTCATCTTCAATTGTGGCCACCTGCCGACTGGTGGAAGTCGGCATGGGGGCCTTGCGCTTGTGATCTTTCTGGTAGGGGCGCCGGTTGGAGTCGCCAGCCGGCGCCTTGGGAGCCGGAGCGAGCACCTTCCCAGAGGCGTCCACTCAGAGTTCCGTCTTCATCGAGGAGTCGGCCGTGGCGTACTTGTCCGCGATGATCAGGAGTTCGTCGAGGGTAGCCGGCTCGTCGTAGAGGAGTCGGTGCTTGAGGAGGGTGCCCTCTCGGCACCCGGCAGTGAAGTACTCGATGGCCTGAACCTCGTGCACCCCTTCACAGGAGTTGCGGAGCTCGGCCCACTGCGTGAGGTAGTCGCGGGTCGACTCATTGGGCCCTTGGACGCACAGAGAGAGCTGGCGAAGCTTGGGGGACCGCTTGTACGTGCTGGTGAAGTTGCGGACGAAGACTTCCGTGAAGTCCAGCCAGCTGTTGATGCTGTAGGGCTTGAGGCTGTTGAGCCAGGTGCGCGCTGTGCCTTGCAGCATGAGGGGGACGTACTTCACGGCCACGCGCCGATTGCCGTTGGCTATGCTGACAGCAGTGGAGTAGTCGATGAGCCAATCTTCCGGCTTCACAGAGCCGTTGTACTTGGGCGTGTCTCTGGGGAGCGAGAACCCTTTGGGGAAGGGCTCGTCGCGGATGCGGGGGCCAAAGCATGGCGGGCCGACATCGTCTTCTTCTTCTAGCGCCAGGGATCGAGCAAGGCGGTCGATCCGGTGCGGGCGTCGTTCTCGCCGACTCCTTCTCGGCGGCCTAGTCGGTCACCAAGAGTCGGATGCGTGATAGGCGGCGGGGTGAGACGTCTCTCCCTTTGAGGCGGGGGAGGAGGCAGATTTCCTTAGTGCTCCACCGCTCGAGGGCGGCCTTCCGCGTCGCGCTCGATGGTGACGTGAGTCCGGCTGCGGCTAGCAGCTGGCTCCTTGTCTTTCCTCCCGCGGGCGCCGCTCGCAGTCGGCGAGCGGGACGTCGCGGCGTGCTCCCGGCGCGGGGGATGACTATCAGCGCGGGCGCCGGCTTCATGCCGTTCTGCTGCCGCGTTGATCAGCTGCTGGATCCGTCTTGTCATGTAGGGGAGCTCATCGGCTCCCAGCCCATTGAGCTCTTCTGCGGCCGCCTGAGCGGCTCGTAGATTCTCGAGCAGGGTGGCGTAGACGGGGCGATCTGCCCCCAGCATGCTGGCGATAGCCGCGCTGCGCTTCTGGACGAAGCCGGCTCGGCTCGGACCGCTAGGCGGCGGCGTACCGAAGGCGGCGCGATTGACTTCGCGCTGGTGGGCCTTGGTGAGGCGTCTCATGGAGGCTATGTTCTGGCCCTCCGCGACGAGGGCGAGGCGGCGTGCCTCCAGGGTCTCGGCGTCGGCGTCGGCCGGGATGGGGACGGATAGGTCGTGCATCGCCGCTTGCAGGGCGTCGTGGGCGTTCTCGCCCGAGTTGGCGACGTGGCTGATGACCAACACTTCGGTGACAGCGCTGCTGCCACTGTCAGCTCGAGGGAGAGGATCGTCGAAGCCCACCACGTCGGAGGGGTAGGCGTCGAGCGACGCCGTGTCGGAGTCGACGAGCATCGGGTCGGTGGAGCCGACCGACTCCACATCTGCAGCGGGCTCGCTAGAGACGTGAAGCTGGTCGAGGAGGCTGACGAGGTGGCCCTCAGGGTAGTCCGTGCCTGCGTCGGACGCAGGCTCGTCGAAGATGCGAGTCTCGCCGAGAAGATCGGCGAGGCAGCTCGCTGCGCAGGCGTCGTCGACGCCTTGCAGCGCGTCGAGGCAAACGCCATCGGGCGCAGCAGGCTGGCTGCGCTCGCGGGGGAGGAAGAGGGTTCCCGTCCAGAACAGGTCTCCGGACGACGGTGCACCTAGCCCCACGGTGGGCGCCAAATGTTGGGTGGTAGGTGCGACATATGCCAATGGGTGGCTTATCATGGTGGGTGCCAGTAAGACGTCGCCGGTGCCTGGAAACGGGATGAGGCGAAGACATGGACGCTGGCGAATCTTACCCAGGTTCGGGGCTCTCCGTGGAGATAACACCCCTAGTCCTGCTCTGCGGGGTCTCCCTTGACAGTTCCTTACGCGGTTGGGTGATTTATGGGACCCCCTTGACAGTTCGCTTTGAATAAAACTCCTCCAGCAAGGCCCAACCTTGGTTTTACCATTCGCCTACCTAAGCCTTTTTCCCTTGGGTTCTGCAGACTCAAGGGTCATCTTTATTTTAAACCCCCGGGCCAGTGTTCCTCTGAGTGCTGGTCCAAACTAGAGCCACTTGCAGCGCCACCTCAGGGAAACTCGAGGTCTGGTTCGGGGCTCTCCGTGGAGATAACACCCCTAGTCCTGCTCTGCGGGGTCTCCGCATGATCACTAGATCATAAAGAGTAGCTACAAATGCTCCTAGAGCTGTTGGGTTCAAGGGAGAAGAAGAGCAAGGCTAGCTCTCAGTTCCCTCTATCTATGGTGTGTTTGCAACTCTAAGAAGCCAACCCTTTGCATGGGTGCCCTGGGGGGTTTATATAGGCCCACCCCCCGGGGGTACAATTGTAATCCGGCTGGGCGCTGGTCCCAGTCGTCAGTGTCTATGCTCGCGGGCTTCTCCGCCGGCCATTGGGGCCCGCCGACTGGTGGGTCCCGTCGGCTGCCGGCCTCTTGGTCGACAGGCCCGCCCCACCGCCTAGGGTCTTGTCGGCGGCTCCTTACTGTAGCCTCGCCCATGATGACGAGGGCTCCGTCGAGGTAAGCGTGGCTACAGTGTGCCGCCTCGAGGGCTCTCACTGTAGCCTTACCTCGTCTTGTCTCCTTAATGTGGCACATGCTTCGAGGAAGGGGGTAGCCGGCTTCTGGGGGCCGGCTACGCCCTTGGCCGACTGGGGGAGGCCGGGCCGCCTTCGCCTCTCCCTCTGGCTAAAGGGGCCCGCCGCTCGTGGGCCGTACTGGAGCTGGCCGTGGATGACGTTAAGGCCTGCATGGCTACAGTGCCGAGCCGGACGGGAGATGGCTGACCCGTACGGCGTCCTGTGGCCATGCCTGCCTCGGGCTTCGGGGGTAGTGGGCCGCACTGTGGCCACGCCCCGTCTTGTCACCGTTATGTGGGTGTAGTTTTGGTGGGTGCGTTCTTGGCCGGCTTCTTGGAGTCGGCGCTCTTCGCGGCCGGCTCTTGGGAGTCGGCGTTCTTCATGGCCGGCTCTGGGGAGTCGGCATCCTCTATGGCCGGCTTCCTGGAGTCGGCCACCCCGTGGTTATCTTGGGGGGAGGTTGCTGAGGCTGGGTCGCCTTCTGAGAGTCGGCTTCAGAGGTAGCCGGCCGGGGAAGGCGGCCCAATGCTCGAAATGCTAGAAGGCCCAAATGGATTGATAATTTTTGGAATAGCCAGGGGCAGTCGGTGAGGCTACCCGTGGCTATTTACTTCGACAAGAGCCGTGCCCGCGGTTATGTGGCAGATGGGAATTTGGTAATGTCTGGTTGTAGAGAACTTGACACTTGACCTTAATTAAAATGCATCAACCGCGTGTGTAGCCGTGATGGTCTCTTCTCGGCGCAGTCCGGGAAGTGAACACGGTTTCTGGGTTATGTTTGATGTAAGTAGGAGTTCAGGATCACTTCTTGATCATTGCTAGCTTCACGACCCTTCCGTTGCTTCTCTTCTCGCTCTTATTTGCGTATGATAGCCACCATATATGCTTAGTCGCTGCTGCAACCTCACCACCTTACCCTTGCCTACCTAAGCTTAAATAGTCTTGATCTCGCGGGTGTGAGATTGCTGAGTCCTCGTGACTCACAGATACTTCCAAAACAGTTGCAGGTGCCGATGATACCAGTGCAGGTGACGCAACTGAGCTCAAGTGGGAGCTCGATGAAGATCTTGTTCGTGTGTTGTTTCTTTTCTTGTTGATCAGTAGTGGTGCCCAGTTGGGACGATCGGGGATCTAGCAGTTGGCTTGTCTTCTTTTCTTTTGGTTCCGTAGTCGGACTTATGTGTGTACTCTGAATGATGTATGATTTATTTATGTATTGTGTGAGGTGGCGATTGTAAGCCAACTCTTTATCCCATTCTTGTTCATTACATGGGATTGTGTGAAGATGACCCTTCTTGCGACAAAACCACAATGTGGTTATGCCTCTAAGTCGTGCCTCGACACGTGGGAGATATAACCGCATCATAGGCGTTACAAGTTGGTAATCAGAGCCATCCCCGACTTAGGAGCCCCCTGCTTGATCGAATCGCTGACGTTGTTGAGTCTAGAACAAAAATGTTTTGAGTCTTAGGATTATATATATTGGAGAGTAGGATTCTTTTTACTCCTCAGTCCCTTCGTCGCTCTTGTGAGTTCTCCTGACGTAGAAGTTTTGACTTTCCTCTCCTCGAATTTCACTAAATTTTGTTTAGGATCACGCAGGTATCTTGGAATCATTCCGATGGTTTTGTGACGAGAACATTGTTCTTGGTGCCTCCTGACATTTAGGGGTTGTGGCAGTGTCCCGGGGAGTTGAGCTCCGAGGTGTTGTCGTCACAATTTTATCGTTGCAGTTCTGGAATACCATAGTTTCGCCGACATCAAAATCTCTTTTATGCAGTTGTTGGTGAGATCACCTTGACGCCACCCAGTACTGGGGCGGGAGTTCGGGAGTATTGCCATAACTTGTATAACGGATGTTTTTCGAAGGTTGAGGTAAATGATTTCCGAAGGTTTCTTGGTTATGTGTTGAAGGATGGATACAGCTGGATCTAGGTATTGTTAGTTTGGGTGATATATTTTGTGTCCCCTGTATCCCCAACACCTGATTGCATAACCAGAAAGTTTCGGGAGTTTATAAGTGGGAATTCAAGTAGCTCTTAGGATATCTTTCCGACAGATGCATGATATGAGTTTGGGGTTCGACGTCTAGTGGTCCGCCTTTCCACGGTTGGTTTTACAGTGGTCTCGTAGTGTCTTAAAGAGTCCTTGGCTATGCCGACTCGGGGACGCTTCGTATGCCATGTGCACTGCCTTGTACATGATGGTGTTGTACAATCGAGCCCGTGTGGGCCCCACCATGAAAACTTCGGACGAAATCTCTATCATATGTTTGTTCCGGCTTATTTTGCAAGCCAATCCTTTGTTTTGTTTTGTTTTGTTTTGTGGTATTCGAGTTGCTTCGAAGTCAAATGTGGATTCCATACCTTTCCTAAGCGGTGTTCTCATACTTCTATGTGGATACTAATCATTCTTGATCATCGAGGTCGTCATGTTAATTCTTTTCCAACCGGCGTGCTTCTCTTCAAGTGGATCCAATCATTTCAACATTCGCAAGATCACCTCTCAGTTTCCCAACATTGTTCGTTTCATCCGTCCCCAAGTTGTCTTTGTTTTTCCCCGCCCTCCAACCTTTTTCTTCAAGGACTCAGATTTCTTAATCAAGTATCCATCTTATAGATGGGAAGTCTCTCCATTCTTTTCCGTCAATGTTCTTAACCGGTGATATCTCATGAAGATGCTCACGAAACTTCAAGTTCATCATTCTTCATTCTTGTATTCTTCTCTGGTGGATTAAATTCAAGCTTTGTCGATCATATCTTTTCCTCATTTCAAATGTTTTTCTCATACCGGTGCACCTCTTAATCTTCCACTTCTCGCTATTCAATTGTTCCGGAGTGATGAAGATATCTCAGAAGATTCAAGTTTCCATTCTCAATTCACTCAAGTTCTTTTGAGGATGCTATCTCATTCAAGCCATTTAATTCAACTAGTGTGATCTCTCTTTTAAATCATGCCAATGGTGTATCTTTTGAGTGGGCCCTAACCCAGAGGTCTTTTTCCAGGATCTTACCTGACTCTTATAACTTTTTGGAGCTATTCCTAAAGTCTTTTCGAAGTTTGACGTAAGAATGAATTATCAATAGTCATATGTCTTTCTCCAAGATCTTTCAAATTCTTTTCATTATTGATTCAACCTTTCTATTCTTCATGGTTCTGGAGTGCCTCAACAATTCATGATGGTGTTTCTCATCGTCATTCTCAACATTTGAAGACCGAAGAAGAATTTCTCGTGAATCTTGGTTCGTTCTATTGAAGTTTCATGGTTCTTACTTGTTGCCATCCTCTCAAATTGTTTCCAATCGCGCAATTCTTTTCTTACCCATCCGGAGCATTTCAGAGTTGTTTTCGTTTCTTGTTCATCCAAAGGCCATCATCTCAGAAGATTTCTTCGTTCTAAGTTTTCAGCTTCGTTCTCCAATTATTATAAATTGACGTCTCTTCGTTCATCTCCATATTCTCCCGGTGCATCGTTCAAGTATCCTCTAGTCAGCTCGTGATCTATTCGTTCTCATGTATCTATTTTCCCTCGAGTATTTTCCCGCGTTCTTTAATTCTTACGGTGTTTCATCCTCTTTTCTTCAATTGTTTTCAATTCTCGCGGTGGTTCGTTCAAGATTTTCTCTCCCTTCGTTATCATATCAATTTATTCATTGTTTCAATCCTACCGGTGGTTCGATGAAGACCTTCACAAGTTTGCGCAATATCTATCTTAATCCTTTCTACGAGAATAAGTAGTTTGCCAAATCCGTTGATTGTCATCAATTTATATTGGTGAAGGATATGCATAACGTAATTCTTATTATTGTTTCATCCAAGTGATTAATTCCTTCCTCCGGAGTTCGTTCATGTTATCAAATTTTCGGCTCCAAGTTGTTCATCTTTTCTTTCCGGAGCTCCAAGTTATTTCATTTATATCATTTCAAAGCTTCATCTATTCATTGCAAGGCTTCTCCCGGAGTTCTTGTCAAGTTTCCATTTCGTTTGATCATTCTTTTATTACCGGAGTTCTTCATGGAGGCTCTACATGGTGGCTCATCAAGGATTCGTTTCATTCTTCATTTGTTCTTCAAGATTTCTCTCGGAGTCAAGATCTGTCAAGCTATACTCTAAAATAAACATGGTGCTCAACACATGTTTGTTTTGAGAAGTTCAAGCATTCTTCATCTTGCATTCCGAAGTGCAATTCTTTCTCTCTTATCTTTTGAGGTGGTGTTATGTCCTTCTTGACAATTTCCATCAATGTTCCATGTTTCACATGTTGTCAAGAATGAGATATTTTAAATCCACCAATCTCTTTGTTGGATTTATCTTGTGTCATGTTTCACCTAAAGCCTTCCCTAAGGAATGTTGCTATTATGGTGCTTATCAATGATCCAAGTTTTCTCCTATCCTCTCGGCGAGAGAAGTTTTCATCTCTTCGTTGATCTCAAGCAAGCAATTGTTTCCGTTAGTGGCAGAATTTCACCTCAAGTTTTGAGATGTTTTCCATAAGCCCACTACAAGCTTATTCGTTTTGTTGTTGGTTTTTTTTCCAACAACTCCGTTATAACCTTCTTGGAAGGATGCTTTCCAAGCTCATTTGTGGTAGAAGTTGTCATTTTCTTCTCCGTTATCTTATTCCGACAATCTATCTTCTATTCGTTCGTCCCGGAGGCATTGTGATGTTGCTCTCTTCGACCAATCATCTTGTTTTGTCAAGATCATGTAATTTTTTTCCTTTCTTATCCGTTTAGCCGGAGTGTCGTGTTTGCATTCGAGTTCTCTCATCTTATCAAGTTTTGTCTCCTTCCTCAACCAGAGTGCTGTCTGAAATCTTTCTTACCCCTTGTGCCATTCTTTCATTAGTACCGGAGGCAATGTGTTGTTAATTTCATCGAGTTTCCTCTCATCTTGTCAAGATCATGTTCAATTCCTTCCATTTACAGTCAGAGTGCTGCCCAAATTATATCACTCTATTTCCTTCCCTATCTTGTTTTAACCGGAGTGGTTTAAATATCTATCGTGCCACTTAACCTCAAGGTTCTCATGGTGATCCTTGTCTCTCTTTTCTACCGGAGTCTTCTCAATTTTGTTCAACTCCGTCGTATTCTTCTTTCAAGTTTGCAACCTCTCAAGGTTCTTTGGTTTCACTCATTTGTCTAAGAAGCAATTAGTTTTACCTCTTCTCTTCCTCTACCGTTTTTCTCCGGTGCCATCCTCGATCTCGGGACGAGATCCTCTTGTAGTGGTGGAGTGTTGTAACGCCCCGAGACCGACGCTCCAGACGCCTTCCATATATTTCGTGTTCGGCGTGTGTTTTATTTGTTTGTTGCATTCATCATCGCATCATTCGCATTGCATCGGCACTCTGTTGCCGTCTTGTTTTAAAATTTGCATTCGTTCGTAGTTGCCGCGTTCCCCCTTGTCTTCGTTGACCGTTCCGAGACCAACCGTGTTTTCGGTTCCCTCTTGTCAACCAACTAACCTCTCTCGTCAGCCCGCGATCCCCTCCCGTGCATCCGAAAGTTGTCCCGTACCCGACCCGGTTTGTTGTTACCGTTGGATTCGGATCATCCCCAAACATCTACAAAACATCACTGTTTTCTTCATTGGACGTCCTAACCTATAGTTTCTCGGCCGCCCGATTAAATCGAAAGGCCCGAACCTAATCCTATTGTACTATATATAGACCAACCCCACCCAAATCAGACCAAACTCTATTTTCTAGGGATCCTCCCCTGTCCCATCCATCTCGCCGCCGCCGCCACCACTGTTCTCTCGGGATCCATCCCGAGCCAACCACCGTCCCTCCTGCCCGATCCATCCAGCCAGCACTCTCCACTGCTCCTCCTCGATCTAGGTGCCCGCGCCCCTGATCCAAACTCCCTCTCGATCTCTCCCCGCCAACTAGTGCCTCCCCTGGATCCCGTCGTCTTCGCGTGCCACGCCGGAGTTCCACCTCGCCGGAGCACAGGACCCCCTCTGCCGCCGGTGAGATGCCCTGCTGCTGCTCCTCCGTTTTCCCCTGCACCTCCCGTGCCTCACATCTCCCTCTCGACCTCCTAATGCAGCGCCATGGATGGCTGCAGCCCAAGCTCGCGTCTGACCTCTTGGATCCGCCTTTGCTCCGCCTCAAGCTGCGTCCTCTCCGGGCCTCTCGCGCGCCCGAGCTCCACCTTGCGTGCCCGCCTCCTCGTCCTCGTGGCCGAAGCAGCCGAACAGGAGGCCGAGCGCCCAAGCCCAGTCCCCATAGCCTCCCGTCCACGTCGTCTCGTCCCAGACCTCGCCGGTGAGACCCCGCTGCCGCGTGTCCCTGTCTCTCTCTCCTTTGCCCTCTCTGACCTCTCCTGCTCTCCCCTTCTCGGTTGAACAGGAAGGAGCATCACCTCCTCATCCCTGGAGCCGCCCCTGCCGGATCCGCGTCCTCGCCATGCCTATGATCCGCCCGTCGTTCCTCACCCGCCGAGGGCGCCATCGTCCCCCGCTCCAATGCGGCTGCTGCCGGCCTCGTCTCTCTGCGAGGGAGACGAGCCCCTCGCTCGTTGACTTCGGCCTCCTCAAGCCCGGCACCGCCAAGCCGCTGCCTCGCCAGTTTCTCCTCCCCGCCATCACTTGCGCCGCCCCGGTGACGCGCCATCGACCGCGAGACCCACCGCGGCAAGCCCCCTCAAGTCGCCGGTCTCCTTCGCTGCATCGAGCAGCATCAGTTCAGGCAGAGGAGGGCGATGCCTCTGCCTCGACACCTCCCGTTGACCGCGACCCGTGGCCCAGCAAGGCGCTGCAGCCAGCCCCTCTCCTCGAGCCGGCCCATGAGGCCTGGTGAGAAACCCCCCCAGTGCCCATGTCCTCTTTCGGCCTGTAGCTCTAATTCGGCCCGTGATTTGTTTTTTTCCTGTGCTGTGATTTTGTCATTAAATCCTGGACATGCTTATTACAGAAATGCCCCTGTTTTAAACTGCTAATAACTATTTAACCATGCATCCAAATAAAACATGTCATATATGTAACATGCTTAGAATTTCATCTAGTTTCACAATATTCCACTTTCATCCATGTTTAAAATGTTTAAATTACTGTTTGCATTTAATTTGCATAAATGCCATGTTTAAATGATTTATTTCATAGCTAAATAACCGTAGCTCGGATTTTAATAAATTATATATGTAAATGGGGTAGAAAAATGCATAGATTAACTTGGTGCATTTTATTTTGCTGTATAACAACATTAAAATTGTGTTTAGGGCAGAACAGTATCAATTCCAAAATATGCATATGTGGATTTTCCGGTATTGTTGTTTGTCAATCCGGCCTCATTTAAATTGCCTAAAATGTGTAGTTTACTTATGTCTCACCTCTTGCCATGTTAATCAACATTTTACATTGTTGGGTACATAAACGAGAGAGAACTAAATAATTGATGTAGTGTTTCGCCAATATGCAACTCGTTGCATATTGAGCTCCACTTAATTTGTAGTTTTGTTTGTTGCACTTTGCCATGCCATGCCTCTTTAAACCGGACATGCATCATACTTGTTTGTGCATCATGCCATGTTTATGTGGTGGTTGTTTACTATGTTGTTTCTTTCTTTCCGGTTTGCTTCTCCCGTTAGCTTCGGTTTCGTTCCGGAGTTGTGAGGATTCGTTCGACTACATCCGCTTGTCTTCTTCATGGACTCATTCTTCGTCCTTGCGGGATCTCAGGCAAGATGACCATACCCTCGAAATCACTTCTATCTGTGCTTGCTAGTTGTTCGCTCTATTGCTATGCTGTGCCACCTACCACTTGCTATATCATGCCTCCCAAATTGCCATGTAACCACCTCTAACCTTTGTCACCCTTCCTAGAAAACCATTGTTTGGCTATGTTACTGCTTTTGTTCAGCCCCTCTTATAGCGTTGCTAGTTGCAGGAGAAGATGAAGATTGCTCCATGTTGGATTATGAACTCTGTTGGGTTATCACAATATCTCTTCTTTAATTAATGCATCTATATACTAGGTAAAAGGTGGAAGGCTCGGCCATATGCCTGGTGTTTTGTTCTACTCTTGCCGCCCTAGTTTCCGTCATACCGGTGTTATGTTCCTTGATTTTGCGTTCCTTACGCGGTTGGGTGATTTATGGGACCCCCTTGACAGTTCGCTTTGAATAAAACTCCTCCAGCAAGGCCCAACCTTGGTTTTACCATTCGCCTACCTAAGCCTTTTTCCCTTGGGTTCTGCAGACTCAAGGGTCATCTTTATTTTAAACACCCGGGCCAGTGTTCCTCTGAGTGCTGGTCCAAACTAGAGCCACTTGCAGCGCCACCTCGGGGAAACTCGAGGTCTGGTTTTAGTTGTACGTAGTGTTCATCCGGTGTGCCCTGAGAACGAGATATGTGCAGCTCTTATCAGGATTTGTCCGCACCTTTGGGCGGCTTTGCTGGTCTTGTTTTACCATTGTCGAAATGTCTTGTAAACCGGGATTCCGAGACTGACCGGGTCTTCCTGGGAGAAGGTTTATCCTTCGTTGGCCGTGAGAGCTTATAATGGGCTAAGTTGGGACACCCCTGCAGGGTATAAACTTTCGAGAGCCGTGCCCGCAGTTATGTGGCAGATGGGAATTTGATAATGTCCGGTTGTAGAGAACTTGACACTTGAACTTAATTAAAACGCATCAACCCGTGTGTAGCCGTGATGGTCTCTTCTCGGCGCAGTCCGGGAAGTGAACACGGTTTCTGGGTTATGTTTGACGTAAGTAGGAGTTCAGGATCACTTCTTGATCATTGCTAGCTTCACGACCGTTCCGTTGCTTCTCTTCTCGCTCTTATTTGCGTATGTTAGCCACCATATATGCTTAGTCGCTGCTGCAACCTCACCACCTTACCCTTGCCTACCCTTAAGCTTAAATAGTCTTGATCTCGCGGGTGTGAGATTGCTGAGTCCTCGTGACTCACAGATACTTCCAAAATAGTTGCAGGTGCCGATGATACCAGTGCAGGTGACGCAACTGAGCTCAAGTGGGAGCTCGATGAAGATCTTGTTCGTTGTGTTGTTTCTTTTCTTGTTGATCAGTAGTGGTGCCCAGTTGGGACGATCGGGGATCTAGCAGTTGGGTTGTCTTCTTTTCTGGTTCCGTAGTCGGACCTATGTGTGTACTCTGAATGATGTATGATTTATTTATGTATTGTGTGAAGTGGCGATTGTAAGCCAATTCTTTATCCCATTCTTGTTCATTACATGGGATTATGTGAAGATGACCCTTCTTGCGACAAAACCACAATGCGGTTATGCCTCTAAGTCGTGCCTCGACACGTGGGAGATATACCCGCATCGTAGGCGTTACATAGCTCCTGGCTCAGTTCTTCAGGATCACCAAGGCTACTACCAGAATCTTCACCTTCAGATTCAGAGACAGCCTTGGCCTTCAGGGCACGTGATCTGCCATAGCTCGAACCATAGAGATCTCTCTTCTCAGCAAGCTGGAAGTCATGAGTGTTTAGCCTCTCGAGGATATCAACGGGATCAAGTGACTTGTAATCTCCACTTTCTTGTATCATCAGTGCCAGTGTATCAAATGTGGAATCAAGCGATCTCAGCAATTTCTTCACCACCTCATGGTCGGTGATGTGAGTGGCACCAAGTGCTTGAAGCTCATTTGAGATGTTAGTGAGGCGATCGAAGATTTGATGAACATTTTCATTGTCGAGTCTTTTGAAGCGGTTGAAGAGATTGCGAAGAGCGTCAACTCAAGAGTCACGTTGTGTTGAGACTCCTTCATTGACTTTGGATAGCCTATCCCTGATAAGCTTAGCAGTTTCCAAAGCACTCCCTCTTCCATACCGCCCTTTGCTCAGATGGCCACATATGATGTTCTTTGCTTGAGAATCGAGTTGTTTGAATCTCTTCACATTAGCAGCATTCAGAGAAGGTGTGACTGAGGGAACACCATTTTCCACAACATACCAGAGATCGTTGTCAATTGCCTCAAGATGCATTCGCATCTTATTTTTCCAGTAGGGGTAGTCCATCCCATTGAAGGTAGGACACCCAGCAGAGACCTTGATCATACCTGCGGTCAACATAACTAAAACTCCAGGCGGTTAAACCAAAATCACACAAACAAGGGAGTACCTTGCTCTGATACCAATTGAAAGTGCGTTAAGTCGACTAGAGGGGGGTGAATGGGCGATTTTTATGAATTCTTCACTGAGGAATTTTAGGGTGAGGAAATTCCTAAGCGAAGAACTACTTGCAGCAGAATAAGTACTCAGATGCATACATGACATAACATAAACACGGACATCATGATGAAATGAAAACAGACACAGAGTACAGGAAGCGTAAGCACAGGATAAAACAGGATGAAGACAAATAGACTGAAGAAATTGAACTGAGGAAATTGTGAAAGTCTTCAGTCAAAGTCTTCAAACAGATATGAACAAGCACTCAACACAGTTATGAGGAAATGAAAGAGTTGAGGAAATAGAACCAGTAGGCTTGGTGAAGACAATGATTTGGTAGACTAGTTCCAACTGCTATGACAGTTGTAAGTCCGGTTGGAGCGGCTAGGTATTTAAATCTGAGGACACACAGTCCCGGACACACAGTCCTCACCGTATTCTTTTTGCACTAAGGTCACATAGACCTCGTCCAATCACTCGTGGTAAGTCTTCAGGTGACTTCCAAACCTTCACAAACTCGGTCACTCGGCGATCCACAATTTCCTCTTGGATGCTCTAGACCATGACGCCTAACCGTCTGGAAGATGCACAGTCTTCAAAGGTAACAAGCGTCGGATCCACGCAGGATCAATCTCTTCAGTGATGCTCAATCACTTTGGGTTTGTAGGTGTTTGGGTTTGGGTTTTCCTCACTTGATGATTTTCTCTCAAAGTCCTCGGAGGATGGGATGCTCTCAAATGACAAGTGTCAGTTTCTCTCGGAGCAGCCAACCAGCTAGTGGTTGTAGGGGGCGGCTATTTATAGCCTAGGGAGCAGCCCGACATGATAAGACATAAATGCCCTTCAATGATATGACCGTTAGGTGGGTAGATATTTTGGGACAGCTGGTGCGTAGCACATCAACGGTTGGAAATTTGACTATCAAATTCCTCAGGGCTATCATGTTCCTCACTTGTAGGTAATCCGCACTGGCGAATTCCTAACTCCTCAGTCAGAAGAAATTCCTCAGAGACCAGAACAACTTCGTCTCTGTCACTGAAGAAATTGACTAAACTGTATGAGATTTCCAATGGCTTCACTCGAAGGGATTGGTAGGTGTAGGAATTTGAGTTGAGCATCACTTGGAAATTTTTCCTTAGTATTTCCTCGACCCCCTTTAACAGTACCGTGTTTC
This sequence comes from Triticum aestivum, assembly GCF_018294505.1. Classification (NCBI taxonomy): domain Eukaryota; kingdom Viridiplantae; phylum Streptophyta; class Magnoliopsida; order Poales; family Poaceae; genus Triticum; species Triticum aestivum. The sequence continues at coordinate 99,524,570 of NC_057796.1, forward strand.
CTATGACTCAAGAAAGAGAAAATGAAACTACGAAAACAAAAGTCTTCACGCTTCATGTTCCTCGAATGAATACCAAGTCTTCAAGGTCACACCAATTTCTTACTTGCAAAAGTCTTCATAAAGTCTTCAGAAATCCAAAGTCTTCAGTCGAAGAACTTCATTTTTAGGGGTCGACTTTCTCTATAAATATCAAACTCCTCATAGACCTATAGACCTATGTACACTCACAAACGCATCAGTCCCTTAACCTATAAGTCTTCAATACACCAAAATCACTAAGGGGCACTAGATGCACTTACATGGACGTGTACACAAGCTACGAGATGTACAGGCGGATCATTGACATGAGGAACTGTCTTCTTCCTGACAAAGACGAGGGATCGAGCCACATAGAAGTGGCGGGAGCGTCACAAGAAGTAGATGACTAGACGATTGTTTCTCCTACTTTAGAATGCATGCAATTGTTTATTGAGGTGTGTGCGAATGATCTGTATAGTCACTTATGTAATTGGATGTTTATTTCAGTTATATATATACATGTTATTCTACTGTAGACAGAGCAATTCACACGGCTTATTAGCCGCAATCGTCTGTGTTATTATTGGTCTTCACACACATTTCAGATTACGGACCTGTTTGCCGCGTATCACACACATCTTGTTCAGTTGAACTGTTTCCATTGTGTTGCCTAATCACACACAGTTCATCCCAGTGAACCATATGCTGTATATCGCACACGCCTTCATCTGGCTACCCGTTTCTTTTGTGCCTCCTCATCCCAAACAGTTAATTGAGATGAACAGTATGCCTTGCATCGCACACGCAACTAAATTCTAAACCGTGTTTGATGCATCTGTCATCGCAAACGTTTTGCACCTTTTTTGATGGTTTTTTACACCACCGTTTGCGATTATGGCATCGCACACAGTTTCGTCGAAGGGTCTCTGATCGCAGTGTCGCGTTTGGACCATCCTGCAGTACTGCATGAAGGGATTGAGATAGCTCCTGCAGATGCTTACTTGTTGTCAGCATTAGATGGTGATTTGGTAAGTAACATTTTTTAAAAATATGGATAATATGAACATGGATAATATGAATTTGGATAATATGACATAGTAGTCTTGCTTCTGCACCCCATCTCTCTCTAGCCTCTTATATGCACTAGTAGAAAAACTACTTTACGTGAGCCACATTAGTCTCGGTTTGTAAACAGACCGGTACTAATGTGATCATTAGTGCCGGTTCCAACGGCTAGGGGGGCGGGAATAATTAGTCCTGGTTCGTGTTGAACCTCTAGTACCAGTTCGTGACACGGACCGAGACTAAAGGGGTGGTGGCAGGCTGGGGCCCCACTAGCACCTTTAGTCCCGGTTCATGTCACGAACCGCTACTAGAGGCTCACCTTTAATACCGGTTTGTGTCACGAACCGATACTAAAGATACTCCTATATAAACCCTTCATCCAGCCCGCGAGCTCTCTGTTCTTTCCCTTTCCTCTCCTCTCTGTTTTCTTCCTCTCCTCTCGAGCTCATCCTCCATTTTTGCCAAAATTTGTCAAGATTTGAAGGCACCCCATCCATCCAAGTGTTCACAAAGGTTAGCAACTTTGTCCTTTCATCTCTCATTGCTAGATTAGCTCTTGCAATGCTCTATAAGTATAGTGATTTGTGGGTCTTAGTTTTGGAGTATTTATATGTGGCAGTTTATTTGATTTATATGCAATTTGAGCTCATATTAACTTCTTAGTTTGCATATGTAGGTGTGGTTTACTTAGTGCCTTCTTGTCCCCGTCGTAATCACCACCGATCGCCCACACATAGTTTGTGTGATTTAGATAGTTACTTGTATAATTTTCTTACCTATACGTTGTTTGTTATACATAGTGGCATGGTTTCGATATCCGTCCCCGTCGGCCCTCGTCCGGTTAATGATTCAGATGTGGTATATATTCTCTTTTATAATATTTGTTGCATTTCATGTTTATGACAATTATGCCGACCAACGTGACATACATGTTTTTATCTAGGAGGTATGTGAACCGGAAATTTCCACCGACCCTCTTGTCGAGAGGTTAAATTTAGTTGAACAAGAAAACGAGTATTTGAAAGTAAAATTGAAAAGAATTGAAGAAGAGAAGATGCAATTGGAGTTGTATGTTGCCGATGATCACAAGGTCAAGATGGATGGAATGCGCTTGAAGATTAGAAAGATTAGAAAATATGCCATTGATAGTGAGGCTTGGTATCATTATGCTGTTCGATCAATTGTTACCTTAGTTGCGATCTTGATCACATTTGTTGTTGCATTTAAATGCTTTAGCTAGAGAGTTTGTATGTTGTTTTATGAGAATAAGTGTGTATGAACTTGTATTAATTTGGTCTTTTCGGTGTTGTGTAATGAAGATGAGCCGGCAATGGATGTACGATGACCGATGCTCTCCCAGTTCATTAAGGGTGTGCATACTTTTCTGCTTGCGGCTGAGGCAAACAAGCGGGCGGATGGTTTTATGATCGAAATTACTCTAACTCAAGAACCATTCACGTCCACCTGTTTGAGTCTGGTTTCATGTCCGGCTATAACTGTTGGACCAAGCACGAAGAGGGGTCCTAATGGAAGAGAATGAAGAAGAAGAGGATGATGACAGCTATCCTGGCATGGGTTCCCTGAATACGATGGTACAACAATGATGAAAGAAGCTGAGCCGGCAATGCGGGAAGCAGCTGAAGAAGAGGCATCAGATGAGCCCCCTGATGATCTTTGTCGGGCCATTGCTGATGCAAAGAGAAACTGCACAAGTGAAAAGGAGAGGCTGAAGTTGAAGCGCATGTTAGAGGATCACAAGAAATTGTTGTACCCAAATTGCGAAGATGACAAGAAAAAGCTGGGCACCACACTGGAATTGCTACAATGGAAGGCAGAGAATGGTGTATCTGACAAGGGGTTTGAAAAGTGGCTGATAATGTTAAATAAGATGCTTCCAAAGGACAACGAATTACCCGACAGTACGTACGAAGCAAAGAAGGTTGTCTGCCCTTCAGGATTAGAGGTGCAGAAGATACATGCATGCCCTAATGACTGCACCCTCTACCGGGATGAGTACGATGATTTGAATGCATGCCCGGTATGCGGTGCATTGCGCTATAAGATCAGCCGGTGATGACCCTGGTGATGTTGAGGGGCGAGCGCCCCGGGAACAAGATTCCTGCCAAGGTGATGTGGTATGCTCCTATAATATCATGGTTGAAACGTTTGTTCCAAAACAAAGAGCATGCCGAGTTGATGCGATGGCACAGAGAAGACCGTAAGAAAGACAGGAAGTTGAGAGTACCCGCTGATGGGTCGCAGTGGAGAAAAATCGAGAGAAAGTGGCGGGACTTTGCAGATGACGCAAGGAACGTATGGTTTGGTCTAAGTGCAGATGGCATTAATCCTTTTGGGGAGCAGAGCAGCAATCATAGCACCTGGCATGTGACTCTATGTATGTATAACCTTCCTCCTTGGTTGTACATGCGTGGGATGAGCACGAACATGACGAATTTAACCTACATGCGTTGCTGTTTGTGACCATCAATGATTGGCCTGCTCTTAGTAACCTTTCAGGACAGACAAACAAGGGATACCGCGCATGCACGCACTGTTTAGATGATACCAACAGTATATATTTGGATAAATGTAAGAAGAATGTGTACCTGGGACATCGTCGATTTCTTCCGAGTAGGCATCCCATAAGAAAGAAAGGCAAGCATTTCAAAGGTGAGGCAGATCATCGGAAGAAGCCTCGCCACCGTACTGGTGATGATGTACTTGATATGGTCAAGGGTTTAAAAGTAATCTTTGGAAAGGGTCCTGGCGGACAATCTGTTGCGAATGACGCTGACGGATGCACACCCATGTGGAAGAAGAAATCTATGTTTTGGGACCTACCCTATTGGAAAGACCTAGAGGTCTGCTCTGCAATCGACGTGATGCACGTGACGAAGAATCTTTGTGTGAACCTGCTAGGCTTCTTGGGCGTGCATGGGAAGACAAAAGATACACCGGAGGCACGGGACGACCAGCAACGTATGCACGAAAAAGACGGCATACATCAGGCTCGTGCCAGCTACGCTCTTACCAAAGAAGAGAAGGAAATCTTCTTTGAATGCATGCTCAGTATGAAGCTCCTATCTGGCTTCTCGTCGAATATAAAGGGAATAATAAATATGTGTGATGCTCGGATAATTCGGCTACAGTAATCCCGCGTTAACGATGACACGTCACCTCGGTTACTGTTGATGATCTTGCATTAGTTCGAAATGGATTCAAACTCAAGATTCGAATTAAAGTTAAGACAATTGATGTTTTCAAAAGTCAAAACTAAAATGTTCGGTTTGCGGCAAATACTCCATACATTACTTTGATGAAGAAACCACATTTTTATAAAATAATTAAATGCTCTAAGATAAGTAAAACAGTAGTTGAAACAATTATTTGAATGTCTCTTAAATGATTAAATTACTGTAAACCACTTTTTATATTCAAAAATAATTGTGGCAGAGGTATAACTACTATTACTAATTTAGGTGTTAGTAGATTTTGTAAACCTAGATTTGAAAAGAAAAGAAACTAAGATAAAACAGAAAAAGAAATAAAAGAAAAGAAGAACAATTCAAAATTAAAGTAACAGAAAAGGGACCCCCTGGCCAACTGGGCCGAACGGCCCAGCCGGCCAGCCCATTAGCCCAACCAGCCCCCTCTCACTCCACCTTATCCCCCTGGACAGCCAAACCCTAGTGGTTCGACCGCACACTCCCCCCCGACTCACTCGCTCCCTCTGCCCCTCCCCCGATCCAGATCGAGGGGCAGAGACTCCGGCGAGCACGCCACCCCGCGCCTGGACTCCGGCGCCCATCACAGTGCCCCACCTCGTGGCATGTCTCGCCCTCCTCCCCGAAGCCCACCTCGTCGCGACGCCCTCTCGCCTCTGGATCGTTCAGCCGTCGCCGTCCGGAACGCCACCGCCACGGCCACCTCGTCGTCCTCCTCAACACCTCGCCGGAGCTGCCGCGCCGCTGCACCTCGTCACCACGTCGCCGTCGTCACCGTCTCCTCCCCGCGCCCACTGCCTTGACCCTACGCTCCCGTGGTGAGGCTCGTCCTCCCCTGTCCCCGCGCCATCCGCGCCTCCCTCGATGCGCCACCGCGCGCACGCGCACCACCGTGTCGGCCACGTCGTCGCCCCCTTGCCGCTCCTGACCGTGCCCCGCCACGCTCACCTGTCGCCCCGCCCGCGCATGCCTACTCTGTGGCCGCAACCTGGCCGCCGCACCCCGCCTGTCCCTGCCCCGCGCCGGCGCCCTGCCGCGGCTGCTGCCTGGCGGGCAGCGCCTAACCAGGCGTAGGCGCCCGCACCCCCCTACGAGCCCGTTGCGCCCGAACCCGCTAACGCCAGCTGCGCCCGCTCGGGCAGTGCCCGCTGCCTGCACCCATTAAGGCCCCTAGGCCCTATGACATGTGGGGCCCCAACCCCCCATAACATTTTTATAAAAAAATAAAAAAAATAAAAAAATTAAATTATTAATTAGTTAATTAAAGAATTAATTAAGTTAATTAATCATAATTAGATTAATCTAATCACTAATTAACCTAATTAACTCTTAGTTAACTAAACAGTCTATGACAAACGGGCCCCGTCTGTCAGTTTGATCGGTCAACGGTCACAGTTGACTGCTGACGTCATGCTGACGTCATGATCACATCAGCAAGCACTATTGTGGATAATGTTGGATTAAAATAATTAAATAAATGCTAAAAAGTGATTTAAATCTTTTAAAATTAATATAAAATAAACCGTAGCTGAGATGAAAATACTTTGTACATGAAAGTTGCTCAGAACGATGAGACGATCCGGATACGCAGCCCGTTCGTCCGCCACACATCCCTAGCATAGCAAACTCGTAACTTTTCCCCTCCGATTCATCTGTCCGAAAATGTGAAACACCGGGAATACTTTCCCGGATGTTTTCCCCCTTCGCCGGTACCACCTCCTACCGCGTTAGGGCACACCTAGCACCGCGCATTGTCATGTCTTCCATCGTGATGCTTATGTTTGCATTATATTCATTGTTTCTTCCCCCTCTTCTCTCGGTAGACTACGAGACCGACGTCCCTGCTGGTGCCCCGACCGACTACGCTGTTGACGACCCCTACTTGCTAGAGCAACCAGGCAAGCCCCCCCTTGATCACCAGATATCTCCTATTCTTCTCTATACTGCTTGCATTAGAGTAGTGTAGCATGTTACTGCTTTCCGTTAATCCTATACTGATGCATAGCCTGTCCTTGCTACTACTGTTGTTACCTTTACCTGCAATCCTACATGCTTAGCATAGGATGCTAGTATTCGATCAGTGGCCCTACACTCTTGTCCGTCTGCCATGCTATACTACTGGGCCGTGATCACTTCGGGAGGTGATCACGGGTATATACTATATACTTTATATACATGACACATGTGGTGACTAAAGTCGGGTCAGCTCGTTGAGTACCCGCAAGTGATTTTGATGAGGGGGCTGAAAGGACAGGTGGCTCCATCCAGGTAGAGGTGGGCCTGGGTTCCTGACGGCCCCCGACTGTTACTTTCTGGCGGAGCGACACGACAGGTTGAGACCACCTAGGAGAGAGGTGGGCCTGGCCCTGGTCGGCGTTCGCGGATACTTAACACGCTTAACGAGATCTTGGTATTTGATCTGAGTCTGGCCATTTGGTCTATACACACTAACCAACTACGCGGGAACAGTTATGGGCACTCGGCGTCGTGGTATCAGCCGAAGCTCGTTTTGACGTCAGCGACTGAGTGGCGCGCGCCGCATTGGACCGTAAGCTCGTGCTTGTATTAAGGGGGCTAGGTCTGCTTCCGGCCGCGTACGCAACGTGCAGGTGTGCAATGGGCGATGGGCCCAGACCCCTGCGCGCATAGGATTTAGACCAGCGTGCTGACCTCTCTGTTGAGCCTAGGTGGGGCTGCGACGTGTTGATCTTCCGCGGCCGGGCATGACCCAGAAAAGTGTGTCCGGCCAAATGGGATCGAGCGTGTTGGGTTATGTGGTGCACCCCTGCAGGGAAGTTTATCTATTCAAATAGCCGTGTCCCTCGGTAAAAGGACGACCTGGAGTTGTTCCTTGACCTTATGACAACTAGAACTGGATACTTAATAAAACACACCCTTCTAAGTGCCAGATACAACCCGGTGATCGCTCTCTAACAGGGCGACGAGGAGGGGATCGCCGGGTAGGATTATGCTATGCGATGCTACTTGGTGAACTTACCATCTACTCTCTTCTACATGCTGCAAGATGGAGGTGGCCAGAAGTGTAGTCTTCGACAGGATTAGCTACCCCCCTCTTATTCTGGCATTCTGCAGTTCAGTCCACAGATATGGCCCTTTACACATATACCCATGCATGTGTAGTGTAGCTCCTTGCTTGCGAGTAATTTGGATGAGTACTCATGGTTGCTTTTCTCCCTCTTTTCCCCTTTCTATACCTGGTTGTCGCAACCAGATGCTGGAGTCCAGGAGCTAGAGATCCTGAGGATGATTCTATGTGGAGTTCGGCTTCGAGGAGTAGTTAGGAGGTCCCAGGCAGGAGGCCTTGCCTTTTTGATCATTGCTACTTTTGTGCTAGGCTTCTTAAGGCCATCTTGTTTAACTTATGTCTGTACTCAGATATTGTTGCTTCCGCTGACTCTTGTGTTTTCGAGCTTATCTATTCGAGCCTTCAAGGCCCCTGGCTTGTAATATAAAGCTTGTTTTATTTTAATTTGTGTCTAGAGTTGTGTTGTGATATCTTCCCGCGAGTCCTCGATCTTGATCGTACACATTTGCGTGTATGATTAGTGTACGGTCAAATCGGGGGCGTCACAAGTTGGTATCAGAGCCGACTGCCTGTAGGAACCCCCCCTTTCCAACTCCTTGGCCGAAGTCGAGTCTAGTCATTGGTAAACTTTTACTAACTTGGCTGTGTGGCTTACGAGCCCACGTTGCCATTGGGTGGTATTAGGATCTTTTATTCCTCGTCTATACTCTGGGACTCTTATCTCTCATCTACTCGGGTTAAATGATTTTGCTAACTCTAACTCTAGGTTCTCATAAATACTTTCTGTCGGAGAGCCCCCTTATTACAGATGATCGCCTGCTGCGCCAGAAGATTCCGAAGATACTCTCCGATGTTTTCCCGAGACCCTTGTGCCCTTCGCCCTTGCAATCCCTTCCATCGATAAATCCTTATGGATAAATACTTACACCTGTCCTTCTTACTTTCATTCCCAGTTGCTCTTGTTATTACAAGATGCATCGGATTAATCTTCGACTTTTAATAATCTCTTCAGCCACCGCCTTACAGATCTTGCCACATGAATACCCCTCCAGATAAATTCCTCGCATTTATCGAGTATTCGCTCATTCCCAGTTGTTCAGGTGTTTCACAAAAGTCTTCGAAATACTACCCGATCTTCCGGTAGTCCTTCTGCAAATACTTGTCTGCTTGCAGTCTGGACAATTCCATTTGACTAACAATAACCATTAAAATCCTTGTGTTTGACATTCTGATCGTGTTGATTCAACATGTGTGTAAATGCACACAATCATTAGTTATTCCCTGGAAATTTCCTTCCAGCTCAGACATTATTTTAAACGTGAGCTGGTTCTCAAGCAATCCAATTGCCGTCGATTGTACCCTAAGCCTACTCAACTTATCCATCCTTGATCAGAGCGTCTGCTTCTGATCCTTCGATTTGGAATCATAATTCCTTTGCATTTAAGCTTCGAATTATTCAGATGATTCCATAACCTGTTGCATTTGCATTCTTCCCTCTTCTGGTTGAGTACCGATGCTCACATCAGATCCCTTGAGGACCATGGGTTCCTTTGTTGGATTTTATCCGACAGTGTCCTTCATATTGAATAACCTTGTGAGCCTTTCCTTGGGTATATAATGCCTTTGGTAACTTGTATCCTCTGCTTTGTGAACCATGCTCTACTTTCGAGCTTGTGTTATTTACTCCTGAAGTTTGTGGTATATGTTCCTAAGAGGCCCTGATGGGTTGAACCAATGCCTTACCCAATCTATGTGAGCTCGAAAAATTTCATGGGCCATACTCATCTGGTATTTCACCAGGTAAAACTTTCAACACTGATGTCATTAATGACAACTAGAAGTGAATGTAAGGTTGTGCTTTGGAGAAGTGGGAGTCGACCTTGAACTTTGTGTTCATGCCCATGGACCCGATGTGGAACTTATCATGGAAGCTTCTTGTATTAATAATGTTCCCCTTGATATAAGTTCATCTCGTATCCATGTTGTCCTTTGCAAACGTGGTTCTGAACATGATTGATCATCTTTGATCCTTTTCTCGGACAAGTTGAAGTACTTGCCTTCTGCAGATCAATATGCCTGCCCAACCTCTATTTTGATCTACCTTCGAGTAATACCCCCTGGTATCTCGAGGATATCAACCCATTACACTACATCTTATGATTTTCTGATGAAGTAGTACCTTTCCCCGTCATGGTCACTCCACGGGTTTTGGGTTGTCGTCAACCGAGAACACCGATTTGTGAATCAAATCAACACTGTGATTCAGTACTTCCAGTACTTCGTTGTTGAGAAGTTTGATACTCCATCACGTCATTCCGAGCCTGATCGGCTATATCATTATCGTGCTAAATTTTAACCGTGCTACCTGGTCCTTCCCGGAGCACAAATTTTGACGATGAGCTAAGCTTACGTCGAACTTCCTCATCATATCATTTCCCTTTGAACAACAAGCTTGGTTTGGAGTTTGTGCCGTACCGTTGGTTCCATTAACCTATCGCTTCATCATTCCTTTGACTTGATGTCATCGCCGATCGATTACATCTTCATGAAATCTCTCGACAAATGTGTCGTGATCATCATCAGCATTCGGAGCTCTTCCAGGATATCAATTGAATTCATGATTAGAAATACCATCCTTGCCCTCGATGAATTGTGTTGTCATCGACCACTTTATTGCCTTCCGTTCAACACAAACTTGTTCGTTTTCTGTGTTATACCTTGAGTTCCTTGCTACCCATCATTTGTTCTTCTTTACCTTGAAGTATTACCATCTTTTATGTCAAGAATGTCGTGAGAATTTCACCACCTCTTAAGAATTCTTGATTCAAGCGATACTTCTCGCAATCTCCGTTCAATTCTTGGTCCCTGTATTATTGCTAACTGGAATACCAACAAATGAAATGTGCGGTGTAATTCCAAACTTCTAGCAACCCTATTGCTTGAAGTTAATGGTCGAAAGTTCATTCTTAGACCATCGGTCATTGAAACACCATTCTGACATCGTTCCTACCTAAGCCCATATCTCGGGTGCACCTTCCAACCAATGTTTAATTCTGCATGTTTTCCTCGAACATACATCATTATATCAATTGATCTGACAAATGTTATCTCCTTGTTCACATGATTGTGGTAATCCATCTTTTTGGAAATCTCGAGGAATTGTCGCTGAGTCGATTAGCCACCCCCTCATCCTCTCCTTGGTTTAATGATGAACTGTTGTTTTGGAACTCGCTTCCATGGTTCATTTCCCAAGAATCTTACAATGTCATCCCGTCAATTTGTGTCACACCTTCTCTTCTCAGGCATCCTAAGTCTGAGGTATCCTGACAGCAATCAGATCCGAATCTCGGTCAGATATGATGGTTGGAACATATTTCCAAGAGTTATAACATTGGTCTTTATGTGACCCGGTAAGGTGATGTCGTCCTATCACACATGGTCGGAGGACCTATTGTTATAGTTTCCTTTTTAGCAAGGTTAGCCATTCTTCGAAGAGGAAATTGTAAGAATTATTCTATAAGTTGTTCCTGATGGATCCTTCGTGTATCTGAAGTCTGACCTTTGCTTGAAGACCATGTCAATGCTATCTCGAAGCATGTCTGTGGTACTCCGGATTTCAATAGAAGCATTGAAGCACAATGCTAAATTTTCTTTATCAATTATCCATACACCATTGTTTGGGTAATTCCATGGAATTTCTCTCCCCTTACCTGAAGGGTTTTCTACATTATATCCTGTCATGGATATCATGATCTGCTTGTCCTTGGGAAGGATATGCCCTTGAAATATGTGTTTAAACACATTTTCCTTTCCATTGTTCTGTTTAATCTGATAATCACATTTTCCTTTCCATTGTTTGGTTTAACCTTTCTTGTGATCTATATGATCTAAGCAGTATTATTCTCCTGCTTATGTAAACACCACGGTGTACAATTCTGTCAGCAAGACCCTGTTACTATTGTTGATGACATTCTGGTAGCCACCGATGGACGAGAACTTTGCCTATTGGTCCGCCTCGTTCAACGAGCAAGATAATGGTTCTCTTCGTCCCTCGCCCTTGGTACCGATGTTGTTGCCGACATAACTGACAGGTTATCCTCTGACATGCCTTGCTTACATGATCGTGTAATACGTCATCGCCTTCCTACTTTTAACCCACATGGTGGGCCCATAACCCACAGATCCACAGGATCGAAACCTGACTCTCCTGTACACCCTGTTGTCAAAGTTATTCCTCGAGCTTTACTTTGTATGTAATTCACGGGCCACATGCCTAGTAATCTATTCTGGTATCAGACGCAATACTTACTCTCACCGCTCTGAACCCCTTTCTCACTCTGGTTCAGACTTCGAGCAACTATCTATCTGCTGGGAACCTCTTATTGTACCTTCGTACCTTACTCTCGATGTATTTTATATGTTCAACTCAAGAGATAATCTTATGCCCATTCATGGGTTAACCCCAGATTGTTTTCCCTCATAAGCATTCTGTCGTAGCCGAGCTGCCCCTTACCTATTCGTAAGTACGTTGGAGATCCCGAAGAAAGGATGACGACTTGATCATGGTGACTTGAAGCAGAGAATTGAAGACATCAACGAAAGGGATCAACATCTTCGAAAGGGCAGCGAAGACAGAGAAGACTCGTTAGGTTTTTGCTACCAACACTTCCCCCCCTTACTCCACCGCTTAAATCTCGGGACGAGATTTCTTGTAGTGAAGGAGAATTGTGACGCCCGAATAATTAGGCTACAGTAATCCCGCGTTAACGATGCAACGTCACCTCGGTTACTGTTGATGATCTTGCATTAGTTCGAAACGGATTCAAATTCAAGATTCGAATTAAAGTTAAGACAATTGAAGTTTTCAAAAGTCAAAACTAAAATGTTCGGTTTGCGGCAAATACTCCATACATTACTTTGATGAACAAACCACATTTTTATAAAATAATTAAATGCTCTAAGATAAGTAAAACAGTAGTTGAAACAATTATTTGAATGTCTCTTAAATGATTAAATTATTGTAAACCACTTTTTATATTCAAAAATAATTGTGGCATAGGTATAACTACTATTACTAATTTAGGTGTTAGTAGATTTTGTAAACCTAGATTTGAAAAGAAAAGAAACTAAGCTAAAATAGAAAAAGAAATAAAAGAAAAGAAGAACAATTCAAAATTAAAGTAACAGAAAAGGGACCCCTGGCCAATTGGGCCGAACAGCCCAGCCGGCCAGCCCATTAGCCCAACCGGCCCCCTCTCACTCCACCCTATCCCCCTGGACAGCCAAACCCTAGCGGTTCGACCGCACACTCCCCCCCGATTCACTCGCTCCCTCTGCCCCTCCCCCGATCCAGATCGAGGGGCAGAGACTCCGGCGAGCGCGCTGCCCCGCGCCCGGACTCCGGCGCCCACCCCAGTGCCACACCTCGTGGCACGTCTCGCCCTCCTCCCCGAAGCCCACCTCGTCGCGACGCCCCCCCCCCGCCTCTGGATCGTTCCGTCGTCGCCGCCCGGAACGCCACCGCCATGGCCACCTCATCATCCTCCTCAACACCTCACCGGAGCTGCCGCGCCGCTGCACCTCGTCACCATGTCGCCGTCGTCACCGTCTCCTCCCCGCGCCCATTGCCTTGACCCTATGCTCCCGCGATGAGGCTCGTCCTCCCCTGTCCCCGCATCGTCCGCGCCTCCCTCGATGCGCCACCGCGTGCACGCGCACCACCGTGTCGGCCACGCCGTCGCCCGCTTGCCGCTCCTGACCGTGCCCCGCCACGCTCACCTGTCGCCCCCCCGCGCGTGCCTACTCCGGGGCCGCAACCTGGCCGCTGCACCCCGCCTGTCCCTGTCGCGGCTGCTGCCCGGCGGGCAGCGCCTAACCAGGCGCAGGCGCCCGCACGCCCCTACGAGCCTGTTGCGCCCAAACCCGCTAACGCCGGCTGTGCCCGCTCGGGCAATGCCTGCTGCCCGCACCCATTAAGGCCCCTAGGCCCTATGACATGTGGGGCCCCAACCCCCGCCCCCCCATAACGTTTTTATAAAAAAAATATAATAAAAATAATTTAAATTATTAATTAATTAATTAAAGAATTAATTAAGTTAATTAATCATAATTAGATTAATCTAATCACTAATTAACCTAATTAACTGTTAGTTAACTAAACAGTCTATGACAAACGGGCCCCGTCTGTCAGTTTGACCGGTCAACGGTCACAGTTGACTGCTGATGTCATGCTGACGTCATGATCACATCAGCAAGCACTATTCCGGATAATGTTGGATTAAAATAATTAAATAAATGCTAAAAAGTGATTTAAATCTTTTAAAATCAATATAAAATAAACCGTAGCTCAGATGAAAATACTTTGTACATGAAAGTTGCTCAGAACGACGAGACGAATTCGGATACGCAGCCCGTTCGTCCGCCACACATCCCTAGCATAGCAAACTCGTAACTTTTCCCCTCCAATTCATCTGTCCAAAAACGCGAAACACCGGGAATACTTTCCAGGATGTTTTCCCCCTTCGCCGGTACCACCTCCTACCGCGTTAGGGCACACCTAGCACCGCGCATTGTCATGTCTTCCATCGTTATGCTTATGTTTGCATTATATTCATTGTTTCTTCCCCCTCTTCTCTCCGGTAGACTACGAGACCGACGTCGCTGCTGGTGCCCCGTTAATCCTTGATCACCAGATATCGCCTATTCTTCTCTATACTGCTTGCATTAGAGTAGTGTAGCATGTTACTGCTTTTCGTTAATCCTATCCTGATGCATAGCTTGTCCTTGCTACTACTGTTGTTACCTTTACCTGCAATCCTACATGCTTAGTATAGGATGCTAGTATTCGATCAGTGGCCCTACAGTCTTGTCCGCGTGCCATGCTATACTACTGGGCCGTGATCACTTCGGGAGGTGATCACGGGTATATACTATATACTTTATATACATGACACATGTGGTGACTAAAGTCGGGTCAGCTCGTTGAGTACCCGCAAGTGATTCTGATGAGGGGGCTGAAAGGACAGGTGGCTCCATCCCGGTAGAGGTGGGCCTGGGTTCCTGACGGCCCCCGACTGTTACTTTCTGGCGGAGCGACAAGGCAGGTTGAGACCACCTAGGAGAGAGGTGGGCCTGGCCCTAGTCGGCGTTCGCAGATACTTAACATGCTTAACGAGATCTTGGTATTTGATCTGAGTCTGGCCATTTGGTCTATACGCACTAACCAACTACACGGGAACAGTTATGGGCACTCGGCGTCGTGGTATCTGCCGAAGCTCTTTTTGACGTCAGCGACAGAGTGGCGCGCGCCGCATTGGACCCTAAGCTCGCGCTTGTATTAAGGGGGCTAGGTCTGCTTCCGGCCGCGTACGCAACGTGCAGGTGTGCAATGGGCCCAGACCGCTGCACGCATTGGATTTAGACTGGCGTGCTGACCTCTCTGTTGAGCCTAGGTGGGGCTGCGACGTGTTGATATTCCGCGGCCGGGCATGACCCAGAAAAGTGTGTCCGGCCAAATGGGATCAAGCGTGTTGGGTCATGTGGTGCACCCCTGCAGGGAAGTTTATCTATTCGAATAGCCGTGTCCCTCGGTAAAAGGACGACCCGGAGTTGTACCTTGACCTTATGACAACTAGAACTGGATACTTAATAAAACACACCCTTCCAAGTGCCGGATACAACCCAGTGATCGCTCTCTAACAGGGCGACGAGGAGGGGATCGCCGGGTAGGATTATGCTATGCGATGCTACTTGGTGAACTTACCATCTACTCTCTGTTGGGGAACGTAGCAATAATTCAAAATTTTCCTACATGTCACCAAGACCAATCTAGGAGATGCTAGCAATGAGAGAGAGGGAGTGCATCTTCATACCCTTGAAGATCGCTAAGCGGAAGCGTTACAAGAACGCGGTTGATGGAGTCGTACTCGCAGCGATTCAAATCGCGGAAGATCCGATCTAGCGCCGAACGGACGGCACCTCCGCGTTCAACACACGTACAACCCAGAGACGTCTCCTCCTTCTTGATCCAGCAAGGGGAGAGGAGAAGTTGAGGGAGAACTCCAGCAGCACGACGGCGTGGTGGCAATAGAGCTCGTGGTTCTCCGGGAGAGCTTCGCTAAGCACTACGGAGGAGGATGAGGAGGTGTATGAGGAGGGAGGGCTGCGCCAGGGAAGAGGTGCGGCTGCCCTCCCACCCCTCCACTATATATAGGGGCAAGGGGAGAGGGGGAGGCACCCTAGGGTTTCCCCTAGGGGGCGGCGGCCAAGCAGATTGGATCTCCCTAGGGAAAATCCTAGGGAGACTTGCCCCCCAAGCCAAGCAGGTGGAGGCTTGCCTCCCAAGCCAGGTGGAGGCGCCCCACCTCCCCAAGTAACGTGGGAAAGGGTGTGGGGGCGCACCACCCCTTAGTGGGCTGGTTTGCCCCTTCCCCTTTGGCCCATGAGGCCCTCCAACACTTGCCGGGGCTCCCGAAACACCTTTCGGTCATGCTGGCCATAGCCTGGTACCCCTGGAACACTTCCAGACTCCAATACCCTTCGTCCAATATATCGATCTTCACCGCCGGACCATTCCGGAACTCCTCGTGATGTCCGGGATCTCATCCGGGACTCCGAACAACCTTCTGCAACCACATACTATTTCCCATAACAACTCTAGCGTCACCGAACCTTAAGTGTGTAGACCCTACGGGTTCGGGAACCATGCAGACATGACCGAGACACCTCTCCGGCCAATAACCAATAGCGGGATCTGGGTACCCATATTGGCTCCCACATGTTCCACGATGATCTCATCGGATGAACCACGATGTTGGGGATTCAATCAATCCCGTATTCAATTCCCTTTGTCAATCGGTATGTTACTTGCCCGAGATTCGATCGTCGGTATCCCAATACCTCGTTCAATCTCGTTACCGTCAAGTCACTTTACTCTTTCCGTAACGCATGATCCCGTGGCTAACTCATTAGTCACATTGAGCTCATTATGATGATGCATTACCGAGTGGGCCCAGAGATACCTCTCCGTCATACGGAGTGACAAATCCCAGTCTCGATTCGTGCCAGCCCAACAGACACTTTCGGAGATACCTGTGGTGCACCTTTATAGCCACCCAGTTACGTTGTGACGTTTGGTACACCCAAAGCATTCCTACGGTATCCGGGAGTTGCACAATCTCATGGTCTAAGGAAACGATACTTGACATTAGAAAAGCTCTTAGCAAACGAACTACACTATCTTGTGCTATGCTTAGGATTGGGTCTTGTCCATCACATCATTCTCCTAATGATGTGATCCCGTTATCAATGACATCCAATGTCCATGGTCAGGAAACCATAACCATCTATTTATCAACGATCTAGTCAACTAGAGGCTTACTAGGGACATGTTGTGGTCTATGTATTCACACATGTATTACGGTTTCCAGTTAATACAATTATAGCATGAACAATAGACAATTATCATGAACAAGGAAATACAATAATAACCATTTTATTATTGCCTCTAGGGCATATTTCCAACAGTTTCCCACTTGCACTAGAGTCAATAATCTAGTTCACATCACTATGTGATTGTAATGAATCCAACACCCATGGGGTTTGTTCATATCTCGCTTGTGAGAGAGGTTACTAGTCAACGGGTCTGAACCTTTCAGATCCGTGTGTGCTTTACAAATCTCTATGTCATCTTGTAGATGCAGCTACCACGCGCTACTTCGAGCTATTCCAAATAACTGCTCTACTATACGAATCCGGTTTACTACTCAGAGTCATCCGGATAGTGTCAAAGTTTGCATCGACACAACCCTTTACGACGAACTCTTTCACCACCTCCATGATCGAGAAAATTCCTTAGTCCACTAGTTACTAAGGATAAGTTCGACCGCTATCACGTGATCCATTCCTGGATCACTCTTGTACCCCTTGACTGACTCATGGCAAGGTACACTTCAGGTGCGGTACACAGCATAGCATACTGTACAGCCTACGTCTAAAGCATAGGGGACGACCTTCGTCCTTTCTCTCTCTTCTGCCGTGGTCAGGTCTTGAGTCTTACTCAATACTCACACCTTGTAACACAGCCAAGAGCTCCTTCTTTGCTGATCTATTTTGAACTCCTTCAAAATCCTGTCACGGTATGCATTCATTTGAAAGTACTATTAAGCGTTTTCGATCTATCCTTATAGATCTTGATGCTCAATGTTCAAGTAGCTTAATCCAGGTTTTGCATTGAAAAACACTTTTCAAATAACCCTATATGTTTTCCAGAAATTCTACATCATTTCTGATCAACAATATGTCAACAACATATACTCATCAGAAATTCTATAGTGCTCCCACTCACTTCTTTGGAAATACAAGTTTCTCATAAACTTTGTATAAACCCAAAATCTTTGATCATCTCATCAAAGCGTACATTCCAACTCCGAGATGCTTACTCCAATCCTTAGAAGGATTGCTGGAGCTTTGCATACTTGTTAGCATCTTTCAGGATTGACAAAACCTTCTGGTTGTATCACATACAACCTTTCCTCAAGAAAATCGTCGAGGAAACAATGTTTTGACATCCTATCTGCAAGATTTCATAAATAATGCAGTAACTGCTAATATAATTCCAACAGACTCTTAGCATCGCTACGAGTGAGAAAGTCTCATCGCAGTCAACTCCTTGAACTTGCCGGAAAACATCTTAACGACAAGTCGAGCTTTCTTAATGGTGACACTTACCGTCATCATCTGTCTTCCTTTTAAAATCCATCTGCACCCAACAGCCTTACGACCATCAAGTAGTTCTTCCAAAGTCTACACTTTGTTTTTATACATGGATCCTCTCTCGGATTTTATGGCCTCGAGCCATTCGTCGGAATACGGGCCCATCACCGCTTCTCCATAGCTCGTAGGTTCATTGTTTTCTAGCAACATGACTTCCAAGACAGGATTACGTACCACTCTGAAGTAGCATGCATCCTTATCGTCCTACGAGGTTTGGTAGTGACTTGATCCGAAGTTTCATGATCACTATCATAAGCTTCCACTTCAATTGGTGTAGGTGCCACAGGAACAACTTCCTGTGCCCTGCTACACACTAGTTGAAGTGACGGTTCAATAACCTCATCAAGTCTCCACCATCCTCCCACTCAATTCTTTCCAGAGAAACTTTTCCTCGAGAAAGGACCTGTTTCTAGAAACAATCACCTTGCTTCCGGATCAGAAATAGGAGGTATACCCAACTGTTTTGGGTATTCTATGAAGATGCATTTATCCGCTTTGGGTTCGAGCTTATCAGCCTGAAACATTTTCACATAAGCGTCGCAGCCCCAAAATTTTAAGAAACGACAGCTTAGGTTTCTCTAAACCATAGTTCATACGGTGTCATCTCAACGGAATTGCGTGGTGCCCTATTTAAAGTGAATGCGGTTGTCTCTAATGCCTAACCCATAAACGATAGTGTAATTCGAAAAGAGACATCATGGTATGCACCATATCCAATAGGGTGCAGTTATGATGTTCGGACACACCATCACACTATGGTGTTCCAGGCGGTATTAGTTGTGAAACAATTTCCACAATGTCTTAATTGTGTGCCAAACTCGTAACTCAGATATTCACTCTATGATCATATCATAGACACTTTATCCTCTTGTCACGACGATCTTCAACTTCACTCTGAAATTACTTGAACCTTTCAATAATTCAGACTTGTGTTTCATCAAGTAAACATACTTAGCATCTACTCAAATCATCTGCGAAGTAAGAGCATAATGATATTCACTGCGTGCCTCAGAACTCATTGGATTGCACACATCAAAATGTATTACTTCCAACAAGTTGCTCTCTTGTTCCATCTCACTGAAAACGAGGCCTTTCAGTCATCTTGCCCATGTGGTATGATTTGCATGTCTCAAGTGATTCAAAATCAAGTGGGTCCAAATGATCCATCTGTATGGAGTTTCTTCATGCATATATGCCAATAGACATGGTTCGCATGTCTCAATCTTTTCAAAAACGAGTGAGTCCAAAGATCCATCAACATGGAGCTTCTTCATGCGTTTTATCCCAATATGACTCAAATAGCAGTGCCACAAGTATGTGGTACTATCATTACTATCTTATATCTTTTGGCATGAACATGTGTATCACTACGATCGAGATTCAATAAACCATTTATTTTAGGTGCAAGACCATTGAAGGTATTATTCAAATAAAAAGAGTAACCATTATTCTTCTTAAATGAACATCATAATCCAATCATGTCTATGCTGAATGTAAACACCAAATAACAATTATTTAGGTTTAACACCAATCTCGATGGTAGAGGGAGCATGCGATGCTTGATCACATCAACCTTGGAAACACTTCCAACACATATCGTCATCTCACTTTTAGCTAGTCTCCGTTTATTCCGCAGCTTTTATTTCGAGTTACTAACACTTAGCAACCGCACCAGTATCTAATACCCTGGTGCTACTAGGAGTACTAGTAAAGTACACATTAATATAATGTATATCCAATATACTTCTGTCGACCTTGCCTACCTTCTCATCTACCAAGTATCTAGGGTAGTTCTGCTTCAGTGACCGTTCCCCTCATTACAGAAGCACTTAGTCTCGGGTTTGGGTTCAACCTTGGGTTTCTTCACTAGAGCAGCAACTGATTTGCCGTTTCATGAAGTATCCCTTCTTTCCCTTGCCCTTCTTGAAACTAGTAGTTTTACTAACCATCAACAATTGATGCTCCTACTTGATTTCTACTTTCGTGGTGTCAAACATCGCGAATAGCTCAAGGATCATCATATCTATCCCTGATTTGTTATAGTTCATCACGAAGCTCTAGTAGCTTGGTGGCAGTGACTTTGGAGAACCATCACTATCTCATCTGGAAGATTAAATCGCACTCGATTCAAGCGATTGTAGTACTTAGACAATCTGAGCACATGCTCAACGATTGAGCTTTTCTCCCTTAGTTTGCAGGCTTAAGAAACTTGTCAGAGGTCTCATACCTCTTGACATGGGCACTAGTCTGAAATCCCAATTTCAGTCTTTAGAACATCTCATATGTTCTGCGACGTTTCAAAAACGTCTTCGGTGCCTCAATTCTATACCGTTTTAACATTACGCACTGAACTATCACGTAGTCATCAAAACGTGTATGTCAGATGTTCGCAACATCCACAAACGACGGTCGAGGTTCAGCACACCGAGCGGTGCATTAAGGACATAAGCCTTCTGTGCAGCAATGAGGACAATCCTCAGTTTACGGACCCAGTCCGCAGAATTGCTACCATCAACTTTCAACTAAATTTTCTCTAGGAACATATCTTAGTAGAACTAATGCGTAAGCTATGACATAATTTGCAAAGACCTTTTGACTATGTTCATGATAATTAAGTTCATCTAATCAAATTTTTTTAATGAACTCTCACTCAGATAGACATCCCTCTAGTCATCTAAGTGATACATGATCCGAGTCAACTAGGCCGTGTCCGATCATCACGGGAGACGGACTAGTCATCATCGGTGAACATCTCCATGTTGATCGTATCTACTATACGACTCATGTTCGACCTTTCGGTCTCTTGTGTTCCGAGGCCATGTCTGTACATGCTAGGATCGTCAAGTCAACCTAAGTGTTTCGCATGTGTAAATCTGGCTTACACCCGTTGTGTGCGAACGCTAGAATCTATCATACCCGATCATCACGTGGTGCTTCGAAACCACGAACCTTCGCAACGGTGCACAGTTAGGGGGAACACGTCTCTTGAAATTTTAGTGAGGGATCATCTTATTTATGCTACCGTCGTTCTGAGCAAATAAGATGTAAACATGACAAACATCACATGCAAATCATAAAGTGACATGATATGGCCAATATCATCTTGCGCCTTTGATCTCCATCTTCGAGGCGCGGCATGATCACCTTCGTCACCGGCATGACACCATGATCTCCATCATCGTGTCTTCATGAAGTTGTCTCGCCAACTATTACTTCTACTACTATGGCTAACGGTTAGCAATAAAGTAAAGTAATTACATGGCGTTTTCATTGACACGCAGGTCATACAATAAATTAAGACAACTCCTATGGCTCCTGCCGGTTGTCATACTCATCGACATGCAAGTCGTGATTCCTATTACAAGAACATGATCAATCTCATACATCACATATATAATTCATCACATCCTTTTGGCCATATCACATCACATAGCATACCCTGCAAAAACAAGTTAGACGTCCTCTAATTGTTGCATGTTTTACGTGGTTGCTATGGGTTTCTAGCAAGAACGTTTCTTACCTACGCAAAAGCCACAACGGTGATATGCCAATTGCTATTTACCCTTCATAAGGACCCTCTTCATCGAATCCGATCCGACTAAAGTGGGAGAGACAGACTCCCGCTAGCCACCTTATGCATCAAGTGCATGTCAGTCGGTGGAACCTGTCTCACGTAAGAGTACGTGTAAGGTCGGTCCGGGCCGCTTAATCCCACAATGCCGCCGAATCAAGATAAGACTAGTAACGGCAAGCAAATTGAACAAATCATCGCCCACAACTACTTTGTGTTCTACTCGTGCATAGAATCTACGCATAGACCTAGCTCATGATGCCACTGTTGGGGAATGTAGCAATAATTCAAAATTTTCCTACGTGTCACCAAGACCAATCTAGGAGATGCTAGCAACGAGAGAGAGGGAGTGCATCTTCATACCCTTGAACATCGCTAAGCGGAAGCGTTACAAGAACGCGGTTGATGGAGTCGTACTCGCAGCGATTCAAATCGCGGAAGATCCGATC
Organism: Triticum aestivum; assembly: GCF_018294505.1. Lineage (NCBI taxonomy): Eukaryota > Viridiplantae > Streptophyta > Magnoliopsida > Poales > Poaceae > Triticum > Triticum aestivum. Next base: position 99,546,716 of record NC_057796.1, read on the forward strand.
TAGCGCCGAACGGACGGCGCCTCCGCGTTCAACACACATACATCCCGAGGACGTCTCCTCCTTCTTGATCCAGAAAGGGGAGAGGAGATGTTGAGGGAGAACTCCAGCAGCACGACGGCGTGGTGGCAATGGAGCTCGTTGTTCTCCAGCAGAGCTTCGCTAAGCACTACGGAGGAGGATGAGGAGGTGTATGAGGAGGGAGGGCTGCGCCAGGGAAGAGGTGCGGCTGCCCTCCCACCCGTCCACTATATATAGGGGCAAGGGGAGAGGGGGAGGCGCCCTAGGGTTTCCCCTAGGGGGCGGCGGCCAGGCAGATTGGATCTCCCTAGGGAAAATCCTAGGGAGACTTGCCCCCCAAGCCAAGCAGGTGGAGGCTTGCCTCCCAAGCCAGAAGGAGGCGCCCCACCTCCCCAAGTAACGTGGGAAAGGGTGTGGGGGGCGCACCACCCCTTAGTGGGCTGGTTTGCCCCTTCCCCTTTGGCCCATCAGGCCCTCCAACACTTGTCGGGGCTCCCGAAACACCTTTCGGTCATGCTGGCCATAGCCTCGTACCCCCGGAACACTTCCGGACTCCAATACCCTTCGTCCAATATATCGATCTTCACTGCCGGACCATTCCGGAACTCCTCGTGATGTCCGGGATCTCATCCGGGACTCCGAACAACCTTCGGTAACCACATACTATTTCCCATAACAACTCTAGCCTCACCGAACCTTAAGTGTGTAGACCCTACGGGTTCGGGAACCATGCAGACATGACCGAGACACCTCTCCGGCCAATAACCAATAGCGGGATCTGGATACCAATATTGGCTCCCACATGTTCCACGATGATCTCATCGGATGAACCACGATGTCGGGGATTCAATCAATCCCGTATTCAATTCCCTTTGTCAATCGGTATGTTACTTGCCCGAGATTCGATCGTCGGTATCCCAATACCTCGTTCAATCTCGTTACCGGCAAGTCACTTTACTCGTTCCGTAACGCATGATCCCGTGGCTAACTCATTAGTCACATTGAGCTCATTATGATGATGCATTACCGAGTGGGCCCAGAGATACCTCTCCGTCATACGGAGTGACAAATCCCAGTCTCGATTCGTGCCAGCCCAACAGACACTTTCGGAGATACCTGTCGTGCACCTTTATAGCCACCCGGTTACATTGTGATGTTTGGTACACCCAGAGCATTCCTCCAGTATCCGGGAGTTGCACAATCTCATGGTCTAAGGAAACGATACTTGACATTAGAAAAGCTCTTAGCAAACGAACTACACGATCTTGTGCTATGCATAGGATTGGGTCTTGTCCATCACATCATTCTCCTAATGATGTGATCCCGTTATCAATGACATCCAATGTCCATGGTCAGGAAACCATAACTATCTATTTATCAACGAGCTAGTCAACTAGAGGCTTACTAGGGACATGTTGTGGTCTATGTATTCACACATGTATTACGGTTTCCAGTTAATACAATTATAGCATGAACAATAGACAATTATCATGAACAAGTAAATACAATAATAACCATTTTATTATTGACTCTAGGGCATATTTCCAACACTCTCTTCTACATGCTGCAAGATGGAGGTGGCCAGAAGCGTAGTCTTCGACAAGATTAGCTATCCCCCTCTTATTCTAGCATTCTGCAGTTCAGTCTACCGATATGGCCCTTTACACATATACCCATGCATATGTAGTGTAGCTCCTTGCTTGTGAGTACTTTGGCTGAGTACTCACGGTTGCTTTTCTCCCTCTTTTCCCCTTTCTATACCTGGTTGTCGCAACCAGATGCTGGAGTCCAGGAGCTAGAGATCCCGAGGATGATTCTACGTGGAGTTCGGCTTCGAGGAGTAGTTAGGAGGTCCCAGGCAGGAGGCCTTGCCTTTTCAATTGTTGCTACTTTTGTGCTAGCCTTCTTAAGGCCATCTTGTTTAACTTATGTCTGTACTCAGATATTATTGCTTCTGCTGACTCTTGTGTTTTTGAGCTTATGTATTCGAGCCTTCGAGGCCCCTGGCTTGTAATATAAAGCTTGTTTTATTTTAATTTGTGTCTAGAGTTGTGTTGTGATATCTTCCCGTGAGTCCTCGATCTTGATCGTACACATTTGCGTGTATGATTAGTGTACGGTCAAAACGGGGGCGTCACAAGTTCACGCGCACCACCATGTCGGCCACGCCATCGCCCCCTTGCCGCTCCTGACCGTGCCCCGCCACGCTCACCTGTCGCCCCGCCCGCGCGTGCCTACTCCGTGGCTGCAACCTGGCCGCCGCACCCCGCCTGCCCCTGCCCCGCGCCGGTGCCCTGCCGCGGCTGCTGCCCGGCGGGCAGCGCCTAACCATGCGCAGGCGCCCGCACGCCCGTACGAGCCCGTTGCGCCAGAACCCGCTAACGCCGGCTGCGCCCGCTCGGGCAGTGCCCACTGCCCGCACCCATTAAGGCCCCTAAGCCCTATGACATGTGGGGCCCCAACCCCCCCCCAGAACGTTTTTATAAAAAAATAAAAATAATTTAAATTATTAATTAATTAATTAATTAATTAAAGAATTAATTAAGTTAATTAATCATAATTAGATTAATCTAATCACTAATTAACCTAATTAACTGTTAGTTAACTAAACAGTCTATGACAAACGGGCCCCGTCTGTCAGTTTGACCGGTCAACGGTCACTGTTCACTGCTGATGTCATGATCACATCAACAAGCAATATTCTGGATAATGTTGGATTAAAATAATTAAATAAATGCTAAAAGTGATTTAAATCTTTTAAAATCAATATAAAATAAACCGTAGCTCAGATGAAAATACTTTGTACATGAAAGTTGCTCAGAACGACGAGACGATCCGGATACGCAGCCCGTTCGTCCGCCACACATCCCTAGCATAGCAAACTCGTAACTTTTCCCCTCCGATTCATCTGTCCGAAAACGCGAATCACCGGGAATACTTTCCCGGATGTTTTCCCCCTTCGCCGGTACCACCTCCTACCGCGTTAGGCCACACCTAGCACCGCGCATTGTCATGTCTTCCATCATCATGCTTATGTTTGCATTATATTCATTGTTTCTTCCCCCTCTTCTCTCCGGTAGACTACGAGACCGACGTCGCTGCTGGTGCCCCGACCGACTACGCTGTTGACGACCCCTACTTGCCAGAGCAACCAGGCAAGCCCCCCCCCTTGATCACCAGATATCGCCTATTCTTCTCTATACTGCTTGCATTATATTAGTGTAGCATGTTACTGCTTTCCGTTAATCCTATCCTGATGCATAGCCTGTCCTTGCTACTATTGTTGTTACCTTTACCTGCAATCCTACATGCTTAGTATAGGATGCTAGTATTCCATCAGTGGCCCTACACTCTTGTCCGTCTGCCATGCTATACTACTGGGCCGTGATCACTTCGGTAGGTGATCACGGGTATATACTATATACTTTATATACATGACACATGTGGTGACTAAAGTCGGGTCAGCTCGTTGAGTTCCCGCAAGTGATTCTAATGAGGGGGCTGAAAGGACAGGTGGCTCCATCCCAGTAGAGGTGGGCCTGGGTTCCTGACGGCCCCCGACTGTTACTTTGTGGCGGAGCGACAGGGCGGGTTGAGACCACCTAGGAGAGAGGTGGGTCTGGCCCTGGTCGGCATTCGCGGATACTTAACACGCTTAACGAGATCTTGGTATTTGATCTGAGTCCGGCCATTTGGTCTATACGCACTAACCAACTACGCGGGAACAGTTATGGGCACTCGGCGTCGTGGTATCAGCCGAAGCTCTTTTTGACGTCAACGACTGAGTGGCGCGCGCAGCATTGGACCGTAAGCTCGCGCTTGTATTAAGGGGGCTAGGTCTGCTTCCGGCCGCGTACCCAACATGCAGGTGTGCAATAGGCGATGGGCCCAGACCCCTGCGCGCATAGGATTTAGACCGGCGTGCTGACCTCTCTGTTGAGCCTAGGTGGGGCTGCGACGGGTTGATCTTCCGCGGCCGGGCATGACCCAGAAAAGTGTGTCCGGCCAAATGGGATCGAGCGTGTTGGGTTATGTCGTACACCCCTGCAAGGAAGTTTATCTATTCGAATAGCCGTGTCCTCGGTAAAAGGATGGCCCGGAGTTGTACCTTGACCTTCTGACAACTAGAACTGGATACTTAATAAAACACACCCTTCGTAGTGCCAGATACAACCCGGTGATCGCTCTCTAACAGGGCGACGAGGAGGGGATCGCTGGGTAGGATTATGCTATGCGATGCTACTTGGTGAACTTACCATCTACTCTCTTCTACATGCTGCAAGATGGAGGTGGCCAGAAGCGTAGTCTTGGACAGGATTAGCTATCCCCCTCTTATTCTGGCATTCTGCAGTTCAGTCCACCAATATGACCCTTTACACATATACCCATGCATACGTAGTGTAGCTCCTTGCTTGCGAGTACTTTGGATGAGTACTCACGGTTGCTTTTCTCCCTCTTTTCCCCTTTCTATACCTGGTTGTCGCAACCAGATGCTGGAGTCCAGGAGCTAGAGATCCCGAGGATGATTCTACGTGGAGTTCGGCTTCGAGGAATAGTTAGGAGGTCCCAGGCAGGAGGCCTTGCCTTTTCGATCGTTGCTACTTTTGTGCTAGCCTTCTTAAGGCCATCTTGTTTAACTTATGTCTGTACTCAGATATTATTGCTTCCGCTGACTCTTGTGTTTTCGAGCTTATGTATTCGAGCCTTCGAGGCCCCTGGCTTGTAATATAAAGCTTGTTTTATTTTAATTTGTGTCTAGAGTTGTGTTGTGATATCTTCCTGTGAGGCCCCGATCTTGATCGTACACATTTGCGTGTATGATTAGTGTACGGTCAAATCGAGGGCGTCACAACTTTGAATCGGGGGGGGGGGGGGGGAGTGTGCGGTCGAACCGCTAGGGTTTGGCTGTTCAGGGGGGATAAGGTGGAGTGAGAGGGAGCCGGTTGGGCTAATGGGCTGGCCGGCTGGGCCGTTCGGCCCAGTTGGCCAGGGGGTCCCTTTTCTGTTACTTTAATTTTGAATTGTTCTTCTTTTCTTTTATTTCTTTTTCTGTTTTAGCTTAGTTTCTTTTCTTTTCAAATCTAGGTTTACAAAATCTACTAACACCTAAATTAGTAATAGTAGTTATACCTCTGCCACAATTATTTTTGAATATAAAAAGTGGTTTACAATAATTTAATCATTTAAGAGACATTCAAATAATTGTTTCAACTACTGTTTTACTTATCTTAGAGCATTTAATTATTTTATAAAAATGTGGTTTCTTCATCAAAGTGATGTATGGAGTATTTTCCGCAAACCGAACATTTTAGTTTTGACTTTTGAAAACTTCAATTGTCTTAACTTTAATTCGAATCTTGAATTTGAATCCGTTTCGAACTAATGCAAGATCATCAACAGTAACCGAGGTGACGTGGCATCGTTAACGTGAGATTACTATAGCCTAATTATCCGGGCATCACAATATGGCAGAGAAAAAAATTCCAGAACCTGAAGTCTCATGACTACCACATGATTATGACGCAACTGCTTCCGGTTGCATTGAGGGGGCTTCTTCCGGAAAATGTTCGATTAGCCATTGTGAAGCTATGTGCATTCCTCAATGCAATCTCTCAAAAGGTAATTGATCCAGAAATCATACCAAGGTTAGAGAATGATTTGGTGCAATGTCTTGTTTGTTTCGAGTTGGTGTTCCCACCATCCTTCTTCAATATCATGACAGACGTCCTAGTTCTCCTAGTCAAAGAGATTGCCATTCTGGGTCCTGTATTTCTACAATATGTTCCCCTTTGAGAGGTTCATGGGAGTCTTAAAGAAATATGTTCATAACCGTGCTAGGCCAGAAGGAAGCATCTCCAAGGGCCATGAAAATGAGGAGGTCATTGAGTTTTGTTTTGACTTTATTCCTGACCTTAAGCCGATTGGTGTTCCTGAATCGCGGCATGAGGGCAGACTGGGTGGAAAAGGCACGCTAGGAATGAAAGCAATAATATGTATGGATGGGCATTCTCTCACTCAAGCACACTACATAGTTCTACAAAATTCCTCCTTGGTGGCTCCGTATATCGAGGAACACAAGAATATTCTACACTCCAAACACCTGGAGCAGTCTGACGACTAGATTACACGTGAACAAATGAGGACTTTCGCCGGTTGGTTGCAGACACATCTCATGCATGACGACGCTGTTGAAGATGAGCTGTACTTGCTGTCCAAGTTACCCTCTTCGAATATATTGACTTTCAAAGGGTACGAGATAAATGGGAATACATTTTACACGATCGCCCAAGATAAAAAGAGCACCAACCGAAACAGTGGTGTCTGCTTGGATGCAGCAAACACCAATAGGCCAAGGGACACATATTATGGTTACATAGAGGAGATATGGGAACTTTACTATGGACGTGATTTGAAAGTACCTTTGTTTCGGTGCAAATGGGTCAATCTAACAGGAGGCGGGGTAACGGAGACCTGCAGTACGAAATGAAAACAGTGGATCTCAACAATCTTGCGTATGCAGACGAACCATTCATCCTAGCCAATGATGTGGCACAGGTTTTCTATGTGAAGGACATGTCTACCAAGCCGAGAAAAAGAAAATATAAGGAAGCGAATACATCATACGATGAGGCAAAGTGCCACATAGTTCTTTCAGGGAAAAGAAACATCGTGGGAGTGGAGGACAAGACAGACATGACAGAAGATTATGAAAAGTTTCATGAAATTGCTCCCTTCATAGTGAATATTGACCCGAGCATCTAATTAAATGATGAAGATTGTCCATGGTTACGGCGCAAAGGGAGACACGCGAAGAAAAAGTTTTATACCCAAAGATCCCACTCTGGGATGTGACCGGCTTCACTGTCACCACTTTCTTCTCTAGTGAGTTTCGGACTTATATATCAGGAAAGTGCCACTTTGGACAAACCAGAGGGAATCTTTGTAATAGTTAGGGTATTTATGTGTTTTGGCATTTGAAACGCGAAGAAGTATTATGTACAATTCGTGTGCAAAATGGACAATCTCTTTCGAAGTATCAGGGTTTCGAACGAAAACTCGTTTGTTACAAAGGCATTTCATTTTTTAAAACTTATTTCAACTCCAGACTTTTTGTGTGTTCAGTATGCACCATTCGAAGCCGCGTCATCAATTTTCAACCCTTTCTGACTTCATTTGCTATTTTTCATGCATTTACTGATTTTTTGAGCTAAATGACCCTAAAATTGAAAAGCACTACAAATGAACTCTGAAAAGGTTGAAAGTTGGCATGGTATCATCATTTCACTCACATAGCATGTGCTAAAAAGTTGAGAGGGTTACGGCAAAATCTGGATACACTTCGTGTACAAACTGGACAATCTCTATCGAAGTATGTGGTTTGTGACGAAAACTCATCTCTTACAAAGGCATTTCATTTTTTAAATTATTTCAACTCCAGACTTTTTGTGCATTCAATATGTACCATTCAAACCCACGTCATCAATTTTCAACCCTTTCCGACTTCATTTGCTATTTTTCATGCATTTATTGATTTTTTTTGAGCTAAATGACCTTTAAATTGAAAAACACTACAAATGAACTCTGAAAAGGTTGAAAGTTGGCATGGCATCATCATTTCACCCACATAGCATGTGCTAAAAAGTTGAGAGGGTTATGGCAAATACTGGATGCACTTCGTGTACAAAATGGACAATCTCTTTCGAAGTATCAGGGTTTCGGACGAAAACTCGTCTGTTACAAAGGCATTTCATTTTTTTAAACAACCTAAGAACTACCAAATTGAATATAATGATAAAACACACTAATATTAGGCAGCAGAAAAAAGAATCACTAAAAACTCTATTTTAAAGTAAAGTTATTCACAAACTAGTGATTCACACAAAATTCAAATAATTCAAATTTAAACTATTCAAATTTGAAAACTACTGGCACTAACAGAAAGTTTATAATTTCTTTTACCTAAAGCAAAAGGATTCACAAAGAAACTCTAAATAAAGCAAAAAACAACTAAGAAACAAAAGAAAAAAATAAAGCAAAAAACAAAACAAAACTAAAAATTAAATAAATAATTAAAGCCTGCCTACTGGGCCGCCACGGCCTGCATACGACTAGAAACCCAACATCTAGTTGGGCCAGGACGCAGGCCCGCACGGCCCAGTAAGCCCCACAGGGCAACAAAGGTTCAATAGGCCCACAAAAGGCCTGCTTAGAGAGGAGCTCGAAACAGCTACTGCGCTGGGGCTTATAAACCAGTGCGGACGCCCTTCGCTGGGCGAGGTGGGACTAAACATCGATGCGCACCTCGCCTGCCAGCACACCACCTTTAGTCGCGGCTGGTGGCTCCAACCGCGACTAGAGACCCCCCTTAGTCGCGGTTGGAGCCACCAACCGCGACTAAAGGCCCCCCTTCCCGCTGCTTGGCCTGGCCAAAATTCACCCTTTAGTCCCGGTTGGAGGCTCCAACCATCCTCCAACCGGGACTAAAGGTCCCTCGTATATAAGCAACACTTATGAATTTTCTTTCTTCATTCGTCCTCTTCCGCTCCGTCGCCCACCTCGACGACGCCGTCAGGCTGCCCGACTGCGCCGCCGCCGCCACCGTTGGCCTCCACGCGCAGCTCCCGAGCTCGCCCGCGCCGCTCTGCACGCGCGCACCGTCGACGCCTCCGACACGCCGCCGTCGTCGTCCTCAGATGGAGCCCACACCCCGATGCCTCACACCTTCGATCCCCTGCCCCGACGAGCCCGCGCGCCGGCGCCTTGCTCCTCCGATCCCCCGCCCCGACGAGCCCGCGTCGCTCCTGCACGCTGCCTGGCCCCCACCACGACGACCGAGCCGACCCCCTGATCCCCGCGGTGAGCTCCGGCGGCGGCTGATACGTCTCCAATGAATCTATAATTTTTTGATTGTTCCATGCTATTATATTATCTATTTTGGATGTTTTATATGCATTAATATGCTATTTTATACTATTTCTAGGACTAACCTATTGACCTAGAGCCCAGTGTCAGTTTATGTTTTTCCTTGTTTTTGAGCTTCGCAGGAAAGGAATACCAAACGGAATAAAACCTTCGCGATGATTTTTCTTGGACCATAAGACACCCCGAAGACTTGGAGATGACGTTAGAAGAGCCGCGAGGCGGCGACAAGGGGGGAGGGCGCGCCCCCTACCTTGCCACCTCCTCGGGACTCCTCTAACCTAACCCTTGGCCCTATATATTCACATATATTCCCCAACCTCCAGAAAACACTTTTCCACCGCCGCAACCTTCTGTTCCCGTGAGATCCCATCTTGGGGCCTTTTTCGGCATCCTGCCCGAGGGGGATTCGATCACGGAGGGCTTCTACATCAACTCTATTGCCCTTCCGATGAAGCGTGAGTAGTTTACCACAAACCTACGGGTCCATAGCTAGTAGCTAGATGGCTTCTTCTCTCTCTTTGATTCTCAATACCATGTTCTCCTCGATGTTCTTGGAGATCTATCCGATGTAATCTTCTTTTGCGGTGTGTTTGTCGAGATCCGATCAATTGTAGATTTATGACCAGCTTATCTATGAATATTATTTGAATCTTCTCTGAATTCTTTTATGCATGATTTGATATCTTTGTAAATCTCTTCGAACTATCAGTTTAGTTTGGCAAACTAGATTAGTTTTTCTTGCAATGGGAGAAGTGCTTAGCTTTGGGTTCAATCTTGCGGTGTCCTTTCCGAGTGACAATAGGGCCAGCAAGGCACGTATTTGAAGGAAATATGCCCCAGAGGCAATAATAAAGTTTTTATTTTATATTTCCTTATATCATGATAAATGTTTATTATTCATGCTAGAATTGTATCAACCGGATACAAGTGTGGATACATAGGCAAAATACTGTATCCCTAGTCAGCCTCTACTAGACTAGCTTGTTAATCAAAGATGGTTAAGTTTCCTAACCATAGACAAGCGTTGTAATTTGATGAATGGGATCACATCATTAGGAGAATGGTGTGATGGACAAGACCCATCCGTTAGCTTCGCATAATGATCATTCAGTTTTATTGCTATTGCTTTCTTCATGTCAAATACATATTCCTTCGACTATGAGATTATGCAACTCCCGGATACCGGGGGAATGCCTTGTGTGCTATCAAACGTCACAACGTAACTGGGTGATTATAAAGATGCTCTACAGGTATCTCCGAAGGTACTTGTTGGGTTGGCATAGATCGAGATTAGGATTTGTCACTCCGAGTATCGGAGAGGTATCTCTGGGCCCTCTCGGTAATGCACATCATAAGAAGCCTTGCAAGCAAAGTGACTAATGAGTTAGTTACCAGATGATGTATTACAGAACGAGTAAAGAGACTTGCCGGTAACGAGATTGAACTAGGTATGAAGATACCGACGATCGAATCTCGGGCAAGTAACAGACCGATGACAAAGGGAATAACGTATGTTATCATTATGGTTCGATTGATAAAGATCTTCGTAGAATATGTAGGAGCCAATATGAGCATCCAGGTTCCGCTGTTGCTTATTGACCGGAGAGGTGTCTCGGTCATGTCTACATAGTTCTCGAACTCGTAGGGTCCGCACGCTTATTGTTCGATGACGATTTAGTATGATATGATTTATGTGATTTGGTGACCGAATGTTGTTCAGAGTCCCGGATGAGATCATGGACATGACGAGGAGTCTCGAAATGGTCGAGAGGTAAATATTGATATATAGGATGATAGTATTCGGACACTGGAAGTGTTCCGGATAGTATCGGGTATTTATTAAAGTACCGCGGGGGAGGGTTACCGGAACCCCCGGGGGGAAGATATGGGCCATAAGAGGGGAGCACCGATGATCCACAAGTATAGGGGATCAATTGTAGCTCTTTTTGATAAGTAAGAGTGTCGAACCCAACGAGGAGCGGAAGGAAATGACAAGTGGTTTTCAGCAATGTAATGTCTGCAAGTGCTGAAATTGTAAGTGATAGAGTAGTTTGATAGCAAGATAATTTGTAACGAGCAAGTAATGATAATAGTAACAAAAGTGCAGCATGGTATCCCAATCCTTTTGAGTAAAAGGACATGCCAAAACGGTCTCTTATAGTAAGCAAAGCGTTCTTGAGGGTACACGGGAATTTCATCTAGTCACTTTCACCATGTTGATTCGATTTCTGTTCGCTACTTTGATAATTTGATATGTGGGTGGACCGGTGCTTAGGTGCTGTTCTTACTTGAACAAACCTCCTACTTATGATTAACCCCCTCGCAAGCATCCGCAACTACGAGAAAAGTATTCAGAATAAATTCTAACCATAGCATTAAACTTTTGGATCCAATCGGTCCCTTACGGAATAGCGCATAAACTAGGATTTAAGCTTCTGTCACTCTTGCAACCCATCATCTAATAACTACTCCACAATGCATTCCCTTAGGCCCAAATATGGTGAAGTGTCATGTAGTCGACGTTCACATGACACCACTAAGGGAATCACAACATACATACTATCAAAATATCGAACACATATCAAGTTCACATGATTACTTGCAACATGATTTCTTGTGACACCCAAGTTTTTATTTGGATTTTTTTTTAAAAAGATTTTTATTTGACTTGAGGGGAGTGATTTAAATTTTTCTTCAAGAGAACTCTCACTCTCAAATATTTTTTCTTTATGACAAAAGTTTTATTTGGATTCAACCAAGATCTGTCTTTGGTCTTGGAGGTTCTTGCCTTTCACTTGGACTCAAGACAAAATATTTTCACTTGGGAAATGACTTTTGAAAATCTCCTTGAAATTTGCACTATGGCTTTTGGAAAGTCCTTTGCCACTTTCAACAAATTCCTTCTTGCCATGGCCCTAGTGCAAATCCTCTCCCCTAACCCTTCCCTCACCTTTGGACCATGTTTTACACCTAATCCAGCAAGTTGAACCTCCCCATGTATCTATTTCCATTTAAATCTTATTCAAACAAATTTCTGCCTTCTCTTCTAGCACTTGGAGAGTTACAAAGGAACTCCATTTTCTGTTTTGATTTTTGCCACCAAACCAACTCTCCTCCCTAGTCCTTTGAACCCTCAACCAAGATCCATGAAGATCCACTGGTCTTCAGTTCAAAATTTTCAAACTACACCTGCTGCAAGTTTGGACCAGAATTGTCAAATTTGGTGTAATTCATTCAAAACCTTCTCCAAAAATTCCAAGTAAAATCAAGCAGCCTCTGGGTGCATTGAGTGGTCACCTCACCAAGTTACAGCTCCAGAAAAATTTATCTCATTGCAAAATCCTTCTGTCGAACACCTGCAGCGCACTGTCTATGTCAAGTTCAGAGAACACTGCAGTGGCCTACTGTCGTTTTCTTCAGAGAAGGACGTCGATCTCGCGAGTGCCACCGCGTCGCCTTGCTCCTCGTCCCCGCCCTCTTGTTCCTGCACCGCACGAATGCCTGGCGCCTTGCGGGCGTCGGCGACGAGCAGCAGAAGGTGCGCCGCCCCGTGACCGACGCCGGCGGCGGCTTTGCGGACGCCAGCGGGAGACACGGCGCCGACGACGCCACCCAGCGCCGCCCAAACCACCAGAGCTCGCCGCGTGGCCTTCCACTCCCCCGAATGCGCTGCCGCTCTTGTCGTGAACCGCAGGGCGTGGAGCGCGCTCTCTGCCGCCGTTGAGCCCGTGCGGTCACCTCACCGTGGACCGACGCCATTACGCCAAGACCGACCCCGTTTAGCTGTGAAACGACTCCAGTAACCTCCACTGATGCTGCCTAGCCACTCAAACCTCCTGCCAATCCACTGCTCCGCTGTAATCGCTCGCTGGAGATTCTCCGTTCACGGCCACCCCGTCGATCTGCCTATAAATAGAGGCCCCGATCTTCAACTCGAGCACCCACCATCCCTGCACTCCCCCTAGAGCAAGCCTAGCCACTGGTAGAGCCCCGAGGAGGTCTCCTTCCTCGACTCCGGCCGCCGCGACCCGCCACGGGATCCAGCCCGATTCGCCCCCGTGTGTGCTCCTCCGCCTCCATTCTCTTGCCAGTAGCTTCACCTTGCATCCCTCGTTCTGACCCGCGCCTCAATTCGTAGTTTGCAGCCCTCCACCGGAGTTCCCCATCCTCACCCGAGCCGCCGTCCGCCGGAGATAGTGTCGCCGTCGACGTGGTGCTCCCCGTTGGACGAGTCCACCACCCACCGACGCGGAAGCTCTTGGTACCCTCCGTTTCTCCTAACTCGCCGTGGTTCGACGCCGGCGTCCACCGCAGTCTTCGGGCGCCGGCGAGCTTTTTAAACCTGACAGGTGGACCCCGCCTGTCAGCCTCTATTCTATTCTCCTCCGAACCGTTTTCTGTTGGCGCCTTCGGGCAAATACGTTTTCTCCTTTGCGCTTGCGCATTCCCAACCGAAGCGTTTTCTGTTTTCTCAGTTAAAACCCTGGAACTTTTCTGTTTCATTACAGATAAGTCCCTGGACAGAAACCTTTATAACTTTTTAATAAAAAGGTATTTTTGAGTGATTCTTTTTCTGACAATCTTCAAATTTTGTCTAGTTTTTTATGGGATTTATTTGAAAATTATTTGGAAAAGTTTCTGTGCATGTGTTGGTTTTCACGTTAGTACCCGTTTCGTGATTGCCGTAGGTTCCGGAAGAGGTGACGGAGCCGCGAACTTCGCCGAGCTAGACTCCGACTTCTCCGAACCAGGCAAGCATGTTTTGAACATTTGATATGACAGGTGTTTTGCATGTTCGCGTGAAAGTTTGTGCATGGCATATGAGTGTCGGTAAATACCTCGTTGCTTGTAAGGCAACGACCCGGTTGTTCCAAAGTCGCGATGATCTCTGATGAGAGATGGCCTAATCATGTGGTGACATGAAGGGCAGCAAGGTGGTACTGTTGTAGCATACCAGCCTTGCGTCATCCGACTTTCTCCGACGTTAACGTGGTTGGAGCCACGTTATCGTTCTCTTCCCGCATGTTCCAAAGTTGCGATGATCTCTGATGAGAGATGGCCTAATCATGTGGTGACATGAAGGGCAGCAAGGTGGTACTGTTGTAGCATACCAGCCTTGCGTCATCCGACTTTCTCCGACGTTAACGTGGTTGGAGCCACGTTACCGTTCTTTCCCCTTTCCGTGCTACCACATGTCTCATTGCCAGGATGCGGTTTAGTAAGTTGGTAACCTCTTTCCGTGTACACACCAAACAGAGAGGCCGGGATGATGGTACCTTGGCCCAGGATTAAAGCCAGTCATCCGGTCAGGGGGCATGGGTGTTTCCGGTTGGGACCGAGAGGGGGGGCACCCCCTTAGAGCGCGCGTATAGAAATTTGATCCCATGCTACGCGAGGTTGTAGCCTCCCCGTCTCAAGGTTTTTCTTGAATGTTGCCGAGGGTGATCCCTGGCTTCGGATGGTTGAATTGGGTGTGTACTGGTTAGACGTGTTTCTTCCAAAACACCGTAGATGGAACTAGTCCCCGTGACTACTGAAATCCGTTGGCTGTGGTTAAGTACAAACTCTGCAGAGTCAATTCTTTCCAAATCATCGTATCCATGATCAAGTAGTGTAAACATTATATCCATATCTATCCGTGTGAAAAACTTGTCCCCGGTGAACAAGCTCAAGTGGTAAATCCAGTTTTATTGTTATTCCTGTGGATGGACTAACTTTATATTTGTCGCATGCTTGTGATAATTTATGTTCCCGGACGATTGTATTATTGAGCTGTGATATAAGCCCTTTATGTGACGTCGCGCAGACGTCCGACTGTGGCATGTACTTGTTTCTTACTTTAAATATAAGCCCTTTATGTGATGTCGCACAGACGTCCGACTGTGGCATGCACTGTCTTTATTTCCTGTTGCAAGCCCTTTATGTGGTGTCGCCTCGACGCCCGACTGTGGCATTATTATTCCGCATTTTCCGCTCGAGGAGTCTTTCAGACACTCGTTTGGCATCCGCATTATTATTCCGCATTTTCCGCTCGAGGAGTCTTTCAGACACTCGTTTGGCACCCGCATTATTATTCCGCATTTTCCGCTCGAGGAGTCTTTCAGACACTCGTTTGGCACCCGCATTATTATTCTGCATTTTCCGCTCGAGGAGTCTTTCAGACACTCGTTTGGCACCTGTATTATTATTCCGCATTTTCCGCTCGAGGAGTCTTTCAGACACTCGTTTGGCACCTGTATTATTATTCCGCATTTTCCGCTCGAGGAGTCTTTCAGACACTCGTTTGGCACCAGTATTACTATTCTGCAGTTTCCGCTCGAGGCGTCATTCAGACCCTCGCTTGGCACCCAGTATTTATTATCTCTATGTCTGATCACACTGGTTAACTTGTTTCATGTGCTTCATGTTTACATTTGTTATACCTTATGTCCGAACTGTCTTCCGAGTACTTTCATAGTACTCACCTGGCTTGTTGTTTTGGCCAGATGTTGACGAAGGCGATCTCTTGGATGAAGAGTTTGATAGCGCGTCCGACGCCTAGAGGAGTCCCAGTCAGTCCTGCGCGATCCCGGATTTTGGTCACTTGTTTTGTATACGCTTCCGCCACCCGCAATAAGTCTTCTCGAGCCTCACTCCGACGCTCGAAGAGTTGTAGCCTTCTAGAATCATATCACTCGCTTCGCGGTGATATTTCCACCACCGTTATTATCGTGAGTTAGTAGTTTGCCACCCTATCCGTCGTCTTGTTTTAGCGGCGTGCATGTAATAAATTGTTGGGCAGTCTCTGCTCAACCTTGAATTATATTTAGTACTCCTGGTATTTTTCTTCTGTGACCAAGATATTGTCTACCAGTGAGAAGGAATTCTTCCTCGCTGGTCCGTAAAAGGGATTGGTCTCTCAATAATTATTTTATTGAAAAACCGGTTGTGACATTTCTCCCGTGACCTCAAGAACAAAAGTAACTAATCACAAATGATAATCATGCTCAGGATCAGAGGAGTATTAAATAGCATATTGGATCTGAACATATAATCTTCCACCAAATAAACCATATAGTAATCAACTACAAGAAGTAATCAACACTACTAGTCACCCACAAGCACCAATCTATAGTTCCGGTACCAAGATTAAACACAAGAGATGAACTAAGGTTGGAGAGGAGATGGTGATGTTGAAGATGTTGATGGAGATTGCCCTCCCCTAGATGGGAGAGTTTTTGGTGATGATGTTGACGATGATTTCCCCCTCCGGGAGGGAAATTCCGCCGACGGAATCGCTCCGCCGGAGGGCAAAAGTGCTCCTACCCAAGTTCCACCTCAAGACGGCGGCGCTCCGTCCCGAAATTCCTCTCTTTATTTTTTCTAGGTTGAAATGACTTATATACTAGAAGATGGGCACTGGAGGTGGGCCTGGGTGAGCACAACCCAACAGGGCGCGCCTGGGCTCCCTGGCGCGCCCAGGTGGGTTGTGCCCACCTGGTGGGCCCCCTCTGGTACTTATTGGCTCCCGTATTCCTCATTTATTCCATAAAAATTCCCCGTGAAGTTTCAGCTTATTTGGAGTTGTCCAAAATAGGTGGCCTGACGTAGCTTTTCCAGGTCCAGATTTCCAGGTCCAGCATGACCTAGGAAACTATGAATACCTTTGATATCTTTAGGACATGGCATTTTCTCAATTGCATCAACCTTAGCTTTGTCCACTTCAATACCTCTTTCAGAAATTTTATGGCCCAAAACAATACCTTCATTAACCATAAAGTGGCACTTCTCCCAATTCAAGACAAGATTGCTTA
Source organism: Triticum aestivum (assembly GCF_018294505.1). Taxonomy (NCBI): domain Eukaryota; kingdom Viridiplantae; phylum Streptophyta; class Magnoliopsida; order Poales; family Poaceae; genus Triticum; species Triticum aestivum. Next base: position 99,563,449 of record NC_057796.1, read on the forward strand.
AATAATCATCAAAAGACTTCCCATAAACAGAGAAGTTATCCATGAAAACCTCAACAATCTTTTCACAAAAGTCATAGAATATAGCAGTCATACATCTTTGAAAGGTAGCAAGTGCATTGCATAAACCGAAAGGCATACGTCTATAAGCATAAGTTCCAAAGGGACAAGTGAAAGTGGTCTTTTCTTGATCAGGTTGAGAAACAGGTATTTGTGAAAAACCAGAATATCCATCAAGAAAGCAAAAGTGTGTGTGCTTAGATAATCTTTCTACCATTTGATCAATAAAAGGAAGAGGGTAATGATCTTTTCTAGTTACTTTGTTTAATTTTCTAAAATCAATTACCATTCTATAGCCTGTAAAAATCTTTGTGGAATAAGTTCATTCTTGTCATTAGGAACAACAGTAATACCTCCTTACTTAGGAACACAATGAACAGGGCTACCCATCTACTATCAGCTATAGGATAGATTATACCTGCTTCCAGAAGTTTTAATATCTCCGTTCTTACGACTTATTTCATCGTCGGATTTAACCGACGTTGGTTATCAACAACGGGTTTAGCATCAGGGTTCATATTAATCTTGTGCTGACAGAGAGTGGGACTAATGCCCTTTAAACCATTAAGAGTATATCCAATAGCAGCTCGGTGCTTCCCTAGAATTTGAATAATCTTTCTTCTTCATGTTCTAAAAGGTTAGCACTAATAATAACATGATATATCTTCTTTTCGTCAAGATAAGCATATTTCAAAGTGTCTAGCAATTGTTTTAATTCAAACACAGGATCACCTTTAGGTGGAGGAGTACCTCCTAGAGTTTCAATAGGCAAATTGTGTTTAAGCAGAGGACGTTGTTCAAAGAAAATATTATCTATTTCATTTCTTTCATGCATATGTAAATCATTTTCATGGTCTAGCAAATATTGTTCCAGTGGATTAGTGGGAGGCACAGCAATAGAAGCAAGACCAATTATTTCATCCTTACTAGGCCATTCTTTTTCATGAAGCTTTCTACTAAATTTGGAAAAATTAAAATCATGAGACTCATCACCAAAACTAACACCGACAGTTTGTTTCTCACAATCTATCTTAGAGTTAACGGTGTTCAAGAAAGGTCTACCAAAAATAATGGGACAAAAATCATCTTGTGGGGAACGAAGAACAAGAAAATCAGTAGGGTATTTTATTTTCCCACATAAGACTTCAACATCTCTAACAATCCCAATTGGTGAAATAATATCTGTATTAGCAAGTTTAATAGTAACATCTATGTCTTCTATCTCTATGGGTGCTATGTCATTCATAATTTCTTGATATAAGGTGTAAGGAATAGCACTTACGCTAGCACCTATGTCAAATAAACCATGATAACAGTGATCTCCTATTTTAAGTGAGACAATGGGCTTGCCAACAACAGGTATGTGTTTATCCTTTTTATCAGGTTTGGCAATTCTAGCAGCTTCTTCACAGAAGTAAATAACATGCCCATCTACATTTTATTCCAAGAGATCCTTAACCATAGCAATACTAGGATCTACTTTAATTTGTTCATCAGGTTTAGGTGTTCTAATATAACTTTTGTTGACCACAGTCGAAACTTTAGCATGTTCCTTTATCCTAACAGGGAAAGGCGGTTTCTCAATATAAGCAGTAGGAACAATTGGATCAACATTGTAAAGTATAGTTTCTTCTTTAGCTAGTACCGATTCTTTAATTTCTTCTTTAATAGGTGGGTGATATTTAAACCACTTCTATTTAGGGAGATCAACATGAGTAGCAAATGATTCACAAAAGGAGGCTACTATCTCAGAGTCAAGTCCATATTTAGTGCTAAACTTTTGAAAAGCATCGGTATTCATAGAAGATTTAACACAATCATACTTAAGCTTAATACCTGACTCTTTACCTTCATCGAGTTCCCAATCTTCAGAGTTGCGTTTAATTCTTTCCAAAAGATCCCATCGGAATTCAATAGTCTTCTTCATAAAAGAACCAACATAAGAAGTATCAAGCATGGATCCATCATTATGAGAAAGCAGAGCATAAAAATTCTAAATAATAATTTCTCTTGAGAGCTCATGATTGGGGCATGAATATAACATTGACTTAAGCCTCCCTCAAGCTAGAGCGATACTTTCTCCTTCACGAGGCCAAAAATTATATATGTAATTCCGATCACAATGAACTAGATGCATGGGATATTTTTTTGGTGAAACTCCAATTTCAATCGATTCCAATTCCAAGACCCAATATCATCGCATAGCCTATACCATGCCAATGATTTTCCCTTCAAAGATAAAGGGAAAACCTTCTTCTTAACTTCATCTCCCGGTAAACCTGCAAGCTTAAACAATCCACAAATTTGTTCCACATATATCAAGTGCATATCAGGATGTTCGGTTTCGTCTCCTGCATAAGGATTAGCTAGCAGTTGTTCCATCATACCCGAAGGAATTTCATATTCAATATTTTCAGTAGGTGCAGTAGGTTGAGGGGTAGCTAATTGTGGTTCCGGTCAAGGTGAAGATACCCCGAACAAACCCCTCAAAGGATTGTTTTCCATAGTAACAAGTGATAATAAATTTCAGCACAGTATATAAATGTTTCCTTACCAAATTCCACTTCCCAAAGGCGCTTCACTCCCCGGCAATGGCGCCACAAAATAGCCTTGATGAACCACAAGTAGAGGGCATCAATTGTAGCTCTTTTCGATAAGTAAGAGTGTCGAACCCAACGAGGAGCAGAAGGAAATGACAAGTGGTTTTCAGCAAGGTAATGTCTGTAAGTGCTGAAATTCTAAGTAATAGAGTAGTTTGATAGCAAGATAATTTGTAACGAGCAAGTAATGATAATATTAACAAAAGTGCAGCAAGGTGGCCCAATCCTTTTGAGGCAAAGGACAGTGCAAAACGGTCTCTTATAGTAAGCAAAGCGTTCTTGAGGGTACACGGGAATTTCATCTAGTCACTTTCACCATGTTGATTCGATTTGTGTTCGCTCCTTTGATAATTTGATATGTGGGTGGGCCGGTGCTTAGGTGCTGTTCTTACTTGAAGAAACCTCCTACTTATGATTAACCCCCGCGCAAGCATCCGCAACTACGAGAAAAGTATTCAGAATAAATTCTAACCATAGCATTAAACTTTTGGATCCAATCGGTCCCTTACGGAATAGCGTATAAACTAGGGTTTAAGCTTCTGTCACTCTCGCAATCAATCTTGTAATAACTACTGCACAATGCATTCCTTTAGGCCCAAATATGGTGAAGTGTCATGTAGTCGACATTCACATGACAGCACTAAGGGAATCAGAACATACATACTATCAAAATATCGAACACATATCAAGTTCACATGATTACTTGCAACATGGTTTCTCCCGTGACCTCAAGAACAAAAGTAACTAGCCACAAATGATAATCATGCTCAAGATCAGAGGGGTATTAAATAGCATATTGGATCTGAACATATAATCTTCACCAAATAAACCGTATAGTAATCAACTACAAGATGAAATCAACACTACTAGTCACCCACAAGCACCAACCTGCAAGATTGAACACAAGAGATGAACTAGGGTTTGAGAGGAGATGGTGCTGTTGAAGATGTTGATGGAGATTGCCTTCCCCAAGATGGGAGAGTTGTTGGTGATGATGATGACGATGATTTCCCCCTCCGGGTGGGAAATTCCCCCGGCGGAATCGCTCTGCCGGAGGGCAAAAGTGCTCCTGCCCAAGTTCCGCCTCGAGATGGCGGCGCTCCGTCCCGAAAGTCCTCTCTTTATTTTTTCTAGGTTAAAATGATTTATATACCAGAAGATGGGCACCGGATGTGGGCCTAGGTGAGAACAACCCACCAGGGCGCGCCTAGGCTCCCTGGCGCGCCCAGGTGGGTTGTGCCCACCTTGTGGGCCCCCTTTGGTACTTATTGGCTCCAATATTCCTCATTTACTCCGTAAAAATTCCCCTTGAAGTTTTAGCTTATTTGGAGTTGTGCTGAATAGGTGGCCTGACGTAGCTTTTCCAGGTCCAGATTTCCCGCTGCCGGAATTCTCCCTCTTTGTGTGTACCTTGCATATTATGAGAGAAAAGGCATTAGAATTACTCCAAAAAGCATTATTATGCATAAAAACATCATAAATAACAGTAGGAAAACATGATACAAAATGGACGTATCAAGCACACCAGCCCACAAGGGGGGGCCGCTCCCTTAAGCAGGAGGCCGAATTGGAGAAGGAACAAGGGAGGTTCAGCCCCCCTTCCTTTCTTCCTCCCCCTTCCCTTTTCTCTGCGGCAAAAAAGGAAGGGGGGAGGACGAATTGAGGAGGACCCCAAGTAGGATTCCTCCTACTTGGGGCGCCCCCTTGCTGCTCCCCTCCCCCTCCCACCTATATATATGTGGGGAGGGGCGCCTAGAAGACACAACAACAATCGTTAGCCGTGTGCGGAGCCCCCCTCCACAGTTTACGCCTCCGGTCATTTCTTCGTAGTGCTTAGGCGAAGCCCTGTGCGAATCACATCACCATCACCGTCACCACGCCGTCGTGCTGATAGAACTCATTTACTTCCTTGACACCTTGCTAGATAGCGAGGGATGTCATCACGCTGAATGTGTGCAAAACTCGGAGGTGTCGTATGTTCGGTACTTGATCGGAGAAGTTCGACTACATCAACCGCGTTGTCAAACGCTTCCGCTTTCGGTCTACGAGGGTAGGTGGACACACTCTCCCCCTCTCGTTGCTATGCATCTCCTAGATAGATCTTGCGTGAGCGTAGGATTTTTTTTGAAATTGCATGCTACGTTCCCCAATAGTGGCATCCGAGCCAGGTCTATGCGTAGATGTAATGCACGAGTAGAACACAAAGAGTTGTGGGTGGTGATCGTCATACTGCTTACCACCAACCTTACATGACCACGTTCATGAGACCGGTTCCACCGACTGACATGCAACTAGTTTTGCATAAAGGTGGCTGGCGGGATTCTGTTTCTCCTACTTTAGTTGAATCGAATTTGACTGCGGCCAGTCCTTGTTGAAGGTTAAAACAACAAACTTGATAAATCACTGTTGTGGTTTTGATGCGTAGGTAAGAATGGTTCTTGCTAGAAGCCCGTAGCAGCCACGTAAAACTTGCAACAACAAAGTAGAGGACGTCTAACTTGTTTTTGCAGGGCATGTTGTGATGTGATATGGTCAAGACATGATGTGATATACGTTATTGTATGAGATGATCATGTTTTGTAAAAGTTATCGGCAACCGGCAGGAGCCTTATGGTTGTCTCTTTATTGTATGAAATGCAAACGCCATGTAATTGCTTTACTTTATCACTATGCGTTAGCGATAGTTGTAGAAGCAATAGTTGATGAGACGACCACGACGCAACGATGGAGATGAAGGTGTCGAGCCGGTGACGATGGAGATCATGATGATGGTTTGGAGATGGAGATCAAAAGCACAAGATGATGATGGCCATATCATGTCACATATTTTGATTGCATGCGATGTTTATATTTTATGCATCTTATTTTGCTTAGTACGGCGGTAGCATTATAAGATGATCCCTTCACTAAATTACAAGGTACAAGTGTTCTTCCTGAGTATGCACCGTTGCGACAGTTTGTCGTGTTGAGACACCACGTGATGATCGGGTGTGATAGACTCTACGTTCAAATACAACGGGTGCAAGACAGTTTTGCACATGCGGAATACTCAGGTTAAACTTGACGAGCCTGGCATGTACAGACATGGCCTCGGAACACTGGATACCGAAGGTCGAACGTGAATCATATAGTAGATATGATCAACATAGAGATGTTTACCATTGATAACTACTCCACCTCATGTGATGATCGGACATGGTTTAGTTGATTTGGATCACGTATCATTTAGATGACTTGAGGAATGTCTATCTAAGTGGGAGTTCTTAAGTAATTTGATTAATTGAACTTCAATTAATCATGAACTTAGTCCTCATAGTATTTGCAAATTATGTTGTAGATCAATAGCTCGCGTTGTAGCTCCCCTATTTTTGATATGTTCCTAGAGAAAAATGAGTTGAAAGATGGTAGTAGGAATGATGCGGACTGGGTATGATGACTACTTGATAGTTTAGTGCGCCATGCTTTACGGCTTAGAACCGGGACTTCAAAAACATTTTGAACGCTACAGAGCATATGAGATGTTCCAAGAGATGAAATTGGTATTTCAGTCTCATGCCCGTGTCGAGAGGTATGAGACCTCTGACAAGTACTTTGCCTACAAGATGGAGGAGAATAGCTCAGCCAGTGAGCATATGCTCAGAGTGTCTGGGTACTACAATTGCTTGAATCAAGTGGGAGTTAATCTTCCAGATAAGATAGCGATTGACAGAGTTCTCTAGTCACTATCACCAAGCTACTAGAACTTCGTGATGAACTATAATATGCAAGGGATGACGAAAATGATTCCCGAGCTCTTCGTGATGTTGAAATCAGCGAAGCTAGAAGTCAAGAAAGAGCATCAAGTGTTGATGGTTGACAAGACCACTAGTTTCAAGTAAAAGGGCAATACAAAGAAAGGGAACTTCAAGAAGAATGGCAAGCAAGTTGCCTCTCCCATGAAGAAGCCCAAAGCTAGACCCAAGCCTGAGACTGAGTGCTTCTACTACAAAGGAACTGGTCACTGGAAGCGGAACTGCGCTAGATACTTGGCGGATAAGAAGGATGGCAAAGTGAACAAAGGTATATTTGATATACATGTTATTGATGTGTACTTTACTAGTGTTCATGGCAACCCCTGGGTATTTGATACCGGTTCAGTTGCTAAGATTAGTAACTCGAAATGAGAGTTCCAGAATGAACAGAGACTAGTGTAAAGCGAGGTGACGATGTGTGTTGGAAATGATTCCAAGGTTGATATGATCAGCATCGCACACTCCCTCTACCTTCGGGATTAATGTTGAACCTAAATAAATGTTATTTGGTGTTTGCGTTAAGCATGAATATGATTAGATCATGTTTATTGCAATACGTTTATTCATTTAAGTTAGAGAATAATTTTTGTTCTGTTTACACGAATAAAACTTTCTATGGTCTTACACCCAATGTGAATGGTTTATTGAATCTCGATCGTAGTGATACACATATTCATAATATTGATGCCAAAAGATGCAAAGTTGATAATGATAGTGCAACATATTTGCGACACTGCCGTTTAGGTCATATTTGTGTAAAGCGCATGAAGAAACTCCATATAGATGGATTTTTTGAATCACTTGATTATGAATCATTTGATACTTGCGAACCATGCCTCATGGGCAAGATGACTAAAACTCCGTTCTCCGGAACAATGGAGCGAGCAAATGACTTATTGAAAATAATACATACTGATGTATGCGGTCCGATGTGTTGAGGCACGCGGCGGGTATCGTTATTTTCTTACCTTCACAGATGATTTGAGCAGATACGGGTATATCTACTTAATGAAACACAAGTCTGAAACATTTGAAAAGTTCAAAGAATTTCAGAGCAAAGTGGAGAATCATCGTAATAAGAAAATAAAGTTTCTATGATCTGATTGTGGAGGCAAATATTTGAGTTACGAGTTTGACCTTAAAACAATGTGGAATAGTTTCACAACTCACGCCACCTGGAACACCACATCGTAATGGTGTGTCCGAACGTCGTAACCGTACTTTATTAGATATGGTGCGATCTATGATGTCTCTTACCGATTTATCACTATCATTTTGGGGTTATGCATTAGAGACAGCTGCATTCACGTTAAATAGGGCACCGTCTAAATCCGTTGGGACGACACCGTATGAACTGTGGTTTGGCAAGAAACCTAAGCTGTTGTTTTTTAAAGTTTGGGGTTGCGACACTTACGTCAAAAGGCTTCATCCTGATAAGCTCAAACCCAAATCGAAGAAGTGCGCCTTCATAGGATACCCTAAGGAAACAATTGGGTACACCTTCTACCACAAATCCGAAGGCAAGATCTTTATTGCCAAGAATGAAAACTTTCTAGAGAAGGAGTTTCTCCCGAAAGAAGTGAGTGGGAGGAAAGTAGAACTTGATGAGGTAATTGTACCTTCTCTCGAACTGGAAAGTAGCTCATCACAGAAAACCATTCCCGTGATGCCTACACCAACTAGAGAGGAAGCTAATGATGATGATCATGAAACTTTAGATCAAGTTACTAGCGAACCTCATAGGTCAACCAGAGCACGATCCGCACCAGAGTGGTACGGTAATCCTGTTCTGGAAGTCATGTTACTAGACCATGACGAACCTACGAACTATGAAGAAGCTATGATGAGCCCAGATTCCAATAAATGGCTTGAGGCCATGAAATCTGAGATAGGATCCATATATAAGAACAAAGTGTGGACTTTGGTGGACTTGTCCGATGATCGGCGAGCCATTGAGAATAAATGGATCTTCAAGAGGAAGACGGACGCTGATGGTAGTGTTACTATCTATAAAGCTCGAATTGTCGCAAAAGGTTTTCGACAAGTTCAAGGTGTTGACTACGATGAGATTTTCTCACTCGTATCGATGCTTCAGTCTGTCCGAATCATGTTAGCAATTGTCGCATTTTATGAAATCTGGCAAATGTATATCAAAACTGCATCCTTAATGGATTTATTAAAGAAGAGTTGTATATGATGCAACCAGAAGGTTTTGTCAATCCTAAAGGTGCTACCAAAATGTGCAAGCTCCAGCGATCCATCTATGGACTGGTGCAAGCATCTCGGAGTTGGAATATACACTTTGATGAGTTGATCAAAACATATAGTTTTATACAGACTTGCGGTGAAGCCTGTATTTACAAGAAAGTGAGTGGGAGCACTACAGCCTTTCTGATAAGTATATGTGAATGACATATTGTTGATCGGAAATGATGTAGAATTTTCTGAAAAGCACAAAGGAGTGTTTGAAAGGAGTTTTTCAAAGAAAGACCTCGGTGAAGCTGCTTACATATTGGGCATCAAGATCTATAACATAAACAAGTCGCACTACTCATAAAGAAAATAAAAAAAAGACAGAGGACCGACCGGGTGCACTGGTTGCATGGATTGACACGTGGCAACTGCAAATTGGGGAAGGTGGCCGGGTACACAGGTTCCTTGTCAGGGTAGAACTGCCTAAAGATTTTCTGCCGGGCGTCCCCGGGCTTCTTGTTCTCGTTGAACATGGCAAACACGTACGTCTCGATCGGGCCTGGCCGCCTCGGCGTCCCGGACCGGACATGGTCGAGCAGCCCCTGGTTATACCTCCTGGCGTTCTCCATGGTGGCGGCGAAACCGCCGGCCGACGGCCATCCGCTCTCCGACACCACCACCCTCACGCCCGGCGCGGCGGCCCCTCTCGAGCGCCGCGTAGACAGCGTCCACCATTGCGTCGAAGAGGTTGATGTAGACCAGCCCGTTGCCGAGGTCCCTCACCGTGGCGCCCGGCTGGAACGTCGTGTAGTTCAGCCGAATGTCCCTCGGGTTGTCCCGGTACACGAAGTAGTGGTACACATTGGCCAGCAGCGGCGCGCCGGTGCTCACCAGGAACCGGGCAACGTCCGTCATGTAGGGCCGCGTGAACACGCCGGCGGACGACGGGTAGGAGTTGGCCACCACGTGGAACCGCACCGCGGTGGGCACCTTGATGGCGTCGCCGAGGCTTGCGGCAGAGAGCGCGGCGCGAACGTTGCGCATGGCTGGGAGGATGAACCCCGCATCGCCCGGGCGGATCTTGTTTCCGACGATGACGTAGCGGATGAGGACATCTGGGTAGTAAGCCTGAACGTTGCTCCGGACCCAGTCGGCGGCGTGGAAGGGGTCGGCGGCGAGGCCGCGGACTTGGTCGACGCCACCGACGTCGAGGACGAGGGCGATGCCACTGCCGCGTAGCACGGCGAGGGCCTCCTGGTCAGGGAAGTAGATGCGCATGGCGTGGATGTTGCTGGACCTGCAGAGCCGCACCACGTCGCGCCGCGCGGGGAGGTTGTCGCCGATCACGCCGTAGCAGACGTCGTGCACGGCTGCTTGCATGCGTGACGAAAAGCTCGGATCAAACAAAAGAAATCGTGTAACGATACTAGCATACTAGCATGGTTAAAAGCAAGGTAAGACTACCTCCCATTTTCTCAAAGGTTTGAACTCGATCAGCTCGGTAGATCAATGATCTGTATGCTTCGCTCTTCCCTCCTGCGATAAGAATTTCAATTGCTAGCATCTACGGTTAAATATACAGTGAGAGGTCAAATGAGACGCACGCCCCTTCAGTTCACCTTCCTGAACTTAATTAATGGGGCACTTCGTCTTCCTAGGCTTAATTAAGTTCCTGTTATTGGGCGATCGATCGTCTCACCTTTTTATTCGAAAATTGAATCGAGTGTTCACCGGAGCATAGCTGCAGTGCACCGGACGAAGTCGAAGAACCGCGCCACCATGTCCGACTGTCCTTTGCATGGGTTAATCGCTCCTATGCGACATCTTTGAGATGAATTGAAAGGAGTACGACGTAGTTGACAAAAATAGCTCTCGTGAGACATCTTTGAATCCAACTCTAGCGCCTATGCGACATGGCCCTATTTAACCATGAAATGCAAAACAAGGGGTTAGCTATTTGAGTAATGACACGCGGGACACACCAGTTATCCACATCAATGTGGAACCCATCACTTACTCACATGCGTGCGGGACCCACAACTTATCCACATAAGCATGCTCGTGCTCATCAGCGTGCCCCAATCCAAGCCAGCCACGAGCCCAAGCCAGCCCCATTGCTTGCCCTTCCCCTTTCCTTTCCCCCACCTTGTTCTTCCTCTTCTCCGGCAACGATGGGCGCCACCGGCGAGTGATGTCTAGCTCGACTTCGGCCTCCCGCCAATCATGGCCGCAGTACAGTCCAGTGCCGTTAAGAAGATGCCCCGATTGCCCGTGCATGGAGCCTCTGAAGCGTTTGACTTGTGTGAAGGAAGAAAATGGCAACCGTGGGCGCGAGTTTGTGAAATGCTTGAGCAAGCCACAGCCGGGGCATGTAAATCTGTGTACTTCACCAATCATATTGTATAATTTATGTAAATTTCTTTCTTTTTTCGTCAAATTTGGGCAGTGGATCTAGGGTTCATGCGCCGCCGACCCCCATTTTTCAGGTTCTAAAGAAATGTGGGCATTTCGAGTGGCTCGATGAGTACGCTGAGAGGTTGAAATTGGAGGGATCAACCCAAGAGCTCAATTTTGGGGGGCCGCTTGCTATGGAACACGCCCCCATTTGGCGGACAGAGCAGATCCGATGATGGATAGTGCTGAACTGAAGTGTGAATTGAAGAAAATGGGCAAACAACTAAAGCAGCTGATCAATTTGAAGCAACAAGCAAATATGATGGCTGGAGCATTCTATTGTTGTGTCATTGCTATGGGTTTCTTTTATTTAATGTTCATCATTCGTTAGAAATTGTTAGAGTTTTAGTTAGTGTGTCAAGCTAGTTTCAGGGGTCCCTAGTTTCAGTTAGTGTGTCTAGCTCGTAGTTTCAGTTAGTCCAGGGATCATTTGCTGGCTGAATTTGCATGAAGCAAAACTTGCCTGAATTCTTGTAATGATATTTTCAGTTACAGTTCTATTTAGTCCATGGATTATTTGTTCCCCTTGATGAATAAAATGCATCTGTCACATACACTGGCATCTAGCCCGTTCTTTAGTTATCAGAGAGTGCAGTGCAGAGTTCAGGGTCAAACAATACATTATTGGGCCGTGGGCTGATGACGACTGTGAGAAAAACCATCTCAGATTTCATGGCCTCAAGCCATTTGTTGGAATGTGGGCTCATCATAGCTTCTTCATAGTTCGTTGGTTTGCCGTTGTCCAACAACATGACTTCCGGCACAGGATTACCGTACCACTCTGGTGCGGAACGTGTTATGGTCGACCTACGAGGTTCAGCAGTAACTTGATCTGAAGTTTCGTGATCATCATCATTTCTTCCTCTCTGGTTGGTGTAGGCATCACGTGAACGATTTTCTCTGATGTGGTACTTTCCAATTCAAGAGAAGGTACAACTACCTCATCAAGTTCTACTTTCCTTCGACTCACTTCTTTCGAGAGAAACTCCTTCTCTAGAAAGGATCCATTCTCACCAACAAAGATCTTGCCTTCGGATCTGTGGTAGAAGGTATACCCAATAGTTTCTTTAGGGTATCCTATGTAGACGCACTTCTCCGCTTTGGGTTCGAGCTTGTGAGGCTGAAGCCTTTTGACATAAGCGTCGCATCCCAAAACTACGACAGCTTAAGTTTCTTTCCAAACCATAGTTCATACGGTGTCGTCTCAACGGATTTAGATGGTGCCCTATTTAACATGAACACGGCTGTCTCTAATGCATAACCCCAAACGATAGTGGCAAGTCGGTAAGAGACATCATAGAACGCAACATATCTAATAAAGTACGGTTACGACGTTCGGACACACCATTACACTGTGGTGTTCTAGGTGGCATGAGTTGTGAAACTATTCAACATTGTTTTAAATGAAGGCCAAACTCGTAACTCAAATATTTGCCTCCGTGATGAGATCGTAGAAACTTTATTTTCTTGTTGCGATGATTCTCCACTTCACTCTGAAATTCTTTGAACTTTTCAAATGTTTCAGACTTGTGTTTCATCAAGTAGATCTACCCATACCTACTTAAATCATCTGTGAAGGTACAAAATAACGATACCCGCCGCGTGCTTCAATACTCATCGGACCACATACATCGGTATGTATTATTTCCAATAAGTCATTAGCTCGCTCTATTGTTCCCGAGAACGGATTTTTAGTCATCTTACCCATGAGGCATGGTTCGTAAGTATCAAATGATTCATAATCAAGTGATTCCAAAAGTCCACCCGTATGGAGTTTCTTCATGTGCTTTACACCAATATGACCTAAACGACAGTGCCACAAGTATGTTGCACTATCATTATCAACTTAGCATCTTTTGGCATCAATATTATGAAGATGTGTATCACTACGATCAAGATTCAGCAAGAATAGACCATTCACTAAGGGTGCATGACCATTTTTATTTTTGAATTTGAGTCTCCATCTTCTCCTACAAAAGCACCAACTAGGAGGCAATATGATTGTACTTAAGTATAGGGTGTAGCTAATATGCGAGTGTGTTTAATGAATGGATCAATGTTTGAGCACGACGGGCTAGGGATAACTTATTTTAGCGTTGATATTTTGAAAGACATGGTTGCTTGTTGATATGATTGAATATCTAAATTATTATGTCAAAACTAGACTATTGCTTTGAATCACATAAAAGTCCAAATGGCCATGCTATAAAGAAAAGAATATGATATGACATGATAAACAACACTCCACATCAAAAATTCTATTTTTATCATTTACCTACTCGAGGACGGGCATGAGTTAAGCTTGGGGATACTGATACGTCTCCAACGTATCTATAATTTTTGATTGTTCCATGCTGTTTTATTATCAATCTTGGATGTTTTATGATCATTTTATAGTCATTTTATATCATTTTTTTGGTAATAACCTATTGACATAGTGCCAAGTGCCAGTTGATGTTTTTGCATGTTTTTTACATCGCAGGAAATCAATATCAGACGGAGTCCAAATGCCCCGAAACTTCACGGAGAATTTTTATGGGCCAGAAGGAACACAACGGGCCCTGGTTGTACCTGGGGGGAGTCCCGAGGAGGGGACAACCCACCAGGGCGCGCCAGGAGGCCTACGCGCACCCTGGTGGGTTGTGCCCACCTCGGGTGCCCCCGGGACCGCCTCTTTGCTCTATAAATACCCCCAAAAATTCCAGAACCCTAGGGGAGTCGACGAAATATTCATCCAGCCTCAGCTGAGTCCAGAACCACCAGATCCAATCTAGACACCATCTTGGATGGGGTTCACCACCTCCGTTGGTGCCTCTCCGATGATGCGTGAGTAGTTCTTTGTAGACCTACGGGTTCGTAGTTAGTACCTAGATGGCTTCCTCTCTCTCTTTTAATTCTCAATACAATGGCCTCTTGGAGATCCATATGATGTAACTCTTTTTGCGGTGTGTTTGTTGGGATCTGATGAACTTTGAGTTTATGATCAATTATATCTTTTTATATCCATGAAAGTTATTTGAATTTCTTTGATCTCTTATATGCATGATCTCTTATAGCCTCGTATTTCTTCTCCGATATTTGGGTTTTGTTTGGCCAACTTGATCTATTTGTCTTGCAATGGGAAGAGGTGCCCGGTAGTGGGTTCGATATTACGGTGTTGATCCCAGTGACAGAAAGGGAAACGACACGTATGTGTGGTTGCTACTAAGGATAAAATGATGGGGTCTATCTCTACATAGATAGATCTTGTCTACATCATGTCATCGTTCTTATTGCATTACTCCGTTTTTCCATGAACTTAATACACTAGATGTATGCTGGATAGCGGTCGATGTGTGGAGTAATAGTAGTAGATGCAGGCAGGAGTCGGTCTACTAATCTTGGATGTGATGCCTATGTAATGATCATTGCCTGGATATCGTCATGATTATTTGAAGTTCTATCAATTCCCCAACAGTAATTTGCTTACCCACCGTTTGCTATTTTTCTCGAGAGAAGCCACTAGTGAAACCTACGGCCCCCGGGTCTTCTTTCTCATATATTTGCCTTTGCGTTCTATTTTTCTCTTGCATTTATTTTCAGATCTATTAATCCAAAAATACCTTGCTAAAATTTATTTCTCTATATTTTATTTGGCGTTTGATCTATCAATCTACTACAATTTATCTCACGTCCGCTTGCCTATCTTGAGGCGCCGTACCCCGGAAGGGATTGACAACCCCTTTAACACGTCGGGTTGCGAGGTGTTGTTATTTGTGTGCAAGTGTTGTTTACGTTGTGTTGCTTGGTTCTCCTACTGGTTCGATAACCTTGGTTTCATCACTGAGGGAAATACCTACCGTCCCTGTGCTACATCATCCCTTCCTCTTTGGGGAAATACCGATGTACTCCTAGCAGATAGGAGCTTTCTGGCGCCATAGCCATGGAGACATCAAAAGGAATTTCTGGCACCGTTGCCGGGGAGGATCTTCAACATATACCAGGTTCGTAATGACAAATCTCATCTCCTCGCAATTTACATTATTTGCCTCTCGATTTCCTCTCCCCCACTTCACAAAAAATTAACGTTTTATTCGCCTCTCTTTTTCCGTTCGCCGTTTTCTTGCCAGATTTGTCTGTGTTTTTGCTTTCTAGTCTCGATGGCTAGCGTTCCTACTCCTCCGCTGTCACCAGATTTTGAAGTTCTTTACTTCAAGCAAAGACAAGGAGAAAATTTGAAAGATGCCTGGTATAGGCTTATGGAATTTTATCATGTTTCCAATCTAAAGGGGGATGCTAAGGTTTTACTTCGTAATTTTTACATAGGATTGGCTTTGCATCATAGACAACTTCTGGATTTTGCTGCTAAAGGAAATTTTATTGAGCTTGATGCTAATGCTTCCTATGAAATTTTAGGGGGAATTTTGGGAATTCCTCCTCAAAAGAAGGGGTTTTATTTTACCCCTAAGGGGGTTCAGATGTTGGACAAACTTGCTGATTTGCATAAACATATGGTTGAAATACAGAAATATAATGAACCCCTCAAAAACCTCAATGGTAGTATCAATAGCATGAATACCCTGATCACTCTTTGCAACAAGCGATTGGATATTTTTGATCTAAAGATGGTTTCTTTTCCGGAGAATTTAGGGAAGCGTAAAGAGCCTCCCGAGTTTGAAAAAACCCTTACAAAAGTTGCCAAAACTTCGGAAGACAAAACTTAGATCCTTGCTTTATGCCTAGCTAAGGGCGTAAAACTATAGCGCTTGTTGGGTGGCAACCCAATGAATAAAATTTATTTTTTCTTTTTTCTTTCTGTTCTTGTGTGTTTGAACAATTATGCTACTGGTATGATTGTGTTTTTTGTGTTTTAATTAGTGTTTGTGCCAAGTAAAGCCTTTAGGATCTTCTTTGGGTGATAGTTGTTTGATCTTGCTGAAAAACATAAACTTATGCACTCACGAAAATAATTTTCATAAATCACAGAAAAGTGCTTTTACCCTGATTCTTTTTTCAGAAGATTAATATACAAATTACCCAGGTCATCCTAATTTGGCCGAATTGTTTGAGTTACATAAGTATTCGAAAGTATCAGATTCCTATAGACTGTTCTGTTTTGACAGATTCTGTTTTCTTTGTGTTGTGTGCTTATTTTTGATGGCTCTATGGTTTTCTTTGATGAGTTTTTGCCATAGAGAAGTTGGAATACAGTAGATATAATACAAAAACAAAATATGAATTAGTTTGATGCAGTACTTATAGTAGTGGTTTGCTTTCTTATACTAACGGATCTCACGAAGGTTTTGTTGAGTTTTGTGTGATTGGAGTTTTCAAGTTTTGGGTTATCTTACGATGGATGAAAGAAGGTTAGAAGAGCCTAAGCTTGGGGATGCCCCGGCATGCCAAGCTATTATCCAAGAATGAGCCACCAACTAAGCTTGGGGATGCCCCCGAGTGGCATCCCCTCTTTCTTCTAATGACCATCGGTATTTTCCTCGAACCTATATTTTTATTCGTCACATGATATGTGTTTTGCTTGGAGCGTCTTGTATGATCTGAGTCTTTGCTTGTTTTATTTTGTGTTCTAAGTCATCAATCCTTGCTGGACACACTTATTTGAGAGAGCCAAATTTATTTCATGACTTGTTAGAATTGCTCTCTGTGCTTCACTTAAATCTTTTATGAGCTAGGACTTGCTCTAGTCCTTCACTTATATCTATTTGAGCATGGTGTGCTTAGTATTTTTGAAGAAATTCTCTCTTGCTTCACTTAAATTATTTTGAGAGAAAGAAAAAAAATTATGCTCATGATCTTCGCTTATATTTGTTTGAGCTTATGAAAAGCAACACATGAAAATTCGTCCCAAAGTGATAGATATCCAAGAAGGATAAAGTAAAAAAATCATGAAGATCATTGGACAAAATAAACTTGATTCTTGGTAATAGTTTTGAGATATGCTGATGTGATATGTGAGTTGTGTTGTTGAGTAATTATGCTTTAGTAAAAATATTGGTGTTAAAGTTTGTGATTCCCTATGCAAGTACGAAAGTCAATAGTCATGCAATGAAATTATATCCTACTTGTGGTGCATTATTCGGTGTTAATTATGCTTAATGCTTGCTTATGAGATTATTTGTTTCTTGGTTGGTCGCTTCTCAATCTTTTGCTAGCCTTCATTTTGCACCAAGTATGACCTCTACTTGTGCATCCAAAATCCTTTAAACCAGTTTTGCCACATGAGTCCACTATATCTACCTATATGCGGTATTCTTTTGCCGTTCTAAGCAAATTTGCATGTGCCATCTCTAATTTTCAAAATAAACTTCTCTTTTGTGTGTTTGTTTCGCTCGCGGAACGGTGATGGGTGCCTAATATTTTCCATGCTGGATGTGTTATTCTCACGATGAGTGTTTATTCACTTGTCATTGCACGAGAGTAAGGCAAAGGTTTTAGGGATGCCCAGTCCCGACTTGCAAAAATGAATTTACTTTATGTTGTCAAATAAGAAATTCCCTGGAAAGTGTTGGTATTGAGGGCAACCGTGGATACGAATAGCCATGGAAAGTGATAGAATGGTGGAAAAAGGAATAAACTTTATTTTCTGTTTGGGAACCGCCTATGGTATATCTAGCATGGAAAGTGCTCGGAATTCTAAGTCATTTTTGTTGGTGGGATGGATACACCTCCCAAAATGTTTTTATCTCTAATTTTTCACTTTGAGCTCTGGCACCTCTACAAATCCTTACTTCCCTCTGCGAAGGACCTTTCTTTTACTTTATGCAATTTTTATTTTTGAATTTGAGTCTCCATCTTCTCCTACAAAAGCACCAACTAGGAGGCAATATGATCGTACTTAAGTATAGCTAGGGTGTAGCTAATATGCGAGTGTGTTTCATGAATGGATCAATGTTTGAGCACGATGGGCTAGGGATAACTTATTTTAGCATTGATATTTTGAAAGACATGGTTGCTTGTTGATATGCTTGAGTATCTAACTTATTATGTCAAAACTAGACTATTGCTTTGAATCAGATAAAAGTCCAAATGTCCATGCTATAAAGAAAAGAATATGATATGACATGATAAACAACACTCCACATCAAAAATTATATTTTTATCATTTACCTACTCGAGGACGAGCATGAGTTAAGCTTGGGGATACTGATACGTCTCCAACGTATCTATAATTTTTGATTATTCCATGCTGTTTTATTATCAATCTTGAATGTTTTATGATCATTTTATAGTCATTCTATATCATTTTTTGGTACTAACCTATTGACATAGTGCCAAGTGCCAGTTGTTGTTTTTTGCATGTTTTTTACATCGCAGGAAATCAATATCAGACGGAGTTCAAATGCCCCAAAATTTCACGGAGAATTTTATGGGCCAGAAGGAACACAACGGGCCCTGGTTGCACCTGGGGGGAGTCCCGAGGAGGGGACAACCCACCAGGGCGCGCCAGGAGGCCCAGGCGCGGCCTGGTGGGTTGTGCCCACCTCGGGTGCCCCCGGACCGCCTCTTTGCTCTATAAATACCCCAAAAATCCCAGAACCCTAGGGGAGTCGATGAAATATTCATCCAGCCACCGCAGGGTCCAGAACCACCAGATCCACTCTAGACACCATCTCGGATGGGGTTCACCACCTCCATTGGTGCCTCTCCGATGATGCGTGAGTAGTTCTTTGTAGACCTACGGGTCCGTAGTTAGTAGCTAGATGGCTTCCTCTCTCTCTTTTGATTCTCAATACAATGGTCTCTTGGAGATCCATATGATGTAACTCTTTTTGCGGTGTGTTTGTTGGGATCTGATGAACTTTGAGTTTATGATCAGTTATATCTTTTTATATCCATGAAAGTTATTTGAGTTTCTTTGATCTCTTATAGCCTCGTATTTCTTCTCCGATATTTGGGTTTAGTTTGGCCAACTCGATCTATTTGTCTTGCAATGGGAAGAGGTGCCCGGTAGTGGGTTCGATCTTACGGTGCTTGATCCCAGTGACAGAAAGGGAAACGACACGTATGTATCGTTGCTACTAAGGATAAAACGAAGGAGTCTATCTCTACATAGATAGATCTTGTCTACATCATGTCATCGTTCTTATTGCATTACTCCATTTTTCCATGAACTTAATACACTAGGTGCATGTTGGATTGTGGTCGATGTGTGGAGTAATAGTAGTAGATGCAGGTAGGAGTCGGTCTACTAATCTTGGACGTGATGCATATGTAATGATCATTTCCTGGATATCGTCATGATTATTTGAAGTTCTATCAATTGCCCAACAGCAATTTGTTTACCCACCATTTGCTATTTTTCTCGAGTGAAGCCACTAGTGAAACCTACGGTCCCCGGGTCTTCTTTCTCATATATTTGCCTTTGCGATCTATTAATTTATTTTCAGATATATTAAACCAAAAATACAAAAATTCCTTGCTGCAATTTATTTCTATTTATTTTATTTGGCATTCGATCTATCAATCTACTACAATTTATCTCACGTCTGCTTGCCTACCTTGAGGCGTCGTACCCCGGAAGGGATTGATAACCCCTTTAACACATCGGGTTGCGAGGTGTTGTTATTTGTGTGCAGGTGCTGTTTACGTTGTGTTGCTTGGTTCTCGTACTGGTTCGATAACCTTGGTTTCATCACTGAGGGAAATACCTACCGTCGTTGTGCTGCATCATCCCTTCCACTTTGGGGAAATACCGACGTAGTCCTAGCAGATAGGAGCTTTCTGGCGCCATAGCCAAGGAGACATCACTCTCCCCCCGGGCATTAGCTTGAAATATCAACTTCAGCTCTTGGAACATCTCATATGCTCCATGGCGTTCACAAATCCTTTTGAAATCCCAGTTCCAAGCCATAAAGCATGGCGCACTGAACTATTGAGTAGTCATCAGATCGAGTATGCCGGACGTTCATAACGTCTGCATCAGCTCCTGCAGCAGGTCTGTCACCTAGCGGTGCATCAAGGACATAATTCTTCTGTGCAGCAATGAGGATAATCCTCAAGTTACGGACCCAGTCCGTGTAGTTTCTACCATCATCTTTCAACTTAGCTTTCTCTAGGAACGCATTAAAATTCAAGGTAACAGTAGCACGGACTATTGATCTACAACATAGATTTGCAAAGACTATAATGTTGCGAAACATAGCATGCAATTTCAAAAAAATTCCTACGCTCACGCAAGATCTAACTAGGAGATGCATAGCAATGAGAGGGGGAGAGTGTGTCCACGTACCCTCGTAGACTGAAAGCGGAAGCGTTTAACAACGCGGTTGATGTAGTCAAACTTTCTTCTCGTTCCGACCGAGCAAGCACCAAACGTACGTCTCCTTCGAGTTCTGCACACGTTCATCTCGATGACGTCCCTCAAACTCTTGATCCAGCAAAGTGTCGAGGGAGAGTTCCGTCAGCACGACGTCTCGTGGTGACGGTGATGGTGAAGTGATCCGCGCAGGGCTTCGCCTAAGCACTACGTGAATATGACCGGAGGCGTAAACTATGGAGGGGGGCGCCGCACACGGCTAACAATGTTTGTTGTCTGTTCTAGTGGTGCCGCCCCCCACATATACATAGGTTGGAGGGGAGGAGAGGCAGCCAAGGGGGCGCCCCAAGTAGGAGGAATCCTACTTGGGCACCTCGCAATTCGGCTTCCCCCTTTCCTATTCCTATTCGGAGTAGGAAGGGAAGAGGGGGAAGGGGGAATCCTATTCCCTTTTTCCTTTCCTCCTTCCCCTTCCTTCTCCAATTTGTCCAGCCCATATGGGGGGGCGCACCAGCCCCTTTGTGGCTGGTGTGTTTCCCCTCTTGGCCCATAAGGCCCATATCTTTTGCCGGGGGTGCCCGGAACCCCTTCCGGTGACCTGATAAGTACCCGGTACCCCCGGAACACTTCCGGTGTCCAAATACTATCATCCTATATATGATTCCTTACCTCTCGACCATTTCGAGACTCCTCGTCATGTCCGTGATCTCATCCGGGACACCCAATAACATCCAGTCAAAAAATCACATAACTCATATATTACAAAATCGTCATCGAACGTTAAGCATGCGGACCCTACGGGTTCGAGAACTATGTAGACATGACCGAGACACCTCTCCGGTCAATAACCAACATCGGAACCTGGATGCTCATATTGGTTCCCACATATTCTACGAAGATCTTTATCGGTCGTACCGTAATGACAACATACGTTATTCCCTTTGTCATCGGTATGTTACTTGCCCGAGATTCGATCGTCGGTATCTTCATACCTAGTTCAATATCGTTATCGGCAAGTCTCTTTACTCGTTCCGTAGTGCATCATCCCGTAACTACCTCATTAGTCACATTGCTTGCAAGGCTTATTATGATGTGCATTACCGAGCGGGCCTCTCCGATGATGTGTGAGTAGTTCTTTGTAGACCTACGGGTCCGTAGTTAGTAGCTAGATGGCTTCCTCTCTCTCTTTTGATTCTCAATACAATGGTCTCTTGGAGATCCATATGATGTAACTCTTTTTGCGGTGTGTTTGTTGGGATCTGATGAACTTTGAGTTTATGATCAGTTATATCTTTTTATATCCATGGAAGTTATTTGAGTTTCTTTGATCTCTTATAGCTTCGTATTTCTTCTCCGATATTTGGGTTTTGTTCGGCCAACTCGATCTATTTGTCTTGCAATGGGAAGAGGTGCCCGGTAGTGGGTTCGATCTTACGGTGCTTGATCCAAGTGACAAAAAGGGAAACGACACGTATGTATCGTGGCTACTAAGGATAAAACGATGGAGTCTATCTCTACATAGATAGATCTTGTCTACATCATGTCATCGTTCTTATTTCATTACTCCATTTTTCCATGAACTTAATACACTAGGTGCATGTGTTGGAAATATGCCCTAGAGGCAATAATAAAATGGTTATTATTATATTTCCTTGTTCATGCTATAATTGTGTAATCCGGAAATCGTAATACATGTGTGAATACATAGACCACAACATGTCCCTAGTGAGCCTCTAGTTGACTAGCTCGTTGATCAACAGATAGTCATGGTTTCCTGACTCTGGACATTGGATGTCATTGATAACGTGATCACATCATTAGGAGAATGATGTGATGGACAAGACCCAATCCTAAGCATAGCACAAGATCGTGTAGTTCGTTTGCTAGAGCTTTTCCAAATGTCAAGTATCATTTCCTTAGACCATGAGATTGTGCAACTCCCGGATACCATAGGAGTGCTTTGGGTGTGCCAAACATCACAACGTAACTGGGTGGCTATAAAGGTGCACTACGGGTATCTCCCAAAGTGTCTGTTGGGTTGGCACGAATCGAGACTGAGATTTGTCACTCCGTATGACGGAGAGGTATCTCTGGGCCCACTCGGTAATGCATCATCATAATGAGCTCAATGTGACCAAGTGTTTGGTCACGGGATCATGCATTACGGTACGAGTAAAGTGACTTTCCGGTAACGAGATTGAACAAGGTATTGGGATACCGACGATCGAATCTCGGGCAAGTAACGTACCGATTGACAAAGGGAATTGTATACGGGATTGATTGAATCCTCGACATCGTGGTTCATCCGATGAGATCATCGTGGAACATGTGGGAGCCAACATGGGTATCCAGATCCCGCTGTTGGTTATTGACCGGAGAGTCGTCTCGGTCATGTCTACATGTCTCCCGAACCCGTAGGGTCTACACACTTAAGGTTCGGTGACGCTAGAGTTGTAGAGATATTAGTATGCGGTTAACCGAAAGTTGTTTGGAGTCCCGGATGAGATCCCGGACTTCACGAGGAGTTCCGAAATGGTCCGGAGGTAAAGATTTATATATGGGAAGTCCTATTTTGGCCACCGAAAAATGTTCGGGATTTTTCGGTATTGTACCAGGAAGGTTCTAGAAGGTTCCGAAGTGGGGCCCACCTGCATGGGGGGACCCACATGAACGTGGGTAGTGGGGGCAAGGCCCCACACCCCTGGTCAAGGCGCACCAAGATCCCACCTTAGAAGGAATAAGATCATATCCCGAAGGGATAAGATCAAGATCCCTAAAAAGGGGGGATAACAATCGGTGGGGAAGGGAAATGATGGGATTTCTTTCCCCCACCTTTGCCAACGCCCCAATGGAGTTGGAGGGCAAGAAACCAGCCCCCTCCACCCCTATATATAGTGGGGAGGCGCATGGGAGCAGCACCCCAAGCCCTGGCGCCTCCCTCCCTCCCGTGACACCTCTTCCTCCCCGCTTGCGCTTAGCGAAGCCCTGCCGGGATCCCGCTACTTCCACCACCACGCCGTCGTGCTGCTGGATCTCCATCAACTTCTCCTCCCCCGTTGCTGGATCAAGAAGGAGGAGACGTCCCCGCTCCGTACGTGTGTTGAACGCGGAGGTGCCGTCCGTTCGGCGCTAGGATCATCAGTGATTTGGATCACGACGAGTACGACTCCATCAACCCCGTTCTCTTGAACGCTTCCGCGCGCGATCTACAAGGGTATGTAGATGCACTCCCCTCTCTCTCGTTGCTAGATGACTCCATAGATTGATCATGGTGATACGTAGAAAATTTTAAATTTCTGCTACGATCCCCAACAGTGGCATCATGAGCTAGGTCTATGCGTAGTTTCTATGCACGAGTAGAACACAAACTTGTTGTGGGCGTAGATGTTGTCAATTTTCTTGCCACTACTAGTCTTATCTTGTTTCGGCGGCATCGTGGGATGAAGCGGCCCGGACCGACCTTACACGTACACTTACGTGAGACAGGTTCCACCGACTGACATGCACTAGTTGCATATGGTGGTTAGCGGGTGTCTGTCTCTCCCACTTTAGTCGGATCGGATTCGATGAAAAGGGTCCTTATGAAGGGTAAATAGAAATTGGCATATCACGTTGTGGTTTTACGTAGGTAAGAAACGTTCTTGCTAGAAACCTATAGAAGCCACGTAAAAACATGCAACAACAATTAGAGGACGTCTAACTTGTTTTTGCAGCATATGCCTTGTGATGTGATATCGCCAAAAGGATGTGATGAATGAAATATATGTGATGTATGAGATTGATCATGTTCTTGTAATAGGAATCATGACTTGCATGTCGATGAGTATGACAATCGGCAGGAGCCATAGGAGTTGTCTTTATTTTTGTATGACCTGCGTGTCATTGAATAACGCCATGTAAATTACTTTACTTTATTGCTAAACACGTTAGCCATAGAAGTAGAAGTAATCGTTGGCGTGACAACTTCATGAAGACACGATGATGGAGATCATGGTGTCATGCCGGTGACGAAGATGATCATGGCGCCCCGAAGATGGAGATCAAAGGAGCAATATGATACTGGCCATATCATGTCACTATTTGATTGCATGTGATGTTTATCATATTTTGCTTCTTATTTGCTTAGTACGACGGTAGTAAGTAAGATGATCCCTTATAATAATTTCAAGAAAGTGTTCCCCCTAACTGTGAGCCGTTGCGAAAGTGATAGATTCTAACGTTCACATACAACGGGTGTAAGACAGATTTACACATGCAAAACACTTAGGTTGACTTGATGAGCCTAGCATGTACAGATATGGCCTTAGAACACAAGAGACCGAAAGGTCGAACATGAGTCGTATAGAAGATACGATCAACATGAAGATGTTCACCGATGTTGACTAGTCCGTCTCACGTGATGATCGGACATGGCCTAGTTGACTCGGATCATGTTTCACTTAGATGACTAGAGGGATGTCTATCTGAGTGGGAGTTCATTGAATAATTTGATTAGATGAACTTAATTATCATGAACTTAGTCTAAAATCTTTACGATATGTCTTGTAGATCAAATGGCCCACGCTAATGTTGCCCTCAACTTCAACGCGTTCCTAGAGAAAACCAAACTGAAAGATGATGGCAGCAACTATACGGACTGGGTCCGGAACCTGAGGATCATCCTCATTGCTGCCAAGAAAGATTATGTCCTAGAAGCACCACTAGGTGACGCACCCATCCCAGAGAACCAAGACATTATGAACGCTTGGCAGCAGCGTGCTGATGATTACTCCCTCGTTCAGTGCGGCATGCTTTACAGCTTAGAACCGGGGCTCCAAAAGTGTTTTGAGCAACACGGAGCATATGAGATGTTCGAAGAGCTGAAAATGGTTTTCCAAGCTCATGCCCGGGTCGAGAGATATGAAGTCTCCGACAAGTTCTTTAGTTGTAAGATGGAGGAAAATAGTTCTGTCAGTGAGCACATACTCAAAATGTCTAGGTTACACAACCGCTTGACTCAGCTGGGAGTTAATCTCCCGGATGACGCGGTCATTGACAGAATCCTTCAGTCGCTTCCACCGAGCTACAAGAGCTTTGTGATGAACTTCAATATGCAGGGGATGGAAAAGACCGTTCCTGAGGTATATTCAATGCTGAAATCAGCGGAGGTGGAGATCAAAAAGGAACATCAAGTGTTGATGGTGAATAAAACCAGTAAGTTCAAGAAAGGCAAGGGTAAGAAGAACTTCAAGAAGGACGGCAAGGGAGTTGCCGCGCCCGGTAAGCCAGTTGCCGGGAAGAAGCCAAAGAATGGACCCAAGCCTGAGACTGAGTGCTTTTATTGCAAGGGAAGTGGTCACTGGAAGCGGAACTGCCCCAAGTACTTGGCGGACAAGAAGGCCGGCAACACCAAAGGTATATGTGATATACATGTTATTGATGTGTACCTTACCATCACTCGTAGTAGCTCCTGGGTATTTGATACCGGTGCGATTGCTCATATTTGTAACTCAAAGCAGGAGCTGCGGAATAAACTGAGACTGGCAAAGGACGAGGTGACGATGCGCGTCGGGAATGGTTCGAAGGTCGATGTGATCGCCGTCGGCACGCTACCTCTACATTTACCTACGGGATTAGTTTTAAAGCTCAATAATTGTTATTTAGTGCCACCTTTGAGCATGAACATTGTATCTGGATCTCGTTTAGTTCGAGATGGCTACTCATTTAAATCCGAGAATAATGGTTGTTCTATTTATATGAGAGATATGTTTTATGGTCATGCTCCGCTGGTTAATGGTTTATTCTTAATGAATCTCGAACGTAGTGTTACACATATTCATAGTGTGAATACCAAAAGATGTAAGGTTGATAATGATAGTCCCACATACTTGTGGCACTGCCGTCTTGGTCACATTGGTGTCAAACGCATGAAGAAGCTCCATGCAGATGGACTTTTGGAGTCTCTTGATTACGAATTATTTGACACGTGCGAACCATGCTCATGGGTAAGATGACCAAGACTCCGTTCTCCGGAACAATGGAGCGAGCAACCAACTTATTGGAAATCATACATACGGATGTGTGCGGTCCAATGAGTGTGGAGGCTCGCGGTGGCTATCGTTATGTTCTCACTCTCACTGATGACTTGAGTAGATATGGGTATGTCTACCTAATGAAACACAAGTCTGAGACCTTTGAAAAGTTCAAGGAATTTCAGAGTGAGGTTGAGAATCAACATGACAGAAAAATAAAGTTCTTACGATCAGATCGTGGAGGGGAATATTTGAGTCACGAATTTGGCACACACTTAAGGAAATGTGGAATAGTTTCACAACTCACGCCGCTTGGAACACCTCAGCGAAATGGTGTGTCCGAACGACGTAATCGCACTCTATTGGATATGGTGCGATCTATGATGTCTCTTACCGATCTACCGCTCTCATTTTGGGGCTATGCTTTAGAGACTGCCGCATTCACTTTAAATAGGGCTCCGTCAAAATCCGTTGAGACGACACCGTATGAATTATGGTTTGGGAAGAAACCTAAGCTATCGTTTCTAAAAGTTTGGGGATGCGATGCTTATGTCAAGAAACTTCAACCTGAAAAGCTCGAACCCAAGTCGGAAAAATGCGTCTTTATAGGATACCCTAAGGAAACCATTGGGTATACCTTCTACCTCAGATCCGAAGGCAAGATCTTTGTTGCCAAGAACGGGTCCTTTCTAGAGAAAGAGTTTCTCTCGAAAGAAGTAAGTGGGAGGAAAGTGGAACTTGATGAAGTACTACCTCTTGAACCGGAAAGTAGCGCAGCTCAGGAAGATGTTCCTGTGGTGCCTGCACCGACTAGAGAGGAAGTTAATGATGATGATGATCAAGGTACTTCGGATCAAGCTCCTACTGAACTTCGTAGGTCCACAAGGACACGTTCCGCGCCAGAGTGGTACGGCAACCCTATCTTGGAAATCATGTTGTTAGACAACGGTGAACCTTCGAACTATGAAGAAGCAATGGCGGGCCCAGATTCTGACAAATGGCTTGAAGCCATGCAATCCGAGATAGGATCCATGTATGAAAACAAAGTGTGGACTTTGACAGACTTGCCCAATGATCGGCGAGCGATAGAAAACAAATGGATCTTTAAGAAGAAGACAGACGCGGATGGTAATGTTACCATCTATAAAGCTCGACTTGTCGCTAAGGGTTATCGACAAGTTCAAGGGGTTGACTACGATGAGACTTTCTCACCCGTAGCGAAGCTGAAGTCCGTCTGAATCATGTTAGCAATTGCCGCATACTATGATTATGAGATATGGCAAATGGACGTCAAAACGGCATTCCTTAACGGCTTTCTTAAGGAAGAATTGTATATGATGCAGCCGGAAGGTTTTGTCGATCGTAAGAATGCTAACAAGGTATGCAAGCTCCAGCGCTCCATCTATGGGCTGGTGCAAGCATCTCGGAGTTGGAACATTCGATTTGATGAGATGATCAAAGCGTTTGGGTTTACACAGACTTATGGAGAAGCCTGTGTTTACAAGAAAGTGAGTGGGAGCTCTGTAGCATTTCTCATATTATATGTGGATGACATACTGTTGATGGGACATGATATAGAATTCTTGGGAAGCATAAAGGCCTACTTGAACAAGTGTTTTTCAATGAAGGACCTTGGAGAAGCTGCTTATATATTAGGCATCAAGATCTATAGAGATAGATCAAGACGCCTCATTGGTCTTTCACAAAGTACGTACCTTGACAAGATATTGAAGAAGTTCGATATGGATCAGTCCAAGAAGGGGTTCTTGCCTGTATTGCAAGGTGTGCAATTGAGCACGGCTCAATGCCCGACCACGGCAGAAGATAGAGAAAAGATGAGTGTCGTCCCCTATGCCTCGGCCATAGGGTCTATTATGTATGCCATGCTGTGTACCAGACCTGATGTAAACCTTGCCGTAAGTTTGGTAGGAAGGTACCAAAGTAATCCCGGCATGGAACACTGGACAGCGGTCAAGAATATCCTAAAGTACCTGAAGATGACTAAGGATATGTTTCTCGTTTATGGAGGTGACGAAGAGCTCGTCGTAAAGGGTTACGTCGATGCTAGTTTTGACACAGATCTGGATGACTCTAAGTCACAAACCGGATACGTGTATATTTTGAATGGTGGGGCAGTAAGCTGGTGCAGTTGCAAGCAAAGCATTGTGGAGGGATCTACATGTGAAGCGGAATACATGGCGGCCTCAGAGGCAGCACAAGAAGCAATCTGGGTGAAGGAGTTCATTACCGACCTAGGAGTTATTCCCAATGTGTCGGGCCCGATGACTCTCTTCTGTGACAACCCTGGAGCTATTGCCCTTGCCAAGGAGCCCAGGTTTCACAGGAAGACCAGGCATATCAAGCGTCGCTTCAACTCCATTCGTGAAAATGTTCAAAATGGAGACATAGATATTTGTAAAGTATATACGGACCTGAATGTAGCAGATCGGTTGACTAAACCTCTCCCTAGAGCAAAACATGATCAACACCAGAACTCTATGGGTGTTCGATTCATCACAATGTAACTAGATTATTGACTCTAGTGCAAGTGGGAGACTGTTGGAAATATGCCCTAGAGGCAATAATAAAATGGTTATTATTATATTTCCTTGTTCATGATAATTGTCTATTGTTCATGCTATAATTGTGTTATCCGGAAATCATAATACATGTGTGAATACATAGACCACAACATGTCCCTAGTGAGCCTCTAGTTGACTAGCTCGTTGATCAATAGATAGTCATGGTTTCCTGACTATGGACATTGGATGTCATTGATAACGGGATCACATCATTAGGAGAATGATGTGATGGACAAGACCCAATCCTAAGCATAGCACAAGATCGTGTAGTTCGTTTGCTAGAGCTTTTCCAAATGTCAAGTATCATTTCCTTAGACCATGAGATTGTGCAACTCCCGAATAACATAGTAGTGATTTGGGTGTGCCAAACGTCACAACGTAACTGGGTGGCTATAAAGGTGCACTACGGGTGTCTCCGAAAGTGTCTGTTGGGTTGGCACGAATCGAGACTGGGATTTGTCACTCCGTATGACGGAGAGGTATCTCTGGGCCAACTCGGTAATGCATCATCATAATGAGCTCAATGTGACCAAGTGTTTGGTCACTGGATCATGCATTACGGTACCAGTAAAGTGACTTGCCGGTAACGAGATTGAACAAGGTATTGGGATACCGACGATCGAATCTCGGGCAAGTAACGTACCGATTGACAAAGGAAATTGTATACGGGATTGATTGAATCCTCGACATCATGGTTCATCCGATGAGATCATCGTGGAACATGTGGGAGCCAACATGGGTATCCAGATCCCGCTGTTGGTTCTTGACCGGAGAGTCGTCTCGGTCATGTCTGCATGTCTCCCGAACCCGTAGGGTCTACACACTTAAGGTTCGGTGACGCTAGAGGTGTAGAGATATTAGTATGCGGTTAACCGAAAGTTGTTCGGAGTCCCGGATGAGATCCCGGACGTCATGAGGAGTTCCGGAATGGTCCGGAGGTAAAGATTTATATATGGGAAGTCCTATTTTGGCCACCGGAAAATGTTCGGGATTTTTCGGTATTGTACCGGGATGGTTCTAGAAGGTTCCGAAGTGGGGCCCACCTGCATGGGGGGACCCACATGAACGTGGGTAGTGGGGGCAAGGCCCCACACCCCTGGTCAAGGCGCACCAAGATCCGACCTTAGAAGGAATAAGATCATATCCCGAAGGGATAAGATCAAGATCCCTAAAAAGGGGGGATAACAATCGGTGGGGAAGGGAAATGATGGGATTTCTTTCCCCCACCTTTGCCAACGCCCCAATGGACTTGGAGGGCAAGAAACCAGCCCCTCCACCCCTATATATAGTGGGGAGGCGCATGGGAGCAACACCCCAAGCCCTGGCGCCTCCCTCCCTCCCGTGACACCTCTTCCTCCCCGCTTGCGCTTGGCGAAGCCCTGCCGGGATCCCGCTACTTCCACCACCATGCCGTCGTGCTACTAGATCTCCATCAACTTCTCCTCCCCCGTTGCTGGATCAAGAAGGAGGAGACGTCCCCGCTCCGTACCTGTGTTGAACGCGGAGGTGCCGTCCGTTCGGCGCTAGGATCATCGGTGATTTGGATCACGACGAGCACGACTCCATCAACCCCGTTCTCTTGAACGCTTCCGCGCGAGATCTACAAGGGTATGTAGATGCACTCCCCTCTCTCTCGTTGCTAGATGACTCCATAGATTGATCTTGGTGATACGTAGAAAATTTTAAATTTCCGCTACGATCCCCAACAGCATGTTGGATTGCGGTCGATGTGTGGAGTAATAGTAGTAGATGCAGGTAGGAGTCGGTCTACTAATCTTGGACGTGATGCATATGTAATGATCATTGCCTGGATATCGTCATGATTATTTGAAGTTCTATCAATTGCCCAACAGTAATTTGTTTACCCACCATTTGCTATTTTTCTCGAGTGAAGCCACTAGTGAAACCTACGGCCCCCGAGTCTTCTTTCTCATATATTTTCCTTTGCGATCTATTAATTTATTTTCAGATCTATTAAACCAAAAATACAAAAATACCTAGCTGCAATTTATTTCTATTTATTTTATTTGGCATTCGATATATCAATCTACTACAATTTATCTCACGTCTGCTTGCCTACCTTGAGGCGCCGTACCCCAGAAGGGATTCATAACCCCTTTAACACATCGGGTTGCGAGGTGTTGTTATTTGTTTGCAGGTGCTGTTTACGCTGTGTTGCTTGGTTCTCGTACTGGTTCGATAACCTTGGTTTCATCACTGAGGGAAATACCTACCGTCGCTGTGCTGCATCATCCCTTCCTCTTTGGGGAAATACCGACGTAGTCCTAGCAGATAGGAGCTTTCTGGCGCCATAGCCAAGGAGACATCACTCTCCCCCCGGGCATTAGCTTGAAATATCAACTTCAGCTCTTGGAACATCTCATATGCTCCATGGCGTTCAAAAATCCTTTTGAAATCCCAGTTCCAAGCCGTAAAGCATGGCACACTGAACTATTGAGTAGTCATCAGATCGAGTATGCCAGACGTTCATAACATCTGCATCAGCTCCTGCAGCAGGTCTGTCACCTAGCGGTGCATCAAGGACATAATTCTTCTGTGCAGCAATGAGGATAATCCTCAAGTTACGGACCCAGTCTATGTAGTTTCTACCATCATCTTTCAACTTAGCTTTCTCTAGGAACGCATTAAAATTCAAGGTAACAGTAGCACGGACTATTGATCTACAACATAGATTTGCAAAGACTATAATGTTGCGAAACATAGCATGCAATTTCAAAAAAATTCCTACGCTGACGCAAGATCTAACTAGGAGATGCATAGCAATGAGAGGGGGAGAGTGTGTCCACGTACCCTCGTAGACTGAAAGCGGAAGCGTTTGACAACGCGGTTGATGTAGTCAAACTTTCTTCTCGTTCCGACCGAGCAAGCACCGAACATACGTCACCTTCGAGTTCTGCACACGTTCATCTCGATGATGTCCCTCAAACTCTTGATCCAGCAAAGTGTCGAGGGAGAGTTCCGTCAGCACGACATCCCGTGGTGACGGTGATGGTGAAGTGATCCGCGCAGGGCTTCGCCTAAGCACTACGTGAATATGACTGGAGGCGTAAACTATGGAGGGGGGCGCCGCACACGGCTAACAATGTTTGTTGTGTGTTCTAGAGGTGCCACCCCCTCATATACATATGTTGGAGAGAAGGAGAGGCAGCCAAGGGGGCGCCCCAAGTAGGAGGAATCCTACTTGGGCACCTCCCAATTCGGCTTCCCCCTTTCCTATTCCTATTCGGAGTAGGAAGGGAAGAGGGGGAAGGGGGAATCCTATTCCCTTTTTCCTTTCCTCCTTCCCCTTCCTTCTCCAATTTGGCCAGCCCATATGGGGGGGCGCACCAGCCCCTTTGTGGCTGGTGTGTTTCCCCTCTTGGCCCATAAGGCCCATATCTTTTGCCGGGGGTGCCCGGAACCCCTTCCGGTGACCTGATAAGTACCCGGTACCCCCGGAACACTTCCGGTGTCCAAATACTATCGTCCTATATATGTTTCTTTACCTCTCGACCATTTTGAGACTCCTCGTCATGTCCGTGATCTCATTCGGGACTCCAAATAACATCCAGTCACCAAAATCACATAACTCATATAATACAAAATCGTCATCGAACGTTAAGCATGCGGACCCTACGGGTTCGAGAACTATGTAGACATGACCGAGAAACCTCTCCGGTCAATAACCAACAGCGGAACCTGGATGCTCATATTGGTTCCCACATATTCTACGAAGATCTTTATCGGTCGTACCGTAATGACAACATATGTTATTCCCTTTGTCATCGGTATGTTACTTGCCCGAGATTCGATCGTCGGTATCTTCATACCTAGTTCAATCTCGTTATCGGCAAGTCTCTTTACTCGTTCCATAGTGCATCATCCCGTAACTACCTCATTAGTCACATTGCTTGCAAGGCTTATTATGATGTGCATTACTGAGAGGGCCTAGAGATACCTCTCAGATACTCGGAGTGACAAATCCTAATCTCGATCTATGCCAACCCAACAAACACCTTCGGAGATACCTGTAGAGCATCTTTATAATCACCCAGTTATGTTGTGACATTTGATAGCACACAAGGTATTCCTTCGGTATCTGGGAGTTGCATAATCTCATAGTCAAAGGAATATGTATAAGTCATGAGGAAAGCAATAGCAATAAAACTAAATGATCATTATGCTAAGCTAACGGATGGGTCTTGTCCACCACATCATTCTCCTAATGATGTGATCCTGTTCATCAAATGAGGACACATGTTTATGGTTAGGAAACTTAACCATCTTTGATTAACGAGCTAGTCTAGTAGAGGCTTACTAGGGACACGGTGTTTTGTCTATGTATCCACACATGTATCAAGTTTCCGGTTAATACAATTCTAGCGTGAATAATAAATATTTATCATGATATAAGGAAATATAAAATAACAACTTTATTATTGCCTCTAGGGCATATTTCCTTCAGTCTCCACTTGCACTAGAGTCAATAATCTACTTCACATCGCCATGTGATTTAACACCAATAGTTCACATCACCATGTGATTAACACCCATAGTTCACATCTCCATGTGACCAACACTCAAGGGTTTACTAGAGTCAGTAATCTAGTTCACGTCGCCATGTGATTAACACCCAAAGAGTACTAAGGTGTGATCATGTTTTGCTTGTGAGAGAGGTTTAGTCAACGGGTCTGCCACATTTAGATCCATATGTATTTTGCAAATTTCTATGTCTAGAATACTCTGCATGGAGCTACTCTAACTAATTGCTCCCACTTTCAATATGCATCCAGATTGAGACTCAGAGTCATACGGATTAGTGTCAAAGCTTGCATCGATGCAACCCTTTACGATGAACTCTTTGTCACTTCCATAATCAAGAAAACATTTCCTTAGTCCTTTCTAGGTACCTAAGGATAATTTTGACCGTTGTCCAGTGATCTACTCCTGGATCACTATTGTATCCCCTTGCCAAACTCATGGCAAGGTACACAATAGGTCTGGTATACAGCATGGCATACTTAATAGAACCTATGGCTAAGGCATAGGGAATGACTTTCATTCTCTTTCTATCTTCTGCCGTGGTCGGGTTTTGAGTCTTACTCAATTTCATACCTTACAACTCAGGCAAGAACTCCTTCTTTGACTGATCCATTTTGAACTCCTTCAAAATCTTATCAAGGTATGTACTGATCGAAAGCCTTATCAAGTGTCTTGATCTATCTCTATAGATCTTGATGCCCAATATGTAAGCAGCTTCACCGAGGTCTTTCTTTGAAAAGCTCCTTTCAAACACTCCTTTATGCTTTCCAGAAAATTCTACATCATTTCCCATCAACAATATGTCATTCACATATACTTATCAGAAAGGCTGTAGTGCTCCCACTCACTTTCTTGTAAATACAGGCTTCACCGCAAGTCTGTATAAAAATATATCCTTTGATCAACTTATCAAAGCATATATTCCAACTCTGAGATGCTTGCACCAGTCCATAGATGGATCGCTGGAGTTTGCATACTTTGTTAGCACCTTTAGGATCGACAAAATCCTTTGGTTGCATCATATACAACTCTTCTTTATGAAATCCATTAAGGAATGCAGTTTTGACATCCATTTGCCAGATTTAATAAAATGCGGCAATTGCTAACATGATTCGGATAGACTTAAGCATTGCTACGAGTGAGAAAATCTCATCGTAGTCAACACTTTGAACTTGTCGAAAACCTTTTGCGACAATTCAAGCTTTGTAGAGAGTAACACTACCATCAGCGTCCGTCTTCCTCTTGAAGATCCATTTTATTCTCAATGGCTTGCCGATCATCGGGCAAGTCTACCAAAGTCCATACTTTGTTCTCATACATGGATGCCATCTCAGATTTCATGGCTTCGAGCCATTTCTCAGAATCTGGGCTCATCATCGCTTCCTCATAGTTCATAGGTTAGGCATGGTCTAGTAACATGACTTCCAGGACAGGATAATTGTACCATTTTGGGTGCGGAACGTGCTCTGGTTGACCTATGAGGTTTGGTAGTAACATGATCTGAAGTTTCATGATCATTATCATTAGCTTCCTCTCTAGTTGGTGTAGGCAGCATGGGAACAAATTTCTTTGATGAGCTACTTTCCAAATTGAGAGAAGGTACAGTTACCTCATCAAGTTCTACTTTCCTCCCACTCACTTCTTTAGAGAGAAATTCCTCCTCTAGAAAGGATCCATTCTTAGCAACAAATATCTTGCCTTCGGATCTATGATAGAAGGTGTACCCAACAGTTTCTTTTGGGTATCCTATGAAGATGCACTTCTCTGATTTGGGTTCGAGCTTATCAGGCTGAAGCTTTTTCACATAAGCATCGCAGCCCCAAATTTTAAGACAGGACTACTTAGGTTTCTTGCCAAACCACAGTTCATACGGTGTCGTCTCAACGGATTTAGATGGTGCCCTATTGAACGTGAATGCAGCTGTCTCTAATGCATAACCCCAAAACGATAGTGGTAAATCGGTAAGAGACATCATAGATCGCACCATATCTAATAAAGTACGGTTACGACGTTCGGACACACCATTACGCTGTGGTGTTCCAGGTGGCGTGAGTTGTGAAACTATTCCACATTGTTTTAAATGAAGGCCAAACTTGTAACTCAAATATTTGCCTCCGCGATCAGACCGTAGAAACTTTATTTTTTTGTTACGATGATTCTCCACTTCACTCTGAAATTCTTTGAACTTTTCAAATGTTTCAGACTTGTGTTTCATTAAGTAGATATACCCATATCTGCTCAAATCATCTATGAAGGTCAGAAAATAACGATACCTGCCACGAGCCTCAACACTCATCGGACCGCATACATCGGTATGTATTATTTCCAATAAGTCATTGGCTCGCTCCATTGTTCCAAAGAACGGAGTTTTAGTCATCTTGTCCATGAGGCATGTTTCGGAAGTATCAAATGATTCATAATCAAGTGATTCCAAAAATCCATCCATATGGAGTTTCTTCATGCGCTTTACACCAATACGACTTAAACGGCAGTGCCACAAATATGTTGCACTATCATTATCAACTTTGCATCTTTTGGCATCAATATTATGAATATATGTATCACTACAATCGAGATTCAATAAACCATTCACATTGGTTGTATGACCATTGAAGGTTTTATTCATGTAAACAGAGTAACAATTATTCTCTGACTTAAATGAATAACTGTATTGCAATAAACATGATCTAATCATATTCATGCTCAACACAAACACCAAATAACATTTATTTAGGTTCAACACTAATCCCGAAGGTAGATGGAGTGTGCGATGGAGATCGTATCAACCTTGGAATCACTTCCAACACACATCGTCACTTCACCCTTAACTAGTCTCTGTTCATTCCGCAACTCCTGTTTTGAGTTATTAATCTTAGCAACTGAACCGGTATCAAATACCCAGGGGTTATTATGAACACTAGTGTCGGTGTACAAAAGTAGGGGCCCTCTTTGTACCCCTTTACTTGTGCACGGGCGATCAGAGCCGCGCCTGTGGCCACACTTAGCAGGGCAGAAGAAGGAAGCAAAAGTACAAGACTACGAGAGCAGCGCTCCAACTTGGGGCGTAGAGGACGAGGCAACAAGATGGGCTTCCCCCAGCAAGACCCTTGGCAGGGCGGCCTACGCAGCCCCGACAAGAGCCTTGCCGGGGGCAACTTACCCAACACCAGCAAGGCCACCACCCTTGGGCCTGAGAGTTCCGACACCATCAACAATGTTGAGGCCAAGACTCGGGAAGCGCCTACTTGGTGGCATGCAGATCTTTGTGAAGACAAAGAGCGTGCAAGGCCTAGATAGGAACCAGAAGACAAGACAACAGCGAGGCTCCTTGCCGAGGATGCCCACGAGGTCCCGGCAAGGCTCCTGGCGAAGATACCCACGAGGCCTCGGCAAGACTCTTGCCGAAGGCACTCACAAGGCCCCGGCAAGACCCTTGCCGGGAATAGCAGCAAGGCCGCGGCAAGGCCTTGCCGCCCCGTCGCCTCCCCAGCTCAGCGGCCGACCCACCAACTAAGCAAGTACCCACGTGGCAGTACGCGAATCCTAAGCCAACTAGACAAGCACCTACGTGGTGTCATGTAGATCTTTGTGAAGACCCTACCACCACACCAGCTCAGCAGCCTGCCAGCCTACATGGCGCTGCTTGCCTCGTTGGCCTGGACGCATGTCGAAGCAAGGCGAAGCGGCGACGGACGGGACGGGCTTCGTTACCGTCCCCGATAAAGCAAGAGGACACCTAAGTAGTGCATTTAATGCATTTTGTCCTGTAATGTCAGGCGATAAGCTTGTACACTGTACATACTTTCCACCTCCTGTGTGCCACTTTGGCGACCCCTTTTACCTATAAAAGGAGGCCCAAGGCGTACCGAGGAAGGATTCGGACTTTTTGGACTACACATACACCGTAGCTAGTTCAAGAGCTCAAGAACACTCAAATATACACCAAAGCAGGACTAGGGTATTACGCATCTTCGCGGCCCGAACCTGGGTAAAATCTCCTTGTGCTGACTACTAGACCCGCTCTTTGCACAACCCCGCGCCCGCCAACCGCAGAAGGGATCCTCGTGATCCCATAGGTGTCGTTTCCACTAACATCTTTGTTGCGCCAGGTAGGGGGCGTAGTTGTAAAAATCCGGCCTAGCAGTTAGTATAGCAGTTCTTCATCGCCATGTCTCCCAAGAAGAAGACGATCACAGCGATCGGTTCATCTAGAGCCGGACCGCCCGTACCACTGCGGGCGGGCGATGGGGCGGTCGTGGATGGGGGCCGAGGCGCGGCCCGCGAACACCCACGGTGCTCTGGCAGCCAGAGCCTGGCGAGCGGCGTCGTTCATGTATGAGACGACGAGCCGCACGCCGCTAAATCCAAAGATGGAGCCATGCCCCCCACAGGTGGCGCGGGGTCCTCCAAGGGCGGTGTCGTGCCGCCTACAGGTGGCGCGACGACTTCCAGGACGCCTACACCGGCGCATGCAACGCGCTCTTCCCAGGTCGTGCGCGGAGAGCAGCGCCACCACGCTATTGTCCCCGGGCACCGCCGTGGGAAGAGTCCTATGCACCACTCACGGGACGCACCAGACCAACATGCACGCTTAGGCACTGGCGAAAATGGCGTGCGGCCGCAAGGCCATGATAGAGCTCCTTCTAACGTAGTTAGAAGTCGGAGCGCGTCACGGTCCACGCAGCTTTCGCCGCCACCCACGCCAGCAGAAGCTTTTGCGCGCGCGCAGTTGCTCCTCGACTTCCCTCCCACTACGGAAAAGCTCGATGAGTGGAGAGCCACCATCCGGAGTCTCGTCAGCATCGCCAACAAGGATGAACCGTGGCCAGCGGGGCCCTCAGGCCGACACTTTGTCGGGCCGCCGCACGCCAGTGGTGGAAGGACCGGAGGTGCTGCGGCCACGGTGCACTCTCCTCCTCCGCGCCAGCTACCAGGGACGCCGGTCCATCAGGACGACGCTTGCGATAACATTTCCATAGCGTCGTCCGACCCAAGGACCCACCGCGATCAACGTCAAGTTCTTCGGGAGCGAGCCCATGCAGACGCTCGAACCACCATTGAGCGGCGGTGCGAAGCACGCCATCAGTCAGATAGGCGGGCAGGGCCCACTATGGACCACCCAACACCGGGAGGCTCTGGTGGCCTACCTACGAGGTGGGTTGCCCAGCCTTTACCCGTGAGCTGCGGCAGTTCCAGTGGCCCACTCACCGCACATTCAAGCCCGATGTCAGCGAGAAGTACAACGGCAAGACTCACCTGTCGGAGTTCCTCAGCATATACACCATCGCGATGCAAGCTGCCGAAGCTCGCGACGACAAGGTGCTTGCCAATTACTTCCCGTTGGCACTTAAACCCAATGTCATGTCATGGTTGATGCACTTGCCAGCTGATTCCATTTCTTCTTGGTGGGATTTGTGCCATGAGTTTGTTCGCGCCTTTACTGGAGGCCACCAAGCTCATGGCCAAGCAAGCAATTTGCATGTCATCCCCCAAAAGGAAGGCGAGAACATGCGCAAGTACATATAGAGATTCAGCCGGGTGTAGTACAACATCCCAGATGTTCATCCCGCCGTTGTCATCAGCGCATTCCATCAGAATGTGCGCAACCGCAAGATGTGTGAAGAGCTGGCGATGAACAAGGTCAAGGATGTGGCCAAACTTTACGTTCTGGCCGATAGATGTGCTCAGGCTGAAGAAGGGAGGAAGTACACCGGCGAAGACGCCGTTGCGGGACCTGACTCCATAGACGAAGACGCCGCTGCCCCGGCAAAGAAGGGTCGACGCCGCAATAGGAAGCGTAAGGGCAAGACCGTGCTTGCCGTCGAGGGGTCCGACGATGCCGGCGCTGCCAAGAAGGCCAAGGCTGATGATCTCGCAAGGAAGTTGTCGGGTGCGCCGCCTGCCGGGCCTTGGCGACCGCCGACAAGCCAGGAAGCTCCGACAAGTAGTACTGCAAAATCCATCGCACCAAGGGCCATGACCTCGAGAACTGCCGACATGTTGAACAGCTCATAGAGAAGCAGAAAGCCGAATATGAGAGGCGGGACAAGGAGAAGGGCCAGGATGGTGCTGAGGGATCCGACAAGAAGCATGGCGGCCAAGCTGGTCGCCGCGGCAAGGATAATCAACAAGAAAGGCCCGCTCGGGGCCGCGACAAGAAGCAGGAAGACGACGATCATGATGAGGACAACGAGTCCGGCGAGCATGAGTTCCAGAAAGCTATGGAGGCCATGTGCGTCAATGGTGGAGCCTCGCTGCACACCTCTCACCGCCAACTCAAGCAGTGGGCGCGTGAGATCACTGCGGCGGAACCATCGTTCGATGCCCAGAAGCCACTGAAGTGGTCCAGCATGCCTATCATTTTTGACACCGAAGATCACCCTGACCGCACGAGTGCGGTCGGGTGTTTGCCGTTGTTGGTTTCACCAACAATACGCAACCTCAAGGTGACAAAAGTGCTAGTTGACGGCGGGGCCGGTCTAAACTTGATCTTGTCCGTTGTGATCAAAAGGTTGCAGATTCCTGATGAAGACATCGAATAGACGGGCACATTTCAAGGGGTCAATCCGGGAAGGAGTCAGCCAAAAGGTAAAATTATACTGCCCGTTACATTTGGAGGCGAGCTGAACTATAGAATAGAGAGGATTGTTTTTGATGTTGCCGAGATCCCTTTGCCCTACAATGGGACCCTCGGCCGCCCAGCACTAGCCAAGTTTATGGCGGCATAACACTACGCCTACAACACATTGAAGATGCCTGGGCCGATGAGCATGATCACCATCCCCACCAACAAGAAAGATGCACTGATCTGCGCCGACCAACTCTACCGAGAGGCACTTGCAGCAACTGCCGCCAAGGCACTTGCTCCTGCCGCTGAAGCCCCAGGAGGTAAGAAGACCGGCAAGACCTCTCACACCCACTCCGGCAAGCGCACCTCTTCGGAGTGTTGTGCTACCGTCGAGGACGTGCCAGAGAGCTCCACCGGCAAGAGCAAGAAATCCAGAGCTGCCCCACCAGAGACCAAGAGGGTGTCCGTCATAGAGGATGGTACGGGAGGAGCTTTCACCATAAGCTCCACCCTCGACAGCAAATAGGAAGGCGCGCTCGTCACCTTCCTGCAGACGAATTTGATGTGTTTGCATGGCAAGCATCCGACATCCCCGGTGTTCCCAGGGAGGTGATTGAGCACCATTTTGCTGTCTGTGCTCATGCGCGGCCCATCAAGCAGAAGGTCAGGAAGCAAGCTTTGGAACGACAAGAGTTCATCACAGAGGAGATCAGGAAGTTGGAAGCGGAAGGCTTAGTTAGAGGAATGCTCCACCCAACGTGGTTAGCCAATCCGGTGGTAGTGCGCAAGGCGAATGGGAAGTGGAGGCTGTGTATTGATTACACAGACATCAATAAAGCTTGTCCAAAGGATCCTTTCCCTTTGCCGCGCATTGACCAGATGGTAGACTCCACTGCCGGGTGTGACTTGTTGTCATTCCTTGACGCCTACTCGGGATACCACCAGATCTTCATGACAAGAGAAGATGAAGAGAAGACCGCGTTCATCACCCCATGTGGTACGTATTGTTTCATACGAATGCCTTTCGGGTTGAAGAGCGCCGGTTCAACATTTGCAAGAGCAGTCCAAATTGGTTTTGAGCCTCAGCTACATAGAAATATGGAAGCTTATATGGATGACATAGTGGTCAAAACCAAGGACAGGGCAACACTTAAACAAGACTTAGAAGAAACGTTTGCAAATTTGCGCAAGATCAACC
Source organism: Triticum aestivum (assembly GCF_018294505.1). NCBI lineage: Eukaryota > Viridiplantae > Streptophyta > Magnoliopsida > Poales > Poaceae > Triticum > Triticum aestivum. Next base: position 99,604,698 of record NC_057796.1, read on the forward strand.
TCAAGCTGAACCCTGAGAAGTGTGTCTTCGGTTTTCCGCTCGGCAAGCTTCTCGGGCTCTTTGTGTCACAGCGTGGAATCGAGGCGAATCCTGACAAGATCAAAGCAATTGAGCAGATTGAGGCGCCAAGGCGGGTCAAGGATGTGCGTTGGCTTGCTGGCTGTGTTGCGGCCCTGAGCAGGTTCATCTCCAAATCTGCTGAGCGCGCCCTCCCCTTTTTCAAAATCCTGAAAAAGGAGGGCCCAATGAAATGGACCCCAGAGGCTGAAGCAGCGTTGCAGGATTTCAAAAGATACCTCTCCTCTACGCCAATACTAGTTGCACCTAAACCGCAAGAACTGTTGCTGCTGTATCTAGCGGCAACGAATCAAGTGGTCAGTGTTGCACTAGTAGCGTAGAGGGAATTCGATGCGGAAGTGGTAGCAATGGCAGAGCAGAAGGATGGTGAGCCAGGCCCCCCCCCCCCGGCAGGGTCTAGTGCCGGCAAGGCAGGACCCCCGGCAGAGTCTGACGCCGGTGGGGCGAAGACGGCGCAAGCAAATGAAGTGGTGCAGAAGAAGAAGATGATGCAGCACCCAATTTACTTTGTTAGCTCCCTCCTGCAGGGGGCTAGATCAAGGTACTCCGGTGTGCAGAAATTACTCTTTGGCCTCCTTATGGCCTCAAGGAAGCCGCATCATTATTTCCAAGCACATGAGGTCACCGTCGTCACCCGCCTCCCATTGCAACGTATCTTGCACAACCCAGATGCAACCGGGAGCATTGTGGAATGGGTCTTGGAACTATCGAGCTTTGGTCTGAAGTTTGAGAGTACTTCAACAATTCAGAGTAGGTTTCAAGAGACTACCGTCCCCGGTAAGGAAACAAGTCGCGACTGGATTATGTACTTTGATGGGGTTTTCTCGCTGCAAGGCACCGGCGCTGGTGTGCTGCTTGTCGCGCCCACCGGAGAGCACCTCAAGTATGTAGTCTAGATGCACTTTCCCAGGGAGAGGTCAACGAACAACACTACTGAGTACGAAAGGTTGCTTGCTGGTCTCAGGATCGCAGCGGACCTCGGAATAAGAAAGCTCATCGTCAGAGGTGACTCACAGCTTATCGTCAAACAGGTCAACAAAGATTATTAGAGCCCGTTGATGGAGGCTTACGTAGATGAAGTGAGAAAGTTGGAAGAACATTTTGACGGTCTGCAGGCAGAGCATGTTCCTCGAGCAGAGAACAACATTGCTGAAGACCTGTCAAAACGTGCTGCCTTAAAGTTATCTGTGGAACCAGGAACCTTTGTGCTCCAGCTAACTCAGCCATCCGTGGAACCATCGTCAAGACAAGATAAGCGCAGTTGAGCCCCAGCAAGTACTTTCCAGCCGAACTCCCAGGAGCCGCAGGCAAGGATGTTGCGGAGACGCTAAGCTGGCCGAGGAGCAATAGTCTCTGGCAGGGCCTCAAGCCCTTGCCATGGAGACGACCACTCCCGCAGCAGAAGAGATGCCTTTAGTCCTTGCCGTCGAGCCTCAGGCTCCGGCATGGGCACATCATACCGTTTGATTTCTCCAAACAGGGGAGCTCCCTGAAGAGCAGGAAGAAGCGAAGAAATTAGGCCGTCTGTCTGCCATGTACCAGTTCGTCGACGATGTTTTGTACAGGAAAAGACCAAACCGTGTGAAATTGAAGTGTATTCCCTAGGAGGACGGACTGGGGCTGTTGGCAGAGATACACGGAGGCATATGTGTCTCCCACATAGGGTCGAGACCCTTGCCGGCAAGGCATTCCGGCAAGGTTTCTTCTGGCCCACTGCCCTCCAGGATGCAACTGCACTAGTAACCAAGTATGAAGCGTGTCAGTTCCATTCAAAGAAGCTTCATCAACCAGCTCAAGCTCTCCAAACAATCCCTCTTGCCTGGCCATTTTTAGTCTGGGGGCTCGACATACTGGGCCCCTTCCCTCGTGCTGTCGGGGGCTTTGAGTACTTGTACATTGCAATCGACAAGTTCACAAAGTGGCTAGAGGTGGAAGCAGTGAGAAAGGTGATAGCACAATCAGCCGTCAAATTCTTCAAGGGGCTAGTCTGCCGTTTTGGTGTGCCAAACTGAGTCATCACCGACAATGGCACACAGTTCACAAGCCGCACCTTCATGCAGTACATCCAAGACCTCGGCAGCAAGGTCTGTTTTGCCTCTGTTGCACATACACGGAGCAACGACCAGGCAGAGAGGGCAAATGCTGAAGTACTGCGGGGCCTCCGGACAAAGACTTTTGACAGGCTACACAAGTGCGGAAGACCCTGGATTGATGAATTGCCAGCGGTTCTTTGGTCAATCAGAACGACACCAAATCGAGCCACCGGCCAGACACCCTTCTCCCTCATTTACGGGGCAGAAGCAGTTCTCCCCACGGAACTCACATACGGGTCACCCCGAGTGCTCACTTATGATGAGCTTGAACAAGAGCAAATGCGGCAAGATGACGCAACACTCCTTGAGGAAGATCGTCTTCGGGCGGCTGTGCGAGCAGCACGCTACCAGCAAGCCTTGCACCGCTACCATAGCCGCAAAGTTCATGCCCAGAGCTTTGAGGAGGCTACCTTGTTCTTCAGCGCATCTAGTCGGCCAAGAATTCCAACAAGTTGACGCCAAAGTGGGAATCCCCTTATCGGGTAATACGAGTCAGCAGGCCCGGCTCAGTCCGCCTGCAGACCGAAGATGGTATTCTAATGAGTAACTCTTGGAACATCAAACATCTTCGCAAGTTTTACCCGTAAAGCACGGTTGCCGGCCCCCCCGGCAGACCACCTTTTGTACAAGCCTTGCTGGCAAGGCATGTAACCCTTTGTACAAAGCCAGGCGCAGACCCTAAGCATTAATAAATGAAGTGCTGGCGCCCTGAGTTTTAGCATGCATGCTAGGTTGAGTCCTTCTCCCTTTGTTAGGGTTGATAGTGCTTAGCGGCGACTAACCCCTAGATAGAGGTCGAGTGTGCGTCTCTTTGTTCCTTTCCGTCCTTTTTTGGTTCGCAGGGTGCACAGACTTTTCTGCTGAGCTGTTTGGAGGAAGGGAAACAGGCCGACGCCCCAACCCCGGCAAGCCAAGGTTGCCGGGGGCTGCAGATCCAGAGATCCGACCACAACAAGCCAAGGTTGCCGGGGGCTGCAAGTTTAGATAAGTTTTTCATCCCCCACTCTACGCTTCCGTATGTGACTTGAACGTATGAAGCTTCACTCACTCCTATACCACCGTGCTCCCTCTTTCTCGTGTCCAAAAACCTTTCCTTGACCGGAACTTGGTTGTAGTGTGATGGAAAGGGAACAAATGAAGGGCCTAATCCTACTTTGCCCCTACCTCCGCCAAGGGTGTGAGTGTAGTCGAGCTATAAAGCGGGAGGACGGCAGGGTCTGTTGCCGGGTGATGGTGTTTATCTTAAAAATAACAAGGATTTGCTCCTTGGTGTGGGCTTCGCTGACGCACACAAGAACTCGGCAAACACCCTTTTCTTCATTAATACATGGGACAATTGCATTTTTACCCCTAGTTGGTTCCTACCCACAGGCAAAACTGAGCAAGCTCGAAAAGTAAGGGCAAAACCCGTGGGTAGGAACCAACTAGGGGTAAAAATGCAATTGTTCCTTAATACATTGTTAACAAGTACAATTCATACGGAATGCATACATGAGCAAGGGGATTACAAGGTTTAAATCTGACAAAGGCCCGTAGGCTTAAAAACTAAAAAGAGATAAGATGCCTGTAATCCCTTTCTTGTCCCTCTCCCCAGGAAACAGAACAAGATGGCAGGAGGGCAAAAGGAGTGCCTAGGCGAAGTACGAGCAGCAGAATACACCAAGAGAACATCCCGGCGGCCATCCAGAAGAGGGCTGGTGATGATGGTGCCGGGAGAAGAGCCGAAAGATGAGGCAGTGGCCCGGCAATACGAGACGAAGGCGTCGATGCCATCGTACTCCGACTAGATGGCCCGCCACCCGCTGTCGGTGGAAACGACACCTATGGGGTCACAGAGAATCCCTTCTATGGTTGACAGGGCGCAGGGCTGTGGAAAGAGCGGGATTAGAAGATCAACACGGGGGAATTATCCAGGTTCGGGCCGCAAGTGATGCGTAATACCCTACTCCTACTGGTTTGTGTTTATCTGGTGCTCGTGGACTAGCTATAGAGCGTGTAGCCTCCAAAAAGTTCAAATTCTCTCTTAGTATGCCGCGGGCCTCCTTTTATATTCAAAGGGGCTGCCATAGTGGCACACATGAGGTGGAAAGTTGTACAGTAGTCGAGCTTATCGCCTGACATCACAGGACAAAATGCATTCGATGCACTCGATGCTCTGGCCCGGGTTCACGCTGGCGAGGTGTAGAAGCTGGAGCTGGAGCGGGAATGGCTAAAGAAGGTGGTCTCAGAGCTGACGGAGGAGAGGGACACGACCAACCGCTCTCTGGCGGAGGCACAGGTCACAATTTCCAACAATGCCAAGCTGCTCTCTGAGGCCAACGACTCCATCAGCGATCTGAAGCTGAAGATGGAAGGCCTGGAGGGGAAGCTTTCGGAGGCCAGGGCCCGTGAGGAGACCCTGACGTAGGCCCTTGAGGAGGAGAAACAGCTAAGGAAGAATGACGCCGCTAACCACAAGGACTATGTGGCCAGCGTCAACTTCTGGATCAGCCGCCTCATCGACGTCGCGTGGAAGCTCACCGCCCAGCTAGCCGTTATGGGCATGCCGGACGTCAGGCTCTCCCTGGAGACGACCGTAAGCCCCAACGCCAGGCTGACCCTGTTCTTCGAGCGCATCCTCGACGCCCTAGAAGAGCTCCGCTCCAACCGGGCAACTTATTTGGCCAACGAGGCCCGGAGGCTCTGCCGGGGTGCCCTGACCAAGGTGCTCACCAAGGTGGCGTTCTGGAACCCCACCGTCAACTTCGCTGACGCGTTGGAGAGCTTGCCGGAGGAGGCGAACCTCACGGTGCTCAAGGAGCGTATCAAGCCCATCATCGACTGCGTCGATGGAGTCCAGAGGGTGGAGGGCCCGCGTCGGGACTAGGCACCCCGTTTCTCGTTGCCGTTGCGAGTTCAAGACCAAGACAATTAATCTTAAGTTAGAACCGCAGCGATTACTTGATGTAACATAGCTTTGCAGTACTTTAAGATCAAGCATGCTATCTTCCTGTTAGATCTTTCTTTGTATGTTTGCACCCTACGCTTGGTTGGATAAGTCTGCCGGCGCGTAAACCCATGCCGGTGAGCTTTGAGGATGGATCCTCAGCAGCCTGCTGGGGGGCGCTTGCTGCCAGGCAAACCACGTTGCCGCTCCCAGCGCGGTCGCTTGAACTGTCGAGCGGACTCGAAACAGAACAAGGGCACTTCTAATAGAGGGTAGGTCACCTTGCCATTCTCAGCGCGACCGCTTGAACTGTTGAGCGAGCTCGAAATAGAGCGAGGGCATTGCCAATAGCGGAAGGGTCCCATTGCGTGCAGGTTGTCGTGGAAGACCAACTTATATAAATGAAATTAAACAAAATTTTGTGTGACTTAGCTTTTCGTGGCCACGTGGATGGTTGTCGTGGCTGCGGACGGCACCAGAGGGCGGCTGATCGACGTCGGCTTCTCCTCTCGAGCCATCCCCATGAAGACGTCGATGCGTCGGCTTCAAAACCGGATTCTCACAGTTGCGCCCCCTACCTGGCGCGCCAAAGATGTCGGTGGAAACGACACCTATGGGATCGTAGAGAATCCCTTCTACGGTTGACAGGGCGCGGGGCTGTGGAAAGAGCGGGATTAAAAGACCAACACGGGGGAATTATCCAGGTTCGGGCCGCAAGTGATGCGTAATACCCTAATCCTGCTGGTTTGTGTTTATCTGGTGTTCATGGACTAGCTACAGAGTGTGTAGCTTCCAAAAAGTTCGAATCCTCTCTTAGTATGCCTCAGGCCTCCTTTTATAGTCAAAGGGGCTGCCATAGTGGCACACAAGAGGTGGAAAGTTGTACAGTAGTCGAGCTTATCGCCTGACATCACAGGACAAAACGCATTAAATGCGCTACTTAGGTCTCTTCTTGCTTTATCGGGGATGGCAACGGAGCCCGTCCCGTCCGTCGCCGCAGCGCCTTGCTCCGACACGCGTCCAGGCCAACGAGGCATGCAGCGCCATGTAGGCTGGCAGGCTGCTGAGCTGGTGTGGTGGCAGGGTCTTCATGAAGATCTGCATGCCACCACGTAGGTGCTTAACTAGTTGGCTTAGGAGCCACGTACTGCCACGTGGGTACCTGCTTAGTTGGTGGATCGGCCGCTGAGCTGGGGCGGCGTGGGGGCGGCAAGGCCTTGCCGCCGTCTTGCTGATATTCCCGGCAAGGGTCTTGCCGGGGCCTTGCGGGCGCCCTCGACAAGAGTCTTGCCAGGGCCTCGTGGGCATCTTCGGCAGGAGCCTTGCCGGGGCCTTGTGGGCATCCTCGACAGGAGCCTTGTGGAGGGCCTCGTGGGCATCCTCGGCAAGGAGCCCCTCTATCGTCCTATCTTCTGGTTCTTATCTAGGCCTCGTAGTCCCTTTGTCTTCACAAAGATATGCATGCCACCATGGAGGCGCCTCCCGAGCCTTGGTTCCAATGTGGTTGAAGGCGTCGGAACTTTCAGACTCAAGGGTGGCAGCCTCGTTGGTGTTGGGAATTTGCCCCGGCAAGGCTCTTGCCGGGGCTGGGTGGGCCACCCCGCAAGGGTCTTGCCGGGGGAAGCCCATCTTGTTGCCTCGTCCTTCTGCGCCCTGGTTGGGGTGCTGCTCTGGTGGTCTTGTACTTTTACTTCCTTCCTCTACCCTGCTAAGTGTGGCCGCTGGTGCGGCTCTAACTGCCCGTGCACAAGTAAAGGGGTACAAAGACGGGCCCCTACTTTTGTACACCGACAGGGGCCCCCGGGCGTGGGCCACACATAAGTGCATAGCGTTGTTGGGTTAGGCCCAGAACAGTGCGCGGGCACGCGAGGCAGAGTTTTTACCGCAGTAACTTCCCTCGCCAGTTGCGCTTCCCCATGACCCGCGTTGAATGCGTGACGTGGGGTTCGTGCATGGGGCGGTTGCGGCGCGCGCGCATCACATCGTGGTAAATGGTAAAGAGGCGTCCCGCGCCTTCCCCATAAAAAGGGAAAACCGCAGGCGCGCTGCTCATTTACCCTCTGTGTCTTTCCAATCTCGGAACCGCCGTTCCCCTCTTCTTCCTCAAGTGAAAAATCGAAGCTCTCGCCTCTGCTCACCGTCACCGCGCCCCCATTGCTCTCAATCCTTTACCTCTTTCTTAGCCGCCATGGCGCCCAAAACCAGCAAGGGCAAGGGAATGGCCAAGGACGCCGGGGAGAAGGACGTGCCGGAGAGCGAGGCGGCGCTTCGGACGCAGCATGCCTACTTCCCTTCGTTGGTCGACGCGGTCCATCTCAGGGTCTACTTCTTGCCCCTGTGGGGGAGGGAGACGACGGGGCACCGTGCCACGCGCATCGTCCCCGTCGATTTAGCCAAGGCCGGCCCAAATCGGTACCCCTTCTTCATCGACTTCTTCTCTTGCGGGCTCTGCCCCCCTTTCTCTGATTTCTTCAACGACGTCATGCACACCTACGGCTTCCATCTTCTGGATCTTATGCTGAATGCTGTGGCGTGCATGGCCTTCTTCGCCCATCTCTGCGAGGGCTTCGCCGGGGTGCTCCCTAGCACGGCGCTCTTCCGCCACTACTTTTACCCCCGCATCCAGCCAGGGGGCGCCATCTCCGGCTGCGTCACCTGGATCCCGAGGACTCAAGAGAAGGGCATGTACCCGGAGGGCGCCCAGAAGGAGAGGTGGGAGGAGTGGCGGAGCCGGTGGTGCTGGATCAAGGAGAAGGATCCACCGGAGTTCTGTCGGGTTTGCCAGAGTCCGCCGGTCCGCCGCAGGGACTAGAGCGACCTCGACGCCAATAACAAGAAGCTCTCAGTCGCCACCACCAGGATTCATCGCCTCGCCAAGGCCGGGCTCACCCTTGAGATGATTGGGGCCGATTTCATCTGCCGCCGAATCGCCCCTCTGCATAACAAAGGGAGGCTGACCTAGGATTACAGGAACGCGGCTGATGTCATGAGGCTCCGCCCCAGGTTGAAGCACAACTTCACGGTGATGGGGCACACCCATTTCTGCTAGAGGCTCTTCCAGCTCGATGTGGGCGGCGACGGCAGGGCTGAGAGGACCGGCAAGGCCACCAAGGGGCCTCTGTTTGAGTTGCCGGAGGGGGTGGTCCCGTTGAGCAACAATTCTCGCCGGACCGACATCATCGCCATGATGCAGGACGTCAACGCGCACGGCCTCGACCCAAGTTGGGCCGAGCCAGAGGCGGAGCGGGTGCAGGAGTTCTTTGACAACCTGTCGGAGAGGTATGTCCGCGACAAGCCACTGCTCATCAACGACACCACCAAGGAGGAGCTGGATTACATCGCCTCCAGGGCGGCGGAAGCGGCACTCGCCAAGGAGGCCGACAGCGCCGGCCATGTGGAGGACGAGGCCAACATGGCCGCGGAGGAGAAGGAGCTCGCCGGATGGGCGGAGTTTGCCGAGGAGGCCAGCAGTGCCGGCGCCGGGGCCCCTCTCATCGAAGACGTAGTCGAGGAATCGACCGAAGAGGAGGCCGAGGCTGACGACCCTCCGGCCACAGGAAGAGACGCGTCCTGCGGCTGGCTAGCTCTGGAGAGCCGGTCCGGCCCGGCAGGACCGCGCAGCGGCAACATGTCCAGGAGCAGTCCGTGCGCCAGACTAGGGCCGCGGCGACGAAGGCCGTAGCAGCGAAGAAGGCGGTGAAGGTCGCGGTGGTGAAGAAAACGGCGACTGCTTCTTCCTCATCCAAGCGTCTCCGAACCCCATCCCCTTCCCCTCCTCCTACGGATGTCGGCCTGGAGGCCGATTTCGATCTTGGGTCTTTCAGCCCGAAGAGGAAGAGGAGGCCAGTGGAAGAGGAGGTGGAGGACGAGTAAGCATCTTGCCCTTCATCATTCCTGGTCCTTTGGCTTGTGGCACCTTCCCTAACTTGTTTTCATCTTTGCAGGGACATGGAGACGCTGGCCCAAAGGGTGGCGAAGAGGGCCAAGGCCTCGACGAGCGACAAGCCCCCGGCGGGTACCTCGCACACACCAGTGTTGGTGGAGAGCAGCCCGAACAGCAGCCCCCGACGCAGCCCCCGCTTCAGCCCCCGGCGTGAGTTTATTACTCACTCCTTCACTGATGGGCATTGGGGTATGAATTCGTGATGCTGACCTTGCTGGGTTTTGCAGGAGGAGAGCGGTAGCAGGAAGAGCCGCCAAGAGCCACTCCCAACACGCCGCCTCCATCGACCAGGCCGCCCAGAGGGGCGTCCCCGGCAAGGGCACCCACCACCGAGCCCATGCACATGGAGGAGGAGGCGAGCTTGGGCGCAGGCGGCTCTGTCCCAGCATTGAATGTTGGCAGGGAGGGCGCCACTTCTTCTCAGCCCAACACGGGTATGTGGCCCGCCTTCTGTCCGTGTCATTTCTTCTTCTTTAACCTTGATTTTGGCCCCGTCTCATTCTCCCCCTTGGTATCCAGAACCTCCCTCGATGGACCAGGAGGATATTGATGCAGTCATCGAGGAGGTTGCCAAGGACGCCGAGGCTGAGGCCGACAAGATTGCCGCCGAGTAGGCCGCCAAGACCACCGCTGAGGATGCCGCCAAGGGGCTTACCGGGGAGGCCGGCAAGGCCGCTGCCGAAGAAGCCGGCAAGGGGCCCGCCAGAGGGGGGGTGGCTGATGACCAACCTCCTTCCCCTTCCGCCTCTGGCCCGGGCAAGTACTTGAAGGCGGGCGACGACCTGTTGTTCCACCTCCCAGGGACGACGAGCTCTAGGGCACCAGCCGAGGGGGAGGTGTTTGACGACGAGGCGCTCGCCGCCACCGGGCTCCAGGTTGTCGATGAACCGAGCACGGGCGGTGGTGGTTCCCAAGAGGAGCAGCTCCTCCGGGCCATGAGCGTTAACTTTCAAAAGCTCTAGGCGCTCCACCGTGCCTGCTCTGACAAGGCGAGATCCAAGATAGCGGCGGTGGACAAAGCGGAAGCGGATTTTAAGGAGCGCTTCACTCAGACGCATGCCTAGTTCCACGAGGCTCATCAAGAACTGAAGGTTGCCCAGGACGAGCTGGCTGAGCGCAAACAAGAACTCATCTTGAAGCAGGCTGATATCGAGAAGGCCCAGAAGCTGGCGGCGGAGCAGGCCGTGATGTCTACTATGCAACCTTCTTCTTGTAGACGTTGTTGGGCCTCCAAGTGCAGAGGTTTGTAGGACAGTAGCAAATTTCCCTCAAGTGGATGACCTAAGGTTTATCAATCCGTAGGAGGCGTAGGATGAAGATGGTCTCTCTCAAGCAACCCTGCAACCAAATAACAAAGAGTCTCTTGTGTTCCCAACACACCCAATACAATGGTAAATTGTATAGGTGCACTAGTTCGGCGAAGAGATGGTGATACAAGTGCAATATAGATGGTAGATATAGGTTTTTGTAATCTGAAATTATAAAAACAGCAAGGTAACTAATGATAAAAGTGAGCGTAAACGGTATTGCAATGCTAGGAAACAAGGCCTAGGGTTCATACTTTCACTAGTGCAAGTTCTCTCAACAATAATAACATAATTGGGTCATATAACTATCCCTTAACATGCAACAAAGAGTCACTCGAAAGTCACTAATAGCGGAGAACAAACGAAGAGATTATTGTAGGGTACGAAACCACCTCAAAGTTATCCTTTCTGATCGATCTATTCAAGAGTCCGTAGTAAAATAACAAGATGTTATTCTTTCCGTTTGATCTATCATAGAGTTCATACTAGAATAACACCTTAAGACACAAATCAACCAAAACCCTAATGTCACCTAGATACTTCAATGTCACCTCAAGTATCCGTGGGTATGATTATACGATATGCATCACACAATCTCAGGTTCATCTATTCAACCAACATAAAGAACTTCAAAGAGTGCCCCAAAGTTTCTACCGGAGAGTCAAGACGAAAACGTGTGCCAACCCCTATGCATAAGTTCACAAGGTCACTAAACCCGCAAGTTGATCACCAAAAGATGCATCAAGTAGATCACGTGAATATCCCATTGTCACCACAGATAAGCACATGCAAGACATACATCAAGTGTTCTCAAATCCTTAAAGACTCAATCCGATAAGATAACTTGAAAGGGAAAACTCAATCGATTACAAGAGAGTAGAGGGGGAGAAACATCATAAGATCCAACTATAATAGCAAAGCTCGCGATACATCAAGATCATGCTGAATCAAGAACACGAGAGAGAGAGAGATCAAACACATAGCTACTGGTACATACCCTCAGCCCCGAGGGTGAACTACTCCCTCCTCGTCATGGAGAGCGCCGGGATGATGAAGATGGCCACCGGAAAGGGATCCCCCCTCCGGCAGGGTGTCGGAACAGGGTCCCGATTGGTTTTTGGTGGCTACAGAGGCTTGCGGCGGCGGAACTCCCGATCTAGGTTATTTTCTGGAGGTTTCAGTATTTATAGGATTTTTTGGCGTAGGTCTCACGTCAAGGGGGTCTCCGGGTTGTCCACGAAGGCAGGGGCCCACGCCCAGGGTGTGGGCGCGCCCCCCACCCTCGTGGGCATCCCGGGACTCTCCTGGCCCAAGTCTTTTATTCTGGGTGCTTCTTTTGGTCCAGAAAAAATCATCAAAAATTTGCACGTCAATTGGACTCCGTTTGGTTTTCCTTTTCTGTAAAACTCAAAAACAAAGAAAAAACAGAAACTGGCACTGGGCTCTAGGTTAATAGGTTAGTCCCAAAAATCATATAAAATAGCATATAAATGCATATAAAACATCCTAGAAGGATAATATAATAGCACGATACTTCATAAATTATAGATACGTTGGAGACGTACCAGCATCCCCAAGCTTAATTCCTGCTCGTCCTCGAGTAGGTAAATGATAAAAGAAATAATTTATGAAGTGTGAATGCTAGCACGTGCACAAGTTTGATCAATGATAATTTCAATCACCTTTTCTAGCATCATTATATGTCATAACAGTAGCTCAACTCATAAAACTTTTCATGATTAAGTAACAAGCTATTCACATGTTAAAGCATAGACCAAAAACTTTCTTGAAAACTAACAAACTATGCTCTCAGTCATCAAACAATTGCAATTCATCTTATTTTCAGGAAGGGTCTATGTAAGAACTTTGATTTAGCAAATCCCACATACTCAACTATCATATAGTCTTCCATGATTGCTACCACTCAAAGCATATTTTTAGAAAAAATACCATCCATCGAACACAGAGAAAGATAGGGGCTTAATGTTTCGCCTCCCAACTTATTTATCATATAGATAATTTTCAACAATAATAATTCGTCATCAAATATATTTGAATGGCCATATATGCTTAGATCTTTCTCCAGCACATGATGCTTGCCAACTAAAAAGTAGGTTGGAATGAGAAGGAATACTACTGACTCTTGCATAAAAGTAAAAGATAGGCCCTTCACAGAGGGAAGCAGGGATTTGCAGAGGTCCCAGAGCTCGAAGCTAAAACAAAGATGAAAATAATTTTGAGAGTTATGCTTTCATTGTCAACATAACGACCAAGAGTTCCCAATATCTTCCATACTAGATACATTATAGGCGGTTCCCAAACAGAAAGGTAAAGATTTTACTCCCCCTCCACCAATAATGACACTCCATGGCTTGTCCGAAACAACGGGTGTCGTCCAACTATCAACAATCCTGGGGGAGTTTTGTGTAAATTATTTGCGATTTTGTTTTTGATCTTTTGATCATAGGACTGGGCATCCCAGTTACCAGCCATTTTCTCGTGAATGATGAGCGGAGTCCACTCATTGTGAGAATAACCCACCTAGCATGGAAGATACTGACAGCCCCCAGTCGCCACATGAGCGATTTGGGCATACAAAACATATTATTATTTGAAGGTTTAGAGTTTGGCACATGCAAATTTACTTGGAACGACAAGTAAATACCGCATATCGGTAGATATGGTGGACACTCATGGAAGAAACTTGGTTCAAGGAATTTGGATGCACAAGTAGTATTACCGCTTTGTGAAGATATTTTGGCTAGCAAAGGATTCTAAATAGCAAGCACCACATGTTAGAGGATCCATAACAATATAACTTCTAAACAAATATACCCAAGCATAACTCATTATGTTGTCTTCCTTGTCCAACTTCAACTAATTTGCTCAGGTTTGAAAATAATTAATGGGGCTCACAATCATAGAAGATGTCCAAGATAGTATATTTATATGTGAGATCTCTCTTCCTTCAATATTCTTTCATGAATTGTTCAAGTGACCAATACAATGTTTGCTAACCTTCAATAAATTTACCGCCTCTACTTCTTATATGTGAAGGCATTACTCCCCATGTGAAAGGCATATGAAACATATATAATTTCAGATTTATGACATTGAAATCATTCAACCATTTACTCATAGGATATAAGTGAAGCACACGAGTAAATGACAAACTACTCCAAAAAGATATAAGTGAAGATCAATGAGTAGTTAAATAATTATGTAGCTTTGTGAAGACTCTCTCTCATTTAAGAATTTCAGATCTTGGGATATTATTCAAACAGCAAGCAAAACAAAATAAAATGACTATTCAAGGATAGCACTCATCATGTGAAGAAGCAAAAACTTAGGCTCAACCGATACTAACCGATAATTGTTGAAGAAGAAAGGTGGGATTCCTACCGGGGCATCCCCCAGCTTAGATACTTGAGACTTCTTGAAATATTATCTTGGGGTGCTTTGGGAATCCCCAAGCTTGAGCTTTTGTGTCTCCTTAATTCCTCTCATATCATGGTTTCCTAAATCTCGAAAGCTTCATCCACACCAAACTCAACAAGAACTCGTGAGATAAGTTAGTATAAACCAATGCAAAAACCTTATCATTTTCTACTTAAAAAATCACTAAAATAATTATTCAACATTGCATACTAAATGCCTCTACATATTTAATACTCCTATCCTCAAATAGAATCATTAAACAAGCAAACATATGCAAACAATGCAAACATAACAGCAATCTACCAAAACAGTACAGTCTGTAAAGAATGCAAGATTCATCATACTTCCCTAACTCCAAACATTATGAAATTCTACCACACTGTAGAAAATTTATCAGATATCAATATGCAAAAAGTTTCAACATTTTATCATATTCTAACTTTTCTAGGGAATTTTTGCAATAGCGGTAAACTTTCTGTTTTGAAACAGCAACATGTATACTTGCTAAATAAGCATGGTAAAGGCTATCCTTGACATTTTTATTGAAAATAAAGATGTAAAACATTATTCTAAATAACAGAAAGCAAATACTAACAAAATAAAATGACGCTCCAAGCAAAACACATATCATGTCGTGAATAAAAATATAGCTCCAAGTAAAGTTACCGATGAACGAAGACGAAAGAGGGGATGCCATCCGGGGCATCCCCAAGCTTAGGCTCTTGGTTGTCCTTGAATATTACCTTGGGGTGCCTTGGGCATCCCCAAGCTTAGGCTCTTCCCACTCCTTATTCCATAGTCCATCGAATCTTTACCCAAAACATGAAAACTTCACAACACAAAACTTAACAGAAAACTTGTAACCTCCGTTAGTATAAGAAAATAAATCACCACTTAGGTACTGTTGTGAACTCATTCTAAATTCTTATTGGTGTAATATCTACTGTATTCCAACTTCTCTATGGTTCATACCCTCCGATACTACTCATAGATTCATCAAAATAAGCAAACAACACATAGAAAACAGAATCTGTCAAAAACAGAACAGTCTGTAGTAATCTGTATCAAATGCAAACTTCTGGAACTCAGAAAAATCTGCAAAAATAGGACGACCTAGATAATTTGATTATTGATATAATGCAATTGGACTCAGTATTTTATCACTTTCTGGTTATTTTAACAATTGTTTTCGTGAGCAGAAAGTTTCTGTCTTTTTCAGCAAGATCAAATAATTATCATCCAAGAAGATCCTATAGGTCTTACTTGGCACAAACACTAATTAAACATAAAACCACAACTAACCAGAGGCTAGATGATTTATTTATTAGTAAACAGGAGCAAAAATCAAGGAACAAAAATAACATTGGGTTGCCTCCCAACAAGCGCTATCGTTTAACACCCCTAGCTAGGCATGATGATTTCAATGATGCTCACATAAAAGTTAAGATTTGAAACATAAAGAGAGCATCATGAAGAATATGACTAGCACATTTAAGTCTAACCCACTTCCTATGCATAGGGATTTTGTGAGCCAACAACTTGTGGGAACAATAATCAACTAGCATAGGAAGGCAAAACAAGCATAACTTCAAAACTTTAGGCACATAGAGAGGAAACTTGATATTATTGGAATTCCTACAAGCATATGTTCCTTCCTCATAATAATTTTCAGTAGAATCATGAATGAATTCAACAATATAACCAGCACCTAAAGCATTCTTTTCATGATCTACATGCATATAAATTTTATTACTCTCCACATAAGCAAACTTCTTCTCATGAATAGTAGTGGGAGCAAACTCAACAAAATAATTATCATGTGAAGCATAATCCAATTGAAAACTAAAATCTTGATGACCAGTTTCATGGTTATCATTATTCTTTATAGCATACATGTCATCACAATAATCATCATAGATAGCAACTTTGTTCTCATAATCAATTGGAACCTCTTCCGAAATAGTGGATTCATCACTAAATAAAGTCATGACCTCTCCAAATCCACTTTCGTCAAGATAATCATCATAAATAGGAGGCATGCTTTCATCATCATAAATTTGCTCATCAAAACTTGGGGGACAAAAAATATCACCTTCATCAAACATAGCTTCCCCAAGCTTGTGGCTTTGCATATCATTAGCATCATGGATATTCAAGGAATTCATACTAACAACATTGCAATCATGCTCATCATACAAAGATTTAGTGCCAAACATTCTAATGCATTCTTCCTCTAGCAATTGAGCACAATTATCGAAATCCTTATTTTCACGGAAGACATTAAAAAGATGAAGCATATGAGGCACCCTCAATTCCATCTTTTTGTAGTTTTCTTTTATAGACTAAACTAGTGATAAAACAAGAAACTAAATGATTCAATTGCAAGATCTAAAGATATACCTTCAAGCACTCACCTCCCCGGCAACGGCGCCAGAAAAGAGCTTGATGTCTACAACGCAACCTTCTTCTTGTAGACATTGTTGGGCCTCCAAGTGCAGAGGTTTGTAGGACAGTAGCAAATTTCCCTTAAGTGGATGACCTAAGGTTTATCAATCTGTGGGAGGCGTAGGATGAAGATGGTCTCTCTCAAGCAACCCTACAACCAAATAACAAAGAGTCTCTTGTGTCCCCAACACACCCAATACAATGGTAAATTGTATAGGTGCACTAGTTTGGTGAAGAGATGGTGATACAAGTGCAATATGGATGGTAGATATAGGTTTTTGTAAACTGAAAATATAAAAACAGCAAGGTAGCAAGCGATAAAAGTGAGTGTAAACGATATTGCAATGCTAGGGTTCATACTTTCACTAGTGCAAGTTCTCTCAACAATAATAACATAATTGGATCATATAACTATCCCTCAACATGCAGCAAAGGGTCACTCCAAACTCACTAATAGCGGTGAACAAACGAAGAGATTATTGTAGGCTACAAAACCACCTCAAAGTTATCCTTTCTGATCGATCTATTCAAGAGTCCGTAGTAAAAATCAAAAGCAAGGAAAAAAAAAGAAACTGACACTGGGCTCTAGGTTAATAGGTTAGTCCCAAAAATCATATAAAATAGCATATAAATGCATATAAAACATCCTAGAAGGATAATATAATAGCATGAATACTTCATAAATTATAGATACGTTGGAGACGTATCAGGCCGCCAAAGACGAAGCTGCCCGGCAACAGCACCAGGCTCTGCTGAACTCCCAGGAGGAGGACCTTGCCGCCCGTGAGGAGGCGCTTGCCGCCACACTCCGCGGCAAGGACGAGGAGATTGAAAAACTCGTCGCACAGCGGACCCAGGGGCTGGAGCAGAGTCATAAGGACGCACTCGATGCTTTGGCCCTGGTTCACGCTGGCGAGGTGGAGAAGCTGGAGTTGGAGCGGGACAGGCTGAAGAAGGTGGTCTCGGAGCTGATGGAGGAGAGGGACACAGCCAACCGCTCTCTGGCGGAGGCGCAGGTCACCATTTCCAACAATGCCAAGCTGCTCTCTGAGGCCAACGACTCCATCAGCGATCTGAAGCTAAAGATGGAAGGCCTAGAGGGGAAGCTTTCGGAGGCCAGGGCCCGTGAGGAGACCCTGACCAAGGCCCTTGAGGAGGAGAAACAACAGAGGAAGAACGCTGCCACTAACCACAAGGACTATGTGGCCAGCGTCAACCTCTAGATCAGCCGCCTCATCGACGTCGTGTGGAAGCTCACCGCCCAGCTAGCCGTTATGGGCATGCTGGACGTCAGGCTCTCCTTGGAGATGATCGTATGCCCCAACGACAGGCTGACCCTGTTCTTCAAGCGCATCCTCGACGCCCTGGAAGAGCTCCGCTCCAACCGGGCAACTTATCTGGCCAACGAGGCCCGGAGGCGCTGCCGGGATGCCCTGACCAAGGTGCTCACCAAGGTGGCGTTCTGGAACCCCACCATCAACTTCATCGACGCGTTGGAGAGCTTGCCGGAGGAGGCGGACCTCACGGCGCTCAAGGAGCATATCAAGCCCATCATCGACTGCGTCGACAGAGTCCAGAGGGTGGAGGGCCAGCACCGGGACTAGGCACCCCGTTTCTCGTTGCCGCTGCGAGTTCATGACCAAGACAATTTATCTTAAGTTAGAACCGCAGCAATTACTTGATGTAACATAACTTTGCAGTACTTTAAGATCAAGCATGCTATCTTCCTGTTAGATCTTTCTTTGTATGTTTGCACCCTACGCTTGGTTGGATAAGGCAGCCGGCGCGTAAACCCATGCCGGGGTGTTTTGAGGACGGATCCTTAGCAGCCTGCCGGGGGGCGCTTGCTGCCAGGCGATACACCTTGCCGCTCCTAGCGCGGCCGCTTGAACTGTCGAGCGGACTCAAAACAAAACAAGGGCGCTGCTAATAGCGGGTAGGTCACCTTGCCGTTCTTACCACGACCGCTTGAACTGTTGAGCGGGCTCAAAACAGAGCAAGGGCGTTGCCAATAGCAGAAGGGTCCCATTGCGTGCAGGTTTCCCATACAAGGAACGAGATCCTTCAAGGAACGAGATCCTTCGAGGAAGACCAACTCACAGCTGCACTCCCTACCTGGCGCGCCTAAGATGTCGGTGGAAATGACACCTATGGGATCGCAGAGAATCCCTTCTATGGTTGACAGGGCGCGGGGCTGTGGAAAGAGCGGGATTAGAAGATCAACACAGGCGAATTATCCAGGTTCGGGCCGCAAGTGATGCGTAATAACCTAATCCTGCTGGTGTGTGTTTATCTGGTGTTCGTGGACTAGCTACAGAGCGTGTAGCCTCCAAAAAGGTCAAATCCTCTCTCAGTATGCCGCGGGCCTCCTTTTATAGTCAAAGAGGCTACCACAGTGGCACACAGGAGGTGGAAAGTTGTACAGTAGTCGAGCTTATCGCCTAACATCACAGGACAAAACGCATTAAATGCGGTACTTAGGTGTCCTCTTGCTTTATCGGGGATGGCAACGGAGCCCGTCCCGTCCGTCGTCGCTTCGCCTTGCTCCGACACACATCCAGGCCAACGAGGCATGCAGCGCCATGTAGGCTGGCAGGCTACTGAGGTGCTGTGGTGGCACGGTCTTCACGAAGATCTGCATGCCACCACGTAGGTGCTTGACTAGTTGGCTTAGGAGCCATGTACTACCACGTGGGTACCTGCTTAGTTGGTCGGTCGGCCGCTGAGCTGGGGCGGCGACGGGGCGGCAAGGCCTTGCCGCGGTCTTGCTGATATTCCCGGCAAGGGTCTTGCCGGGGCCTTGCGGGCGCCCTCGGCAAGAGTCTTGCCGGGGCCTCGTGGGCATCTTCGGCAGGAGCCTTGCCGGGGCCTCGTGGGCATCCTCGGTAGGAGCCTTGCTGGGGCCTCGTGGGCATCCTCGGAAAGGAGCCCCGCTATCGTCCCGTCTTCTGGTTCTTATCTAGGCTTCGCAGGCCCTTTGTCTTCACAAAGATCTGCATGCCACCATGGAGGCGCCTCCCGAGCCTTGGTTCCAATGTGGTTGAAGGCGTCGGAACTTTCAGACTCAAGGGTGGCGGCCCCGTTGGTGTTGGGCAAGTTGCCCCGGCAAGGCGCTTGCCGGGGCTGCATGGGATGCCCCGGCAAGGGTCGTGCCAGGGGAAGCCCATCTTGCTGCCTCGTCCTTCTGCGCCCCTGGTTGGGGTGCTACTCTGGTGGTTTTGTACTTTTACATCCTTCCTCTGCCCTGCTAAGTGTGGCTGCGGGTGCGGCTCTAACTACCCGTGCACAAGTAAAGGGGTACAAAGAGGGGCCGCTACTTTTGTACGCCGAGACCCGCCTTCTTCGTCTTCTCCGGCCTTCCCACGCCAGCCGCCCAAGGAGGCGACCCCGAGAAGTTCAAGGAGCTGGCCCCACCCCCGGCAAATTTCTCTGCCAGGGGAAAGGCCAGGTGCAGATGGTGGTGCTGCTGGCGCCGCACGAGGACGATGTGTCCGACGCCTAGTCGGACCCGTCCTCGTCGTCCTCCCCACCGGTGTCCTCCTCGTCACTGTCGCTCGAGGAGGAGCTTTCGTCATCAGTCGATCTCTCCGCGCAGCACCCTAACCAGATTCCCGAGCGCCCGAAGACCTTGACGGAGAGCAGATCGCTCTCCACTATTTTAATGTGGAGAACGTGCCCCTTCAAGAAGCAGTGGGCACGTGCGAAGGTTTTCAAACCCCGACGGAGGAGCATTACATGAGGGGTGGGGAACCTTGTGCTCGCCCACATGTCGCCATTGCAACATCCCTTCATGTGAAGCCTCAACCTCGGCGGCTGGTCAACCTCCAGCACCCTTGCGAATGCTTCGGGAAGACGAAGGTGGCTGCACGGCGGCTCGCGCAGTTGCAGGATGAACTCCAGCACCGTGTCCCCAACATGGCCGCTCGACGAAGCAGGAGGAGATGGCGGAGGAGATGGCAACGGAGATGATGACGATGCGGGTATCCCCCGTCCGCGCCTGCCTCTGCCTTGACCGCCTCGCCGACCGCGGCCCCGGCCGGCGCCTCTGCCTTGGGCATGGCCTTCACCTCGAGCGTCCGGCTCTTCCTTAACCGCCGCGGCTCTCTGGCGGAAAGAAGACCTGGTCGCCTCCACGGAAGGACGGCCACGACCACGCCCTCTCGCCATGACAAGGGAAGGAAAGGGATCAGATTGGAAGAAGATAGATGCAGGAAGACGTTGTCCCTCTCCCTTTTTATAGGGGGACGAGGCCGAGCGAGCCTGAGGGCGACTGCCCCAATCAACCAATCCAACCGCCGGAGGCGCAAGGAGACAGGACCGACCCGCTGCCCCAATCAGTGGCGCCCGGCCCCCCGCCCCGGCATTAAAGCCCATGCCTTATGTGTCCATCGCCTGCACCCCCCCCCCGATGCATGGAGGACACGTGGCGGGCGAGCCACGATTCAGATGGCAAGTGGAACGGCCGTTTTCGCGCCCCGTGATCGTGGGCTGCGGGTGCCATAATTTCCACGACCCGAGTCCACTTAGTAAATGAGCCGCGCCCCTGCGGCTTCCTCTATTTTATTATGGGGGAGGTGTGGGCCGCCTCTTTACCATTTACCACGATATGACGCAAGCATGCAGCAACCACTCCACGCACAACTCCCACGTCATGCATTCAACGCGGGTCGTGGGGAAGCGCAACTGGCGAGGGAGTTACTACGGTAAAACTCAGCCCCGCATGCCCGCGCACCGTTCTGGGCTAGCCCAACAACGCGCCGTGCTTATGTGTGGCCCAGGCCCGGGGGCTCCTGTCGGTGTACAAAAGTAGGGGCCCCCTTTGTACCCATTTACTTGTGCATGGGCGATCAGAGCCGCGCCTTTGGCCACACTTAGCAGGGCAGAAGAAGGAAGCAAAAGTACAAGATTACCAGAGCAGCGCTCCAACCAGGGGCATAGAGGATGAGGCAACAAGATGGGCTTCCCCCAGCAAGACCCTTGCCGGGGCGGCCTACGCAGCCCCAGCAATAGCCTTGCCAGGGGCAACTTACCCAACACCAGCAAGGCCACCACCATTGGGCCTGAGAGTTCCGACACCATCGACAATGTTGAGGCCAAGACTCAGGAAGCGCCTGCTTGGTGGCATGCAGATCTTTGTGAAGACAAAGAGCCTGCAAGGCCTAGATAGGAACCAGAAGACAAGACAACAGTGAGGCTCCTTGCCAAGGATGCCCACAAGGTCCCGGCAAGGCTCCTGCCGAAGATACCCACGAGGCCCTGGCAAGCCTCTTGCCGAAGGCACTCACAAGGCCCCGGCAAGACCCTTGCCGGGAATAGTAGCAAGGCCGCGGCAAGGCCTTGCCGCCCCGTCGCCGCCCCAGCTCAGCGGCCGACCCACCAACTAAGCAAGTACCCACGTGGCAGTACGTGACTCCTAAGACAACTAGACAAGCACCTGCGTGGTGGCATGCAGATCTTCGTGAAGACCCTACCACCACACCAGCTCAGCAGCCTGCCACCTGCGTGGTTGCATGCCTCATTGGCCTGGACGCGTGCCAGAGCAAGGCGAAGCAGCGACGGACGGGACGGGCTTCGTTACCGTCCCCAATAAAGCAAGAGGACACCTAAGTAGCGCATTTAATGCGTTTTGTCCTGTAATGTCAGGCGATAAGCTTGTACACTGTACATACTTTCCACCTCCTGTGTGCCACTGTGGCGACCCGTTTTACCTATAAAAGGAGGCCCGCGGCGTACTGAGGAAGGATTCGGACTTTTTGGACTATACACGCACCGTAGCTAGTTCAAGAGCTCAAGAACACTCAAATATACACCAAAGCAGGACTAGGGTATTATGCATCTTCGCGGCCCGAACCTGGGTAAAATCTCCCTGTGTTGACTACTAGACCCGCTCTTTGCACAACCCCGCGCCCGCCAACCGCAGAAGGGATCCTCGTGATCCCATAGGTGTTGTTTCCACCGACAACCAGTAAAGTACACATCAATAACATGTATATCACATATACCTTTGTTCATTTTGCCATCCTTCTTATCCGCCAAGTATTTGCGGTAGTTCCGCTTCCAGTGACCATTCCCATTGCAGTAGAAGCACTCAGTTTCAAGCTTGGGTTCAGCTTTGGGCTTCTTCATGGGAGTGGCAACTTGCTTGCCATTCTTCTTGAAGTTCCCTTTCTTTCCCTTTGCCCTTTTTCTTGAAACTAGTGGTCTTCTTAACCATCAACACTTGATGCTCTTTCTTGATTTCTACCTTCGCCGATTTCAACATCGCGAAGAGCTCGGGAATCATTTTCGTCATCTCTTGCATATTATAGTTCATCACGAAGTTCCAGTAACTTGGTGATAGTGACTAGAGAACTCTGTCAATCACTATCTTATCTGGAAGATTAACTCCCACTTGATTCAAGTGATTGTAGTACTCAGACATTCTGAGCACATGCTCACTGGTTGAGCTATTCTCCTCCATCTTGTAGGCAAAGTACTTGTCAGAGGTCTCATACCTCTCGACACGGGCATGAGACTGAAATACCAATTTCATCTCTTGGAACATCTCATATGCTCCGTGGCGTTCAAAACGTTTTTGAAGTCCCGGTTCTAGGCCGTAAAGCATGATGCACTAAACTATCAAGTATTCATCATACCAAGCTTTGTCAAACGTTCATAACGTCTGCATCTCCTCCTGCAACAAGTCTGTCACCTAGCGGTGCATCAAGGACATAATTCTTCTGTGCAGCAATGAGGATAATCCTCAGATCACGGACCAAGTCTGCATCATTGCTACTATCATTTTTCAACTTATTTTTCTCTAGGAACATATCAAAAAATAAATGGGGAGCTACATCGCGAGCTATTGATCTATAACATAATTTGTAAATACTATCAAGACTAAGTTCATGATAAATTAAAGTTCAATTAATCATATTACTTAAGAACTCCCACTTAGATAGACATCCCTCGAGTCATCTAAATGATCACGTGATCCAAATCAACTAAACCATGTCCGATCATCACGTGAGATGGAGTAGTCATAATGGTGAACATCTCTATGTTGATCATATCTACTATATGATTCACGTTCGACCTTTCGGTCTCCAGTGTTCCGAGGCCATGTCTGTACATGCTAGGCTCGTCAAGTTTAACCTGAGTATTCCGCACGTGCAAAACTATCTTGCACCCGTTGTATGTGAACATAGAGCTTATCACATCCGATCATCACGTGGTGTCTCGGCACGATGAACTGTCGCAGCGGTGCATACTCAGGGGGAACACTTATACCTTGAAATTTTAGTGAGGGATCATCTTATAATGCTACCGCCGTACTAAGCAAAATAAGATGCATAAAAGATAAACATCACATGCAATCAAAATATGTGACATGATATGGCCATCGTCATCTTGTGCCTTTGATCTCCATCTCCAAAGCACCGTCATGATCTCCATCGTCACCGGCTTGACACCTTGATCTCCATGGTAGCGTCGTGGTCATCTCGCCAACTATTGCTTCTAAAACTATCGCTAATGCATAGTGATAAAGTAAAGCAATTACATGGCGATTGCATTTCATACAATAAAGCGACAACCATAAGGCCCCTGCCAGTTGCCGATAACTTTTACAAAACATGATCATCTCATACAATAACATATATCACATAAGGTCTTGACCATATCACATCACAACATGCCCTGCAAAAACAAGTTAGACGTCCTCTACTTTGTTGTTGCAAGTTTTACGTGGCTGCTACAGGATTCTAGTAAGAACCGTTCTTACCTACGCATCAAAACTACAATGATGTTTCGCCAAGTTTTCTGTTTTAACCTTCAACAAGGACCAGCCGTAGTCAAATTCGATTCAACTAAAGTTGGAGAAACAGACACCCGCCAGCCACCTTTATGCAAAACAAGTTGGATGTCTATCAGTGGAACCGGGCTCATGAACGTGGTCATGTAAGGTTGGTCCGGGCCGCTTCATCCAACAATACCACCGAATCAAAATAAGATGTTGGTGGTAAGCAGTATGACTAATATCGCCCACAACAATTTGTGTTCTACTCGTGCATATCATCTATGCATAGACCTAGCTTGGATGCCACTGTTGGGAAACGTAGCATGCAATTTCAAAAAAAATCATACGCTCACGCAAGATCTAACTAGGAGATGCATAGCAACGAGAGGGGGAGAGTGTGTCCACGTACCCTCGTAGACCGAAAGCGTAAGCGTTTGACAACGCGGTTGATGTAGTCAAACTTTCTTCTAGTTCTGACCGATCAAGCACCGAACGTATGACACCTCCGAGTTCCGCACATGTTTAGCTCGATGACGTCCCTCGAACTCTTGATCCAGCAAGGTGTTGAGGAAGAGTTCCGTCAGCACGACGGCGTGGTGATGGTGATGGTGAAGTGATCCGCGCAGGGCTTCGCCTAAGCACTACGTGAATATGACCGGAGGCATAAACTGTGGAGGGGGGCGCTCCACATGGCTCACAATGTTTGTTGTGTGTTCTAGCGGTGCCCCCCTCATATACATAGGATGGAGGGGAGGAGAGGCAGCCAAGGGGGCCCCCCAAGTAGGAGGAATCCTACTTAGGCACCTCCCAATTTGGCCTCCCCCTTTCTTATTCCTATTCGGAGTAGGAAGGGAAGAGGGGGAAGGGGGAATCCTATTCCCTTTTTCCTTTCCTCCTTGCCCTTCCTTCTCCAATTTGGCCAGCCCATATGGGGGGGGCACCAGCCCCTTTGAGGCTGGTGTGTTTCCCCTCTTGGCCCATAAGGCCCATATCTTTTGCCGGGGGTGCCTGGAACCCCTTCCGGTGACCTGATAATCAAGATGGGATTGGGCCGGGCCGGACCTGGCCCCGGACCCGGCCCCGTGGCCATAAGTTCAATTTGCGAGGCCATGGGTCGACCCATTTGAACAAAATTTTGTGGCCTCGCAGACCCATTGGGCACATGAGGCCGACCCAATAATTCAGGAAGTGTTTTCCACAGTCCAGTAAAATGACAAGGTGTAATCTTTTCACATCCAAACATGATCAAAAGGTTCAGAAAAGATCAAAAGATCAAAAGATTTACAATCCACAAGATTATTATGCAATCCACAAGATCCAGACAAGATCAAAAGATTACGACACTGGTAGGGCAGTCTCTACTTTTACAGAGCCTACAAATTTCCACAACAACTGAGAGATATATAACAGAGCCTACAAATTCATTGAACCACACTACAATAACTTGTCTAAACCGCAAGTAGAGGCATGTCAGAGAACTGGGAATAGAGAGAAATCCTATGGTTATTCAAGATTAGGACTTCTTGAAGCATTTTATTCTCATCTTTTACAGCAGCAGTTCAAAACTGAAATTGGGTTCTCATACTCCCTCCGTCCGAAAATACTTGTCCTAGAAATGGTTGTATCTAGACTTATTTTAGTTATAGATACATCCATTTTATCTATTTTTAGGACGAGTATTTTCGGACGGAGGGATTACAAGTTAGGTGACATTTGGAAAACACTACTGTTTATTTGCACCTCAAGAGGTCTTTTTGGTCTGTAGCCATCTAACAAGTTTAGAACCAACCAACACCAAGCAGCTATTGCTGACAACACTGACAAGAACCAAAAGAGTAGATGCACTGGCTTCAAGCTGCGCTGGGAAGGGGACTATGGGAGGAAGCCGACAAGAGTAACACCTGCGAGCTGAACAAGACGTCGACCGGAATGGCAAGGTCGACGACGACCGGGACCGCGGGGCGCGGGGCGGTCTCGGTCGACGACAACCAAGACGACAAGCGTAGCAGGAGAGGGAGGAACGCCGGCGGCAGCAGAGATGTCCGGCGGCGGTCGGTGGCCGGCAGAGATGGTCGGGGGCAGCGACAGAGATGTACTTGGCATAACTATGAGCTGGCTGGGTTGACCCGTCGGAACCATTGGGCCGCACGAGGCCAGCTCCCACTGACCCGTATATGATTCAAGGCCAACCCACCTGGCCCATTGGCCTTGAATTTTTGGGGCGGGTCAGTGACCCAGTGGGCCGACCAGGCCCATTCCCATCTTGACCTGGTAAGTACCCGGTACCCCCGAAACACTTCGTTTGTCCAAATACTATCGTCCTTGTCAGGACCCCGATCCTAGGTCACACCGATCTAGCATGTAACACATCATATCACTTTGCGGCCTCACGCACGGTATTCCCACGGGTGCCACCTTACCTGGCTCGGGACCGTTTGTGCGTTTTGGCTCACGTATATGATAGTGCCGCTAGCATCCATATGACAAAGAACCCGGGCCGACATGACTAGTCGTAAACCCAAGGTGGCGCAAACTTACAGGTACAGGCATACATGACCCAACAACCAACGTGTCGATCAACAACGTATGAACCCAAGTCGTAGCAAGCTACAAGGACTTAAAGGAACAACGCGTGACAATTCCCCGAAGGGACAGACATAGGAACAAAGGACACATGCCGGCCAGCCTAAGTGTTCCGGAGTGATGTCTACTACACAACCTTCTTCTTGTAGACGTAGTTGGGCCTCCAAGTGCAGAGATTTGTAGGACAGTAGCAAATTTCCCTCAAGTGGATGACCTAAGGTTTATCAATCCGTGGGAGGCGTAGGATGAAGATGGTCTCTCTCAAACAACCCTGCAACCAAATAACAAAGAGTCTCTTGTGTCCCCAACACACCCAATACAATGGTAAATTGTATAGGTGCACTAGTTCGGCGAAGAGATGGTGATATAGGTTTTTGTAATCTGAAATTATAAAAACAGCAAGGTAACTAATGATAAAAGTGAGCGTAAACGGTATTGCAATGCTAGGAAACAAGGCCTAGGGTTCATACTTTCACTAGTGCAAGTTCTCTCAACAATAATAACATAATTGGATCATATAACTATCCCTCAGCATGCAACAAAGAGTCGCTCCAAAGTCACAAATAGCGGAGATCAAACGAAGAGATTATGGTAGGGTACGAAACCACCTCAAAGTTATTCTTTCTGATCGATCTATTCAAGAGTCCGTAGTAAAATAACGTGAAGCTATTCTTTCCGTTCGATCTATCATGGAGTTCGTACTAGAATAACACCTTAAGACACAAATCAACCAAAACCCTAATGTCACCTAGATACTCCAATGTCACCTCGAGTATCCGTGGGTATGATTATACGATATGCATCACACAGTCTCAGATTCATCTATTCAACCAACACAAAGAACTTCAAAGAGTGCCCCAAAGTTTCTAACGGAGAGTCAAGACGAAAACGTGTGCCAACCCCTATGCATAAGTTCACAAGGTCACCGAACCCGCAAGTTGATCGCCAAAACATACATCAAGTAGATCACATGATATCCCATTGTCACCACAGATAAGCACATGCAAGACATACATCAAGTGTTCTCAAATCCTTAAAGACTCAATCCGATAAGATAACTTCAAAGAGAACACCCAATCCATTACAAGAGAGTAGAGGGGAGAAACATCATAAGATCCAACTATAATAGCAAAGCTCGCGATACATCAAGATCGTATCACCTCAAGAACACGAGAGAGAGAGAGAGATCAAACACATAGCTACTGGTATATACCCTCAGCCCCGAGGGTGAACTACTCCCTCCTCCTCATGGAGAGCGCCGAGATGTTGAAGATGGCCACCGGTGAGAGATCCCCCCTCCGGCAGGGTGCCGGAACAGGGTCCCGATTAGTTTTTGGTGGCTACAGAGGCTTGCGGCGGCGGAACTCCCGATCTATTCTGTTCCCCGATTGTTTTAGCTTATATGGATATATATATGCGCAAGAAGTCGGTCAGGGGAGCCACGAGGGGCCCACGAGGGTGGAGGGCGCGCCCCCTGCCTCGTGCCTTCCTCGTTGCTTCCCTTACGTATACTCCAAGTCTTCTGGATTGCTTCCGTTCCAAAAATAACTCTCCCGGAGGTTTCATTCCGTTTGGACTCCGCTTGATATTCCTTTTCTGTGAAACACTGAAACAAGGAGAAAAACAGAAACTGGCACTAGGCTCCGGGTTAATAGGTTAGTCCCAAAAATAATATAAAAGTGCATAGTAAAGCCCATTAAACATCCAACATGGATAATATAATAGCATGAATACTTCATAAATTATAGATACGTTGGAGACGTATCAGCATCCCCAAGCTTAATTCCTGCTCGTCCTTGAGTAGGTAAATTATAAAAGAAATAATTTATGAAGTGCGAATGCTAGCAGGTGCACAAGTTTGATCAATGATAATTTCAATCACCTTTTCTAGCATCATCATTTGTCATAACAGTAGCTCAACTCATAGAACTTTTCATGATCAAGTAACAAGCTATTCACATGTTAAAGTATAGATCATAAACTTTCTTGAAAACTAACAAACCATGTTATTAGTCATCAAACAATTACAATTCATCTTATTTTCAGGAAGAGTCTATGACAGAGCTTTGATTTAGCAAATCCCACATACTCAACTATCATATAGTCTTCCATGATTGCTACCACTCAAAGCATATTTTTAAAACAAATAGCATCCATCGAACACAGAGAAAGATAGGGGCTTAATGTTTCGCCTCCCAACTTATTTATCATATAGATAATTGTCAACAATAATAATTCATGATCAAATATATTTGAATGGCCATATACTCTCAGATCTTTCCATCACATGATGCTTGCCAACTAAAGAGTAGGTTGGAATGAGAAGGAATACTACTGACTCTTGCATAAAAGTAAAAGATAGGCCCTTCGCAGAGGAAGCAGGGATTTGCAGAGGTGCTAGAGCTCGAAGCTAAAACAGAGATGAAATTATTTTGAGAGGTATGCTTTCATTGTCAACATAACGACCAAGAGTTCCCAATATCTTCCATACTACATACATTGTAGGCGGTTCCCACGCAGAAAGGTAAATTTTTTACTCCCCCTCCACCAGCATTCACACTCCACGACTTGTCCGAAACAACGGGTGCCGTCCAACTATCAACATTCCTGGGGGAGTTTTGTTTAAATTATTTGCGATTTTGTTTTTGATCTTTTGATCATAGGACTGGGCATCCCAGTTACCAGCCATTTTCTCGTGAATGATGAGCGGAGTCCACTCATCGTGAGAATAACCCACCTAGCATGGAAGATACTGACAGCCCCTAGTCGCTACATGAGCGATTCGGGCATACAAAACAGATTGTTATTTGAAGGTTTAGAGTTTGGCACATGCAAATTTACTTGGAACGGCAGGTAAATACCGCATATAGGTAGATATGGTGGACACTCGTGGAAGGAACTTCGTTCAAGGATTTTGGATGCACAAGCAGTATTCCCGCTTAGTACAGATATTTTGGCTAGCAAAGGATTCTAAATAGCAAGCACCACATGTTAGAGGATCCATAACAATATAACTTCTATACAAATATACCCAAGCATAACTCATTATGTTGTCTTCCTTGTCCAACTTCAACTAATTTGCTCAGGTGTGAAAATAATTAATGGGGCTCACAATCATAGAAGATGTCCAAGATAGTATATTTATATGTGAAATCTCTCTTCCTTCAATATTCTTTCATGAATTGTTCAAGTGACCAATACAATGCTTGCTAACCTTAAAAAATTTACCACCTCTACTTCTTATATGTGAAGGCATTACTCCCCATGGGAAAGGCATATGAAACATATATAATTTCAGATTTATGACATTCAAATCATTCAACCATTTACTCATAGGATATAAGTGAAGCACAGGAGTAAATGACAAACTACTCCAAAAAGATATAAGTGAAGATCAATGAGTAGTTAAATAATTATGTAGCTATGTGAAGACTCTCTCTCATTTAAGAATTTCAGATCTTGGGATATTATTCAAACAGCAAGCAAAACAAAATAAAATAGCTTTTGAAGGATAACACTCATCATGTGAAGAAGCAAAAGCTTAAGCTCAACCGATACTAACTGATAATTGTTGAAGAAGAAAGGTGGGATGCCTACCGGGGCATCCCCAAGCTTAGATGCTTGAGACTTCTTGAAATATTATCTTGGGCTGCCTTGGGCATCCCCACGCTTGAACTTTTGCGTCTCCTTAATTCCTTTTATATCATGGTTTCCTAAATCTTGAAAGCTTCATCCACACCAAACTCAACAAGAACTCGTGAGATAAGTTAGTGTAAACCAATGCAAAAACCTTATCATTCTCTATTGTAGCAAATCATAAAAATTATTATTAAACATTGCATACTAAATGTCTCTGCATATTTAATACTCCTATCCTCAAATAGAATCATTAAACAAGCAAACATATGCAAACATAACAGCAATCTGCCAAAACAGTACAATCTGTAAAGAATGCAAGATTCATCATACTTCCCTAACTCCAAACATTATGAAATTCTACCACACTGTAGAAAATTTATCAGAGCTTATTATGCAAAAACTTTCAACATTTTATCACATTTGGACTATTCTAGGGAATTTTTGCAACAACGGTAAACTTTCTGTTTTGAAACAGCAACATGTATACTTGCAAAATAAGCATAGTAAGAGCTATCCTTGAATTTTTTATTGAAACTAGAGATGCAAAACATTATTCTAAATAACAGCAAGCAAATACTAACAAAGGAAAATGACGCTCCAAGCAAAACACATATCATGTGGTGAATAAAAATATAGCTCCAAGTAAAGTTACCGATGAACGAAGAAGAAGGAGGGGATGCCATCCGGGGCATCCCCAAGCTTAGGCTATTGTTTGTCCTTGAATATTACCTTGGGGTGCCTTGGGAATCCCCAAGCAGGCTCTTTCCACTCCTTACTCCATAGTCCATCGAATCTTTACCCAAAACTTGAAAACTTCACAACACAAAACTTAACAGAAAACTCGTAAGCTCCGTTAGTATAAGAAAATAAATCACCACTTAGGTACTGTTGTGAACTCATTATAAATTCATATTGGTGTAATATCTACTGTATTCCAACTTATCTATGGTTCATACCCTCCGATACTACTCATAGATTCATCAAAATAAGCAAACAACACATAGAAAACATAATCTGTCAAAAACAGAACAGTCTGTAGTAATCTGTATCAAACGCAAACTTCTGGAACTCAGAAAAATCTGCACAAATAGGAAAACCTAGATAATTTGATTATTGATCTACTGCAATTGGAATCAGTATTTTATCACTTTCTGGTGATTTTTAACAATTGTTTTCGTGAGCAGAAAGTTTCTGTCTTTTTCAGCAAGATCAAATAATTATCATTCAAGAAGATCCTATAGGTCTTAGTTGGCACAAAAACTAATTAAAACATAAGACCACATATAACCAGAGGCTAGATGACTTATTCATTACTAAACAGGAACAAAAAGCAAGGAACAAAAATAAAATTGGGTTGCCTCCCAACAAGCGCTAACGTTTAACGCCCCTAGCTAGGCATGATGATTTCAATGATGCTGACATAAAAGATAAGAATTGAAACATAAAGAGAGCATCATGAAGAATATAACTAGCACATTTAAGTCTAACCCACTTCCTATGCATAGGGATTTTGTGAGCAAACAACTTATGGGAACAAGAATCAACTAGCATAGGAAAGCAAAACAAGCATAGCCTCAGGATTTTCAACACATAGAGGGGAAACTTGATATTATTGCAATTCCTACAAGCATATGTTCCTCCCTCTCATAATAATTTTCGGTAGCATCATTAATGAATTCAACAATATAACCAGCACATAAAGCATTATTTTTATGATGCACAAGCATAGAAATTTTATTACTCTCCACATAAGCAAATTTCTTCTCATGAATAGTAGTGGGAGCAAACTTAACAAAATAACTATCAGGTGAAGCATAATCCAATTGAAAATTAAAATCATGATGACAAGTTTCATGGTTACCTTTATTCTTTATAGCATACGTGTCATCACAATAATCATCATAAATAGGAGGCATGCTTTCATCATAATAAATTTGCTCATCAAAACTTGGGGGACAAATAATATCATCTTCATCAAACATAGCTTCCCCAAGCTTCTGGCTTTGCATATCATTAGCATCATGGGTATTCAAGGAATTCATACTAACAACATTGCAATCATGCTCATCATTAAAAAAATAGTGCCAAACATTTTAATGCATTCTTCCTCTAGCAATTGAGCACAACTACCGGAATCCTTATTTTCACGGAAGAAATTAAAAAGATGAAGCATATGAGGGACCCTCAATTCCATTTTTTGTAGTTTTCTTCTATAAACTAATTGGTGATAAAACAAGAAACTAAAAGATTCGATTGCAAGATGTAAAGATATATCTTCAAGCACTCACCTCCCCGGCAACGGCGCCAGAAAAGAGCTTGATGTCTACTACACAACCTTTTTCTTATAGACGTTCTTGGGCCTCCAAGTGCAGAGGTTTGTAGGACAGTAGCAAATTTCCTCAAGTGGATGACCTAAGGTTTATCAATCCGTGGGAGGCGTAGGATGAAGATGGTCTCTCTCAAACAACCCTGCAACCAAATAACAAAGAGTCTCTTGTGTCCCCAACACACCCAATACAATGGTAAATTGTATAGGTGCACTAGTTCGGCGAAGAGATGGTGATACAAGTGCAATATAGATGGTAGATATAGGTTTTTGTAATCTGAAATTATAAAAACAGCAAGGTAACTAATGATAAAAGTGAGCGTAAACGGTATTGCAATGCTAGGAAACAAGGCCTAGGGTTCATACTTTCACTAGTGCAAGTTCTCTCAACAATAATAACATAATTGGATCATATAACTATCCCTCAACATGCAACAAAGAGTCACTAATAGCGGAGAACAAACGAAGAGATTATGGTAGGGTACGAAACCACCTCAAAGTTATTCTTTCTGATCGATCTATTCAAGAGTCCGTAGTAAAATAACACGAAGCTATTCTTTCCGTTCGATCTATCATGGAGTTCGTACTAGAATAACACCTTAAGACACAAATCAACCAAAACCCTAATGTCACCTAGATACTCCAATGTCACCTCAAGTATCCGTGGGTATGATTATACGATATGCATCACACAATCTCAGATTCATCTATTCAACCAACACAAAGAACTTCAAAGAGTGCCCCAAAGTTTCTACCGGAGATTCAAGACGAAAACGTGTGCCAATCCCTATGCACAAGTTCACAAGGTCACTGAACCCGTAAGTTGATCACCAAAACATACATCAAGTAGATCACGTGATATCCCATTGTCACCACAGATAAGCACATACAAGACATACATCAAGTGTTCTCAAATCCTTAAAGACTCAATCCGATAAGATAACACCAAGGGAAAATCCAATCCATTACAAGAGAGTAGAGGGGGAGAAACATCATAAGATCCAACTATAATAGCAAAGCTCGTGATACATCAAGATCGTATCACCTCAAGAACACGAGAGAGAGAGATATCAAACACATAGCTACTGGTACATACCCTCAGCCCCGAGGGTGAACTACTCCCTCCTCGTCATGGAGAGCGCCGAGATGATGAAGATGGCCACCGGTGAGAGATCCCCCCTCCGGCAGGGTGCCGGAACAGGGTCCCGATTGGTTTTTGGTGGCTACAGAGGCTTGCGGCGGCGGAACTCCCGATTTATTTCGTTCCCCGATAGTTTTAGGGTATATGGATATATATATATGCGAAAGAAGTCGGTCAGGGGAGCCACAAGGGGCCCACGAGGGTGGAGGGCGTGCCCAGGGGGGTGGACGCGCCCCCTGCCTCGTTGCTTCCCTTACGTATACTCCAGGTCTTCTGGATTGCTTCCGTTCCAAAAATAACTCTCCCGAAGGTTTCATTCCATTTGGACTCCGTTTGATATTCCTTTTCTGCGACACACTGAAACAAGGAGAAAAACAAAAACTGGCACTGGGCTCTGGGTTAATAGGTTAGTCCCAAAAATAATATTAAAGTGCATAGTAAAGCCCATTAAACATCCAAGATGGATAATATAATAACATGAATACTTCATAAATTATAGATACGTTGGAGAGGTATCACGGAGCAGTAGCAAGCTACCATGGCTCAGTGGAAGCACTAGGAGACATTTCCGGTAAGAGAGGCTAACAAGAATAAACAACTAGTTTGTCGGATCCCACACATACCAAGTATTTCATTAACATACACACAATATGCTAGATATGTGCAAATACAACATGGCATCACAAAAAAAACTCTACGACTCAAGGTATTTATTCATTAGGCTCCGAGGAGCCAGATATTAGAAACATGGTTCTGATGACCCAGCATTCAAGTCATACAAGCAATAAGCACATGCGGAAGCTTAACTTGTCTGAGTACAGACAACTACAAATGAAAACGGCTGAGAAGCCTAACTATCTACAAGACCCTGCCGAGGGCATAAGATCGTAGCTGAGGTAACAAGCTAAACATCGAAGTCCACGCGGAACTACTAGTGAGACTGAAGTCTCTCTGCAAAAACATAAATTAAGCAAACGTGAGTACAAATGTACCCAGCATGACTTACATCAGAACTAGCTACATATGCATCAGTATCAACAAAGGGGGTGGTGGAGTTTAACTGCAGCAAGCCAGCTTGGACTCAGTGGCTATCCTGAACTACGTCTGCAAGTAACTCTTTTGGGGTGGCGCACACGAGTCCACGTATTCACCATATCAATACACCACTATGGATCCGCTCCCGTCTCCCTACGAGAACACCATCAACAGCACTCACGCTTATCTTGCGCATTTTAGAGTATCCACTTTCACTTGTCTATGGACTGTATAAGCAACCAAGTAGTCCTTTACCGTGAACGCGGCTATTCGAATTGATGATGTTAACCCTGCAGGGGTGTACTTCTTCACACACACTCTCGCCACTTACCGCCATGTACACGTCATGTATCTCGGCAACCTTCAAGCGGAAGCCTGGCGAGGGTGTCGGCCATGACCTGACTAACCACACAAGTCCCTAGTCCAGGTTTATCGCCTATTCAGGTTCCATCCGCAGGGAGTCCGGCCGAGGTTTCCACTACGGCCCCGAACGATGTGTGCAGGGTTCCCGGGTCACCAAACGGTTGACTCGGTACACCGGGCCACGTGCCTACCGCATCACAGCCCACCCCTAGGGTCAGCGCTACGCACGGCCTCCAGCATACTACAAACACCAGAAACTACTTGCAACTCCAGGACAGAGGACAGTGGTGGTTAATAAGTCGAGAGGGTCCATTGGTTTCGGGCCCAACGCGTGGTAGTAGCTGATCTTAAATCACATACACAGATCTTAGTTCCTAAGGACGGTTCCAATGAAACAACCCACCATTTACTCCTACATGGCCTCTCATCGATACCTTTACCAAATCGTGTTCACACACTTAGCTCACACACAGTAGGACATGTTCATCACCATTCCAATTCATCCCCGATGAATCGGACCTGACTCAACTCTAAGTAGTAGCACGCATGACAAACAAGCATGAATGATTAGGCACATCAGGGCTCAAATAACTCCTACTCATGCTAGTGGGTTTCATCTATTTACCGTGGCAATGACAGGTCATGCAGAGGAAAGCGGTTCAACTACCGCAGCATGTAATCGTTGCATCGTTGTTGTCCTAATGCAGTAAAAGAGAGCAGGAGCGAGAGAGTGGGATTGTATCAGAATGAACAAGGAGGTTTTGCTTTCCTGGCACTTCTGAAGATAGTAATAGCTCTTCATCGGTGTCATCGAACTCATCGCCGGAACAACGTCTACTGAGCGGGAACAATTACCAGCAACAGAGAGGAAACACAAACAATGCAATGCAACAATATGATGCATGATCATGACATGGCAATATGTTGTTTTCTGAGCTAATGCAACTAGCAACATAATGAAATGAAGTTGGTTTGAACCAAGGTTCAAATTCAAACTCCACATGTGGTTATTTAAATGCCATTCATTTGATTTGTCCTAAACAGTAGCCAAAAGTTGTTCTAGCATGCATGAAAAAAGTACAGATGGATAGATTGGATTTTTCTGATCATTTTTCATATATAAATCTTTTCATTCTGAGTTGTAGATTATTTTCTATGAATTTTTGAAGTTTAGGACATTTTCTAAAATTCATAAATCATTTCTGATTTTTCTAAAATCCCAGAAAATCAATTATTGCGTCAGCACTACCTCACTGTGATGTCAGCAAGTCAACAGGGGTCGTCTAGATCAAACCTGACTAGTGGTGCCCACTGGTCAGTGACACATTAAGTTAACAATGGTATTTGTGTTAAATTAAACCTAATCTAACTACTGTCCGATGTCGGGCCCACCTGTCATTGGCACAATAGAGGCCATTAGTGCTAAGTACCCAGGGATTAGGCCGGCGGCTAATAGCCGGTGAGGCTAGAGGCCACGGTGGGGCTTGGGATTGCGCTACGAGGCACGGTTTGAGCCGCGGCTGGGCGCGTTGGAGAGCCCTCGCTAGCGCGCGTCGAATGGTGGTGGTGGCCGGGCCTGTGGTGGCTGAAACCGATGACGGCGAGCTCGTGAGCGGCGGCTGGAGATCGGGTGGGTGCGAGCTTGGCGCTACGGCGAGAAAAATGTGTGGCGGTTAGCTCCTATAGTGCCTATGGTTGCCCATGAGACCGTTGGACATGTTTCCATGACCAAAGGGGCACTGGAGCTTCACCGGCGAAGAGCTCGAGCGGAAACGAGCTTTGGCCATGGTGGTCCTGAGGCGTAGAGGAATCAAACGACCACGAGGTTGGGGTTAAACGAAACAGGAGCTCACGAGGAGTCGGATGGTACAGACGAAGAGCTCGGGGGAGGCCTGACGGTGATGAATCCATCGAAGAAGACTGGCGGCCGTGCCCGGAGAAGACCAGTCGATGGCGGTGTTTTAGTGCTCCCGGGCTTCAGATCTTGCATGTGCAGATGAGGAAGAACGTCGCAGAGCGACTGGAAATGGCGGAGAGGCAAGACGACGGGCGGTGGGCGCGCGGGCAGCGAGCGGCGGCGACGGGCATGCTCGGTGGTGGGGAAGAGAGCAAGACAGGGGAGGGGAGAGAGAGCAGCGAGTGAGGGAGAGGAGAGAGGGGCCTCGGGGCGTCTCTATGGCGTCGATAGAAGGGCCGGGGAGGGTGAAGCAGGCAGGGAGGAGGTGGCAGCCTCAGCGCGCGCCGTGCCCACCTTCGCCTCTGCCTACTGGCAGAGGTTGAGGACGACTGGTAGCTGGGCTGCACAGTACTGGGCCGGCTGGGCTGCCGCTACACGTAAGCTGGCCCATGTAAGTTATTCCTTTTATTTACTTTGTGTTTTCTATTTGTTTGCCTCTGTTTTGATTTAGTTTTAGGAACTAAATAATTTTATTAAATTCTGAAATTAATTATGGGCACCAACTGAATTATTCCGGAGGCCCTCAAGTGATTCCAGAATATTTGGAGCATTTAAAATATTTATAGAATTGAAATGCCCCAATTCAAATACATTATGATTTAATTCAAAAATCCAGGAATGACCTAGAAATATGGTCATCATTTTTGGCAGAGGTTTTCACCTTTATCAGAAATCATGAACATTTTCAAAGGGCATTTTGGGTTCATTGAAAATGATTTTATTTGAACCTATTTGAATTCATTTGGTGCTAGGGTTTGAACATCCCCATTTCAAGTTCATTTAAACTTAGACATGATGCATGGATGCAAATGCAACTATTGCAGGCAAATATTCTAGGGCTGTGACAACTCACCCCCACTAAACAAGAATCTCATCCCGAGATTCAAGGCATGAGGTAAGAAGACAGAGGGGACACAAGGCCAACACAATCTTCACGATCCAGGTTGCACTTCATAAGGACGTTGATTCGTTGCATCACGTTGATCTTGACATCCTTGGCTTCGAGAACTTCATCCAACACGATGACGGCAGAAGAACCTCTACTGGAATCGATCTTCTCAAAGTTTGAGCACTCAAGATCAACTCATGGAGTGAGACAAAAGAACGTCTCTTGAGCTAAGACACAAGACACACATCAGGGGTGAAAGGAAACAGATGGAAATGGCTCAATTTGGTAGGAAACAATTCCATGCTCGGTCACGACGTAGCGAGGAGTTAACTGCCATGATTCCACAATGAGGCACCTTAGGAGGGTGACTCATAGAATTATTCCCTATAGTGGCAAAAAAGAATTACTTTTGATACATAGATCATCGAAACTCTTTATACCAGCCTAAGGCAAATCACAATCGATCATATGAAAGAGTCCGAAATAATGACATACTCGGACTAGGATGGATGATGTGGACTACCTTGTTGAAGACAACGCAATGGATGATTTTTGCTTATCATCGGAAATGGATGGGACCCATGGTAAGTCCACTAAGATGTCCTGGACAACAATTGCTGAGAAGGTCAGCCCATGGTGAGATGGTACAGTTGCGGGTGCAAGTTGTGAACAAAATGCAAATGTGGGGAATTTTTCAACCATCATATCTGCCTGACATTCAGATCTGGTTGGTAACAGGATATTTCAGACGTCATGTCTGGAAAATAAAGGTTGCAACACAAACCGATGAGATGACGTTGCGAGATTCTCAGGAAATGAACTACGATAGCAAGCTCCAAAACATGAGCTAGTTCTGCTACATACATGTGAACACGTTGTCCAAGACAAGCATGACCACATAGAAGTCTTGCAACAAAACACTACCGAGTTCTAGTTGGGAACCATCATCGAGGATAACGAAGTCCTAACATAAGTCATGATTCTTAGGAAAGAACTTCTTCTCCTTGAACAAATCAATCAGTGGCTTGGTGTCCTAGGGATACATATAGAATGAAGGTTGCAAGTCTCTAAACCACAGAATACTTCGCACATATGCATGACTGACTTGGGATGATTCCAGGGGAAGCAAAACAAGATTTCTCCAATTCACGGCGTCAACTTGCATCATATGCATGTGAATTAGAGGAAGTCACTTCTTCCATCAAACATAAACTTCATGAGCTAGCACGAAGAAAATGTTTTCAAAAGTTTCCAACACTAACTTAGATGTTCAACATGAATCATGGACAAGATGAAAATGTTGTCAAATGGGGTCAACAACAAACCATCCAGGCTTCCATATATATGGAATTCCACAATTAAGTGAACACGGTGATAGCATTGGTCAGACCAAAGGATGTAATGGTGTATGCTCGAGGGATCAACCACGAGTAAGACAACATTACAGACATCATTGGTTCTGATTTGATTTGAGGATAGCCCACACTCAAATCAAAGTTTGGACAAGACAATAGATCCAATAACTGATCACGAGGACCAATCGATGAAAATATCATCCTTGTTCAACACACACACAAAATATATCCCTTAGAGATGAACTAAGTCAGACAAAGCTTTATCTTCCAACTCTCAAAGTTGTTGCTTAGCTTATCCAACTAGCTCAGGGGTATCCAACACAGGTTCTTGGAGAAGGGGTGGTTCATAAGAAAACCAACTTGATCGCGAGCTGAACATAACTGTCAGGGGACAACCTGGTGATACTTCCGAGAGGATATTCAGAAACTCACAAACCACCGATATGTTACTGAGCTCGAGAACAATCTTGCTTTTTAGGGCAAGACGATATGATCGAAAGAGCAAGGAATTAACATAATCCAAACTCATTGATCGAAGAGTGCACCAGGAAAATGGACTAGGTAGCACATTCTATAATAGAATGGTGGTTCAATAACCAACATGATAAGGATGAGGATATTGTCCTTTAACTACCAAGCAACGGGGTTGCTAGGAGTATTGATTTCACACATCGTAGTTCTCTTGTCGGCATTCCGGTTGCAATAACATGGGACCGAGGAATGAATGGTGATGGCGAGAAGTATCACTACAACAAGAGTTCATAAGAGATTGTGCAATTCTCATGACATTCCTGACATAAAGGGGTAATACTCTAGGGTAGAACAGAACAAAATTTGGATTGCATCTTGATCTGCGGAATACAACTACTTTGACACAATCCTAGAAATGGATGAGGTACTGGAGTTTGTTTATCCTAGTCATTCTAAACTAGAACGGCTTGACGGACCACAAGAACAATAGGCATCGATGAGCACGATTGCACACATACTCTTGACTATCAACTGATAGAAGATGGTCGGGATACAACTGAAAATGGACAACTTAAGGAGCATATAACTTTCTGAGTTATGGATGCATAGATTAGTATGTCGAACCAAGTTCAACAGGTTTCTTCTGGATAATCCATGTAGAGAGGTAGGACTGGCAGATTCACAATGTAGAATGTAGAACTCATCAAGAGCACTCTTATTGTGATCTTTTGGTTCAAAAGAACTCCTGCCAAGAATGGTTCATGGTATTTCGAAGAATGATATACCACAGACCTCGAGGGCTATCACAAAGGTTACTAATATCCTAAAGGAACTAGCAATCACTATCAACATGAAGTAAGTAGGGTGAATCTCGGGTTCAAGAACCCATGAATAGAATGCCTACTAACTAAATGGCATCACGGGATGCTTTCAAGAATGACGGCCAGAATCATCAGACTGGAACCCAAAACATGGCTAGATTACTAGGTGATTCCCTAAGACACCTAGGGTCATAATAACAACTCCAACATATATACCGATGCAATGAAGTACCTCAACACACTAGTTAGTGTGGTTGATCTGGCACAAAGGAACTTCGGAACGGTAAGAAGGGATTTACAAATGCATCGGACTATTTATAAACTTGGGATGACTCGGACAGCATAACGGCTATAAATGCTCAAAAGATTTGAGACATCCTGCA
Source organism: Triticum aestivum (assembly GCF_018294505.1). NCBI lineage: Eukaryota > Viridiplantae > Streptophyta > Magnoliopsida > Poales > Poaceae > Triticum > Triticum aestivum. The sequence goes on from NC_057796.1 coordinate 99,645,668, forward strand.
AAATGGTGGCATAACCACTCAACATCACAATATCAAGGTTCCGAGACCACTTTCAACACACGGAAGCAGTAGGAACTGAACTGGGGCTTGAATCCAGCATACCTATAATTCTCTAGCATAGTAACTCGTCATCCTGATAGATAGATGAGAAGACCTAGTTTCTTAACCCCGTAGAAAGATGAGGGTGACTCAGATCAGAAGGACATTAGGTAAAGGAGTAAAAAGAGCCCTATGTTCCCTTCCACAATCAATTCCCCTATATAACTAAAGAATTTGTAGACTCAACTTCGACCATTTTGTCTTGGTAATCCTATAGGCAACCTGGCTCTGATACCAAAGCTGTCAGGACCCCGATCCTAGGTCACACCGATCTAGCATGTAACACATCATATCACTTTGCGGCCTCACGCACGGTATTCCCACGGGTGCCACCTTACCTGGCCCGGGACCGTTTGCGCCTTTTGGCTCACGTATATGATAGTGCCGCTAGCATCCATATGACAAAAGAACCTGGGCCGACATGAGTAGTCGTAAACCCAAGGTGGCGCAAACTTACAGGGACAGGCATACATGACCCAGCAACGAACGTGTCAATCAACAACATATGAACCCAAGTCGTAGCAAGATACAAGGACTTAAAGGAACAATGCGTGACATTTCCCCGAAGGGATAGACACAGGAACAAAGAATGACACATGCTAGCCAGCCTAAGTGTTCCGGAGCAGTAGCAAGCTACCATGGCTCAGTAGAAGCACTAGGAGACATTTCCCGGTAAGAGAGGCTACCAAGAATAAATAACTAGTTTGTCGGATACCACACATACCAAGCATTTCATTAACATACACACAATATGTCGATATGTGCAAATACAACATGGCATCACAACAAAACTCTACGACTCAAGGTATTTATTCATTAGGCTCCGATGAGCCAGATATTACAAAAATGGGTTTGATGACCCAGCATTCAAGTCATACAAGCAATAAGCACATGCGGAAGCTTAACTTGTCTGAGTACAGACAAGTACAAATGAAAAAGGTTGAGAAGCCTGACTATCTACAAGAGCCTGCCGAGGGCACAAGATCATAGCTGAGGTAATAATAATCTAAACGTCGAAGTCCACGCGGAACTACTAGTGAGACTGAAGTCTCTCTGCAAAAACATAAATTAAGCAAACATGAGTACAAATGTACCCAACAAGACTTACATCAGAACTAGCTACATATGCATCAGTAACAACAAAGGGAGTGGTGGAGTTTAACTGCAGCAAGCCAGCTTTGACTCAGTGGCTATCCTGAACTACGTTTGCAAGTAACTCTTTTGGGGTGGCGCACACGAGTCCACATATTCACCATATCAATACACCACTATGGATCCGCTCTTATCGTGCGCATTTTAGAGTATCCACTCTCACTTGTCTATGAACTGTATAAGCAACCAACTAGTCCTTTACCGCGGACACGGCTATTCGAATAGATGATGTTAACCCTGCAGGGGTGTGCATCTTCACACACGCTCTCGCCACTTACCGCCATGTGGACGTCATGTATCTTGGCAACCTTCAAGCGGAAGCCTGGCGAGGGTGTCGGCCACGACCTGACTAACCACACAAGTCCCTAGTCCAGGTTTATCGCCTATTCAGGTTCCATCTGCAGGGAGTCCGGCCGAGGTTTCCACTACGGCCCCGAACGATGTGTGCAGGGTTCTCGGGTCACCAAACGGGCGACTTGGTACACCGGGTCATGTGCCTACCGCATCACAGCCCACCCCTAGGGTCAGCGCTGTGCACGGCCTCCAGCATACTACAAACGCCAGAAACTACTTGCAACTCCTGGACAGAGGACAGGGGCGGTTAATAAGTCGAGAGGGTCCATTGGTTTCAGGTCCAATGCGTGGTACTAGCTGATCTTAAATCACATACACAGATCTCGGTTCCTATGGACGGTTCCAATGAAACAACCCACCATGTACTCCTACATGGCCTCTTATCGATACCTTTACCAAATCGTATTCACACACTTAGCTCACACACAGTAGGACATGTTCAGCACCGTTCCAATTTATCCCCGTTGAATCGGACCTGACTCAACTCTAAGCAGTAGCAGCCATGACAAACAAGCATGAATGAGTAGGCACATCAGGGCTCAAACAACTCCTACTCATGCTAGTGGGTTTCATCAATTTACTGTGGCAATGACAGGTCATGCAGAGGAAAGGGGTTCAACTACCGCAGCATGTAACAGTTGAATCATTGTTGTCCTAATGCAGTAAAAGAGAGCACGAGCAAGAGAGTGGGATTATATCGGAATGAACAAGGGGGTTTTGCTTGCCTGGCACTTCTGAAGATAGTAATAGCTCTTCATCGGTGTCATCGAACTCATCGCCGGAACAACGTCTACTAAGGGGGAACAATTACCGGCAACAGAGAGGAAACACAATCAATGCAATGCAACAATATGATGCATGATCATGACATGGCAATATGTTGTTGTTTGAGCTAATGCAACTAAATGTGGTTATTTAAATCAAGTTGGTTTGAACCAAGGTTCAAATTCAAACTCCACATGTGGTTATTTAAATGCCATTCATTTGATTTGTCCTAAACAGTAGTCAAAAGTTGTTCTAACATGCATGAAAAAGGTACAGATGGATAGATTGGATTTTTTTGATCATTTTTCATATATAAATCTTTTCATTCTGAGTTGTAGATTATTTTCTATGAATTTTTGAAGTTTAGGACATTTTCTGAAATTCATAAATCATTTCTGATTTATCTAAAATCCCAGAAAATCAATTATTGCGGTTCAAATTCAAACTCCACATGTGGTTATTTAAATGTCATTCATTTGACTTGTCCTAAACAGTAGCCAAAAGTTGTTCTAACATGCATGAAAAAGGTACAGATGGATAGATTGGATTTTTCTTATCATTTTTCATATATAAATCTTTTCATTCTGAGTTGTAGATTATTTTCTATGAATTTTCGAAGTTTTGGACATTTTCTGAAATTCATAAATCATTTTTGATTTTTCTAAAATCTCATAAATTCAATTATTGCGTCAGCACTACCTCACTGTGATGTCAGCAAGTCAACAGGGGTCATCCAGATCAAACCTGACCAATGGGGCCCACTGGTTAGTGACCCATTAAGTTAACAGTGGTATTTGTGTTAAATTAAATCTAATCTAACTACTGTCAGATGTCGGGCCCACCTGTCATTGGCACAGGAGAGGCCATTAGCGCTAAGTACCCAGGGATTAGGCCGGCGGCTAATCGCCGACAAGGCCAGAGGCCACGGTGGGGCTTGGGATTGCGCTACGAGGCACGGTTCGAGCCACGGTTGGGCACGTTGGAGAGCCCTTGCGAGTGCGCGTCGAATGGTGGTGGTGGCCAGGCCTGTGGTGGCCGGAACCGACGATGGTGAGCTCATGAGCGGTGGCCGGAGCTCGGGTGGGTGCGAGCTTGGCGCTACGGCGAGAAAAACGTGCGGCGGTTAGCTCCTATAGTGCCTATGGTTGCCCATGAGACCGTTGGACATGTATCCATGACCAAAGGGTCATTGGAGCTTCATCAGCGATGAGCTCGAGTGGAAAAGAGCTTCGGCCGTGGTGGTCCGGAGGCGTAGAGGAATCAAACGACCACGAGTTTGGGGTTAAACAAAACAGGAGCTCACGGGGAGTCAGATGGTGCAGACGAAGAGCTCGGGGGAGGCCTGACGGTGACAAATCCGTCGAAGAAGACCGGCGGCTGTGCCCGGAGAAGACCAGTCGATGGCGGCGTTTCAGTGCTCCAGGGCTTCAGATCTTGCATGTGCATAGACGAGGGATAACGTCGAAGAGCGACTGGACATGCCGGATAGGCAAGACGACGGCGGTGGGTGCACGGGCAGCGAGCGGCGGCGACGGGCATGCTCGGTGGTGGGGAAGAGAGCAAGACAGGGGAGGGGAGAGAGAGCAGCGGGTGTGGGAGAGGATAGAGGGTCCTCGGGGCATCTCCGTGGTGTCGCTAGAAGGGCCGGGGAGGGTGAAGCTGGCAGGGAGGAGGTGGCAGCCTCAGCGCGCGCCGTGCTCACCTTCGCCTCTTCCTACTGGCAGAGGTTGAGGACGACTGGCAGTTGGGCTGCACAGTACTGGACCGGCTGGGCTGCCGCTACAGGTAAGCTGGCCTAGGTAAGTTATTCCTTTTATTTACTTTGTGTTTTCTATTTGTTTGCCTCTGTTTTGATTTAGTTTTAGGAACTAAACCATTTTATTAAATTCTGAAATTAATTATGGGCACTAACTGAATTATTCTAGAGACCCTCAAGTGATCCAGAATATTTGGAGCATTTGAAATATTTATTGAATTCAAATGCCCCAATTCAAATACATTATGATTTAATTCAAAAATCCAGGAATGACCTAGAAATATGTTCATCATTTTTGGCAGAGGTTTTCACCTTTATCATAAATCATGAACATTTTCAAAGGGCATTTCGGGTTCACTGAAAATGATTTTATTTGAACCTATTTGAATTCATTTTGTGCTAGGGTTTGAACATCCCCATTTCAAGTTCATTTAAACTTAGACATGATGCATGGATGCAAATGCAACTATTGCAGGCAAATATTCTAGGGCTGTGACAGTCATATATGACTCTTTACCTCTCGACCATTTCAAGACTCCTCTTCATGTCCGTGATCTCATCCGGGACTCCGAACAACATTCGGTCACCAAATCACATAACTCATATAATACAAAATCGTCGTCGAACGTTAAGCGTGCGGACCCTATGGGTTCGAGAACTATGTAGACATGACCGAGACACCTCTCCGGTCAATAACCAACAACGGAACCTAGATGCTCATATTGGTTCCCACATATTCTACGATGATCTTTATCGGTCGTACCGTAATGACAACATACGTTATTCCCTTTGTCATCGGTATGTTAGTTACCCGAGATTCGATCATCGGTATCTTCATACGTAATGCATCATCCCGTAACTAACTCATTAGTCACATTGCTTGCAAGGCTTATTATGATGTGCATTACCGAGATGGCCTAGAGATACCTCTTCGATACTCGGAGTGAAAAATCCTAATCTCGATCTATGCCAACCCAACAAACACCTTCGGAGATACCTGTAGAGCATCTTTATAATCACCCAGTTACGTTGTGACGTTTGATAGCACACAAGGTATTCCTCCGGTATCCAGGAGTTGCATAATCTCATAGTGAAAGGAATATGTATAAGTCATGAAGAAAGCAATAGCAATAAAACTTAACGATCATTATTCTAAGCTAATGGATGGGTCTTGTCCATCACATCATTCTCCTAATGATGTGATACCGTTCATCAAATGACAACACATGTCTATGGTTAGGAAACTTAACCATCTTTGACTAACGAGCTAGTCTAGTAGAGGCTTACTAGGGACACGGTGTTTTGTCTATGTATCTACACATGTATCAAGTTTCCGGTTAATACAATTCTAGCATGAATAATAAACATTTATCATGATATAAGTAATTATAAAATAACAACTCTATTATTGCCTCTAGGGCATATTTCTTTCATATAAGGACTAAGTTCATGATAAATTTAGTTCAATTAATCAAATTACTAATGAACTCCCACTTAAATCAACATCCCTCAAGTTGTCTAAGTGATACATGATCCAAATCAACTAACCCATGTCCGATCATCACGTGAGATGGGGTAGTCTTCAATGGTGAACATCTCCATGTTGATCATATCTACTATATGACTCATTCGACCTTTCGGTCCCAGTGTTCCGAGACCATGTCTGTACATGCTAGGCTCGTCAAGTTTAACCCAAGTATTATGCATGTGCAAAACTAGCTTACACCCGTTGTATGTGAACGTAGAGTCTATCACACCCGATCATCACGAGGTGCTTCGAAACGATGAACTTTAGCAACGGTGCATACTCAGGGAGAACACTTTTATCTTGAAATTAAGTGAAGGGATCATCTTATAATGCTATCATCGTTCTAAGCAAAATAAGATGCAAAAAGGATAAAAATCACATGCAATCAAAATATGTGACATGATATGGCCATCATCATCTTGTGCTTTTGATCTCCATCTCCAAAGCTACGGCATGATCTCCATCATCACCGGCGCGACACCTTGATCTCCATCGTTGCGTCGAGGTCTCTCGCCAACTATTGCTTCTATAACTATTGCTAACGCATAGCGATGAAGTAAAGCAATTACATGGCGCTTAGTGATTGACATGCAAGTCATACAATAATTAAAGACAACCCTAAGGCTCCTGCCGGTTGTCGTACTCATCGACATGCAAGTTGTGAACATATATCATATCACGTCTTGACCATATCACATCACAACATACCCTGCAAAAACAAGTTAGATGTCCTCTACTTTGTTGTTGCAAGTTTTACATGGCTGCTATGGGCAATTAGCAAGAACTCTTCTTACCAACGCAAGACCACAACGGTGATTATCAAGTTGATATTTAACCTTCTGCAAGGACCGCCGTAGTCAAATAAGATTCAACTAAAGTAGGAGAAACGGACACCCGCCAGCCACCTTTATGCAAAACAAGTTTCATGTTAGTCGGTGGTCCGGTATCATGTGCGTGGACACGTAAGGTTGGTCCGAGCCGCTTCATCCCACAATACCGCTGAATCAAAATAAGACATTGGTGGTAAGCAATATGAACATCACCGGCCACAACTCTTTTGTGTTCTACTCGTGCATATCATCTACGCATAGACCTGGCTCTGATACCACTGTTGGGTTACATTGCATGGAAAACAAAAAAATTCTACGCACACACAAGATCTATCTGCATCTATATACCTTTGTTTAGATTGGTAAGCGGAAGCGTATATAACGCGGATGATGTAGTCGTAGTCTTCGCGATCCGATCACGATCCAACGGATCTAGTGCCGAACGGACGGCACCTCACACGGGCGGCTCGATGACGTCTCCTCCTTCTTGATCCAGCAAGTGGGAGAGGAGAATTAGATGGGATCACAACCAATATGACGGTGTGGTGGTGGTGGTGGAGCACCGACAACGCTTTGATAAGCGTTGCCGGGGCGAGGCGGTGGAACTACGGAGTAATGGGAGAGATAGGGGCGCCAAGAGCTTGGTGTATCCTCTTGGGATCCCCCTACCCTCTATACATAGGTGGAGGGGTGTGGGGAACAGCCCCTCCAAACCCTAGGGCGCAACCAAGGGGGGGAGGTGGAATCCTAGTCCTCCTCATTCCCTTCCATACAAAAGTGGACTTTCCACCTTTCCCAACTGCATGGGACTTTGAGGGACTTGTGTGCGCCTGGACCAATAAGGCCATGGCGCCTCCCCTCAGCCCATGTTGACCCTTGGAACGTGGTGGAACCCTTGGTGGACTTCCGGACTCCTCTGGAAGTTTTCGGAACCTTCTCGAAGCTTCCCAGTTTAATACCAAAAAAACTGAAACCTTTTCCGGAGCCCTAAAAACAACTTTCCGTATATAAATGTTTACCTTCCGACCATTCCGAGACTCCTCGTGATGTCTGGGATCTCATCTGGCACTCTGAACAACATTTGGTTACCAATCATCAAATATCCCAGTACTACTCTATCGTCAATGAGCGTTAAGCGTGTGACCTTGCGGGTTCGGGAATCATGTAGTCATACCTGGATGCCCATATTGGTTCCTACATATTCCATGGAGATCTTTTATCTGCTTAACCACGATGTCAAGGATTCGGTTAATCCCCTATGTAGTTCCCTTTGTCCATCGGTATGTTACTTGCCCGAGATTCGATCGTCGGTATCTCATACCTAGTTAAATCTCATTATCGGCAAGTCTCTTTACTCATTCTGTAATACAAGATCACACGACTAACTCCTGAGTCACATTGCTTGCAAGCTTCTTGTGATGTTGTATTACCGAGAGAGCCTAGAAATACATCTCCGTCAAACGGAGTGATAAATCCCAATCTCGATCTATGCCAACCCTACAGACACCATCGGAGATACTATAGAGCACCTTTATGATCACCAAGTTATGAAGTGACGTTTGATAGCACACAAGGTATTCCTCCGGTATCCGGGAGTTGCATGATCTCATGGTCGAAGGAAGAGATACTTGACATGAAGAAAGCTATAGAAAATAACTTAAACGATCTTATGCTAAGCTTACGGTTGGGTCTAGGCCATCACATCATTCTCCTAATGATGTGATCCCGTTACCAAATGACAACTCATGTGTGTGGTTAGGAAACCTTAACCATCTTTGATCAACGAGCTAGTCTAGTAGAGGCATACTAGGGACACAGTGTACTTTATGTATTCACACATGTATTTATGTTTCCGATCAATACAATTCTAGCATGAATGATAAACTTTTATCATGAACGATAAATATGAAATAACCATTTTATTATTTCCTCTAGGGCATATTTCCAACATGTATGTGGATATTTTATGGTTTTGTTTGCATGATATATAGATGTATGCTCCCTGATCTATTAGTTTAATCATTGGCCAATTTAGGTGAATGGTCTATAAGAGGGAGTTGTGTGTGTTAATTGGATTTAACCTTGAGAAGACAATACCAAGGTGACAATAATGGAGATGATCTTGTAAGCATGTTATTGTCATTAAGGATAAAAACGATAGTTGACTAATTGCCTCGGTGATAAGCTGGAGGTAAAGATCATATATTATCTCTTTACTTGATGCAATACTCTGTTTTATTACATACTACGTGGATATTCAACTAGCTTCCTCGATGAGAGCGGGAGGCTATAGACCTTCCTTGGGGTGGCGTCCTTCTTCTTCGACCTTGTTGTCGTGGTATTTTACTTTGATGCTCCATCTAGCTCGAATGGTCCAGGTGAGTTCACACATGGTGAGGATTCCACACGGCCGGGGTGTCACGACCCGATCCCTTATAGGGGCCCAAACTCTGCACTTTCTGTGTCAGTCCCTGGATCAATAATTGACACGCAAATCAACGATGAAATATCAAGAATACATTACATGTTATAGTATTACATCGCGGATCTACTGCTTTATAGTACACACCTTCTTAGCTCATGGGCTAGCTTACAATATAATCATGCAGCAGAGATAATATTATAGTCTTGTGGCGTCCATCCACTCACAGGCAAGAGTTGAGTATAGAGTCATCACCCTACTTTGTATCTTTCCTTCCATACAGCAAACCTGCAACATGATACGTTGCAGCCACAAGGGTCAATACATTGAATGTATTCACAAGCTTCACCAGCCACATGGGACATCTTGATGGAACATTTAACATGCAATATGGTGTGGCTGGATTTTCCTTTGCGCGAAAAATAGTTTTCCTATCTTTGTAATAGTTATTTTGGGAAGCTACAATGGACCGGTTCGGACAGGTTTTAAAAGTGTCGGAGTCTGGGGTTCCGTGGACCCAAACAAGGTTCGTACTCTGGGGCGTGAACGAAGGATCTTGCTTCACCACGGCTCTCAGCTCGCTGATGCGGCTAAAACTACGTCGGTATTTCCCAAAGAGGAAGGGATGATGCAGCACAGCTACAGTAGGTATTTCCCTCAGTGATGAGACCAAGGTTATCGAACCAGTAGGAGAAGCACACAACACCACGTAAACAGCTCCTGCACACAAAGAACAAATACTTGCAACCCGACGTAAGAGAAGGGTTGTCAATCCCTCATGGGTAAAAAGATAGGTAAAATTGTAGTAGATTGGATAAATAGATCTCACGGGAACGCGAGATAAAATAAATATAAAAATTGTGGCAAGGTATTTTTGTATTTTTGGATTAATAGATCTAAAAATAAAAGCAAATAAAAATAGATCATGAAGGGAAATATAATAAAGAAGAGACCCGGGGGCCGTAGATTTCACTAGTGGCTTCTCTCGAGAAAAATAGCATACGGTGGGTAAATAAATTACTATTGTGCAATTGATAGAACTTCCAATAATCATGACAATATAGAGGCAATGATCATTATATAGGCATCACGTCCAAGATAAGTAGACCGACTCCTGCCTGCATCTACTACTATTACTGCACACATCGACCGCTATCCAGCATGCATCTAGTGTATTAAGTTCATGGAGAAACGGAGTAATGCAATAAGAATGATGACATGATGTAGACAAAATATATTTATGTAGAAATAGACGCCATCTAGTTATCCATAATAGCAACGATACATACGTGTTGGTTCCCCTTCTGTCACTGGGATCAAGCACCGTAAGATCGAACCCATCACAAAGCACCTCTTCCCATTGCAAGATAAATAGATCAAGTTGTCCAAACAAAACCCAAATATCAGAGAAGAAATACGAGGCTATAAGTAATCATGCCTATAAGAGATCAAAAGACTCAAATAATTTTCATGGATAAAAACATAGATCTGATCATAAACTCAAAGTTCATCGGATCCGAACAAACACACCGCAAAAAGAGTTACATCAAATAGATCTCCAAGAGACCATTGTATTGAGAATCAAAAGACAGAGAGAGGAAGCCATCTAGCTACTAACTACAGACCCGTAGGTCTACAATGAACTACTCACGCATCATCGGAGAGGCACCAATGAGGATGATGAACCGCTGCGTGATGGTGTCAAGATTGGATCTGGTGGTTCTGGAACTTGCGGCGGCTGGAATTGATTTTCGTTGACTCCCCTAGGGTTTTTGGAATATTGGGGTATTTATAGAGCAAAGAGGCGGTGCGGGAGGCCAACGAGGTGGGCATAACCCACTTGGGGGCGCCTGGGCCCCCAGGCGCGCCCTGGTGGGTTGTGCTCCCCTCGAAGCCCCCCTCTGGTACTTCTTTGGCCCAACAGGTGTCTTCTGGTCCAGAAAAAATCCACAAAAAGTTTCACTGCGTTTGGACTCCATTTGGTATTGATTTTCTGCAAAGTAACAAACAAGCAAAAAACAGCAACTAGCACTTGGCACAATGTCAATAGGTTAGTCCCAAAAATGATATAAAGTTGCTATAAAATGATTGTAAAACATCCAAGAATGATAATATAACAGCATGGAACAATGAAAAATTATAGATACGTTGGAGACGTATCAGCATCCCCAAGCTTAATTCCTGCTCGTCCTCGAGTAGGTAAATGATAAAAACAGAATTTTTGATGTGGAATGCTGCCTAACATGTTCATCACATATTCTTTTCTTTGTAGCATGCACATTTGGACTTTTATATGGTTCAAAGCAATAGTCTAGTTTTGACATGAAGATTTCAATACTCAAGCATATTAACAAGCAACTATGTCTTTAAAAATATCAACGTTAAAGCAAGTTATCTCTAGCCCATTATGCTCAATCATTGATCCATTCATGAAACACACTCGCATATTAGCTACTCCCAATGCTCAAGTACGATTATAGTGCCCCTTAGCTGGTGCTTTATAAGAGAAGATGGAGACTCAAATAAAAATAAAAATTGCATAAAGTAAATTGAAAGGCCCTTCATGGAGGGAAGTAGGGATTTGTAGAGGTGCCAGAGCTCAAAGCGAAAAAGATATAGATAAAAACATTTTGGGTGGCATGCTTTTCCTGTCAACAAAAACGATCGAGTAGTTCCCAAACTTTCCATGCTAGATATATCATAGGCGGTTCCCAAACAGAAAATAAAGTTTATTCCTTTTTCCACCATACTTGCACTTTCCATGGCTAACTGTATCCACGAGTGCCTTCCATACCAACACTTTCCAAGGAATTTATTATTTTACAACATAAATTAAATTTATTTTTCATTTCGGGACTGGGAACCCCTAATACCTTTGTCGTACTCTCGTGCAATGACAAGTGAATAAACACTCATCTTGAGAATAACACATCTAGCATGGAAATATATCATCCACCCACTACCGTTTCATGAGCAGTACGATCACACAAAAGAGGAATTTATTTTGAAAATTAGAGATGGCACATACAAATTTGCTTAGCGAACGGCAAAAGAGTACCGCATATTGATGTCTCACAAGTATAGGGGATCAATTGTAGCTCGGGGGCATCCCCAAGCTTAGTTGCTTGATCTAAGTGAAGCAAAAGAGAATTTCTTTAAAATTTTACTAACTCTCAAATAAATATAAGTGAAGCATGACAACATTTCTTCAAAAAATAACAAAGCACGCCATGCTCAAAAAGATATAAGTGAAGCACTAGAGCAATTCCATAGCTCATGAAGATTTAAGTGAAGCATAGAGAGCAATTCTAACAAGTCATGGCATAATTTTGGCTCTCTCAAATAGGTGTGTCCAGCAAGGATTCAAGACTAAAAATAAAAAATAAAACAAGCAAAGACTCATGTCGTACAAGATGCTCCAAGCAAAATTCATAATATGTGACGAATAAAAATATAGCTCCAAGTAAAATACCGATGGTTATTAGAAGAAAGAGGGGATGCCACTCGGGGGCATCCCCAAGCTTAATTGCTTGATACTTCTTGAATATTATCTTGGGGTGCCTCGGGCATCCCCAAGCTTAGCCTTTTTCTAATCTTTATTCCTTCGTCCATCATAATATCATGCAAAACTTGAAAACTTCAATAACACAAAACTCAACAAAACCTTTGTGAGATCCGTTAGTATAAGAAAGCAAATCACTACTATAAGTACTATTGCAGACCCATTCATATTTCATTTTTGCATTATATCTACTGTATTCCAACTTTTCTATGGCAAAAACTCTTCAAAGGAAACCATAGAATCATCAAAACAAGCACACAACACAAAGAAAATAGAATCCGTCAAAAACAGAACAGTCTGTAGGAATTTGAATATTTCGAATACTTCTGAAACTCCAAAAATTCTAAAAAATTAGGAAAACCTGAGAAATTTGTATATAAATCTTCTTCAAAAAGAATCATTATTTTATCACGCTTTGTTAAAAACGAGAATTATTTTTGTGAGCGCGAAAGTTTCTGTTTTTCAGCAAGATCAAATCAACTATCACCCAACATGATCCCAAAGGCTTTTCTTGGCACAAACACTAATTAAAACATGAAAAACACAATCATAACAGTAGCATAATTTTGCAAACACTCAAGAACAGAAAGAAAAAGACAAAAATAAATTTTATTCATTGGGTTGCCTCCCAACAAGCGCTATCGTTTTGTGCCCCTAGCTAGGCATAATGCAAAGGATCTAAGTATGGTCATCTTTGGTTTTTGCCACTTTAGTAAGGGCTTTTTCAAACCCGGGAGGCTCTTTGCGCTTTCCTAATTTTTTTGGAAAAGAAACCATCTTGAGATCTAAGATATCCAACTGTTTATTGCAAAGAGTAATCAAAGTATTCAAGCGATTGATACTACCATTAAGAGGTTTGAGAGGTTCATTATATTTTTGCAGTTCAACCACATGTTTGTGCAAATCACCTAGTTTGTCCAAAATTTGAACTCCCTCTGGGGTGAAAGAAATCCCCTTCTTTTGAGGTGGGATCCCCAGAATCCCTTCTAAGATTTCATAGGCAGCATTAGCATCAAGCTCAATAAAATTCCCTTTAGCGGCAAAATCTAAGAGTTATCTATGATGCAAAGCCAATCCTATGTAAAAATTACGAAGCAAAATCTTTGCATCCCTCTTTAGGTTGCAAACGCGATAGGATTCCATTAACCTATACCAAGCTTCTTTCATATTTTCTCCTTGTCGTTGCTTGAAGTATAAAACTTCAAAATCCGGTGACAAAGGAGGAGGAGTCATGCTGGCCATAGCAACAAGATCACAAGAACAAAGATATATCTGACAAGAAAACAGCGAACGAAAAAGGGGCGAATAAAACGGCAAATTTTTTGTGAAGTGGGGAGAGGAAAACGAGAGGCAAATGAAAAATAATGTAAATTGCAAGGAGATGAGATTTGTGATTAGGAACCTGGTAGATGTTGATGATGTCTCCCCGGCAACGGCGTCAGAAATTCCTTTTGATGCGGCTTGAACTACGTCGGTATTTCCCAAAAGAGCAAGGGATGCAACACAGCTACGGTAGGTATTTCCCTCAGTGATGAGACCATGGTTATCAAACCAGTAGGAGAACCACGCAACACCACGTAAACAGCTCCTGCACACAAAGAACAAATACTTGCAACGCGACGTAAGAGAGGGGTTGTCAATCCCTCAGGGGTAAAAAGATAGGTAAAATTGTACTCCCTCCGTCCGAAAATACTTGTCTTCAAAATGGATAAAAAGAGATGTATCTAGAACTAAAATACATCTAGATACATCCCCTTTTATTCATTTTGATGACAAGTATTTTCGGATGGAGGGAGTAGTAAATTGGATAAATAGATCTCGCGGGAACGCGAGATAAAATAAATAAATAAAAATTGCAGCAAGGTATTTTTGTATCTTTGTATTAATAGATCTGGAAATAAAAGCAAATAAAAATAGATCGTGAAGGCAAATATAATAAAGAAGAGACCCGGGGGCCGTAGATTTCACTAGTGGCTTCTCTCAAAAAAATAGCATACAGTGGGTAAATAAATTACTGTTGGGCAATTGATAGAACTTCAAATAATCATGACGATATCCAGGTGTCGGTGTCAAAACTAGCGGATCTCGGGTAGGGGGTCCCGAACTGTGCGTCTAAGGTTGATCGTAACAGGAGACGGGGGACACGATGTTTACCCAGGTTCGGGCCCTCTTGATGGAGGTAATACCCTACTTCCTGCTTGATTGATCTTGATGAATATGAGGATTACAAGAGTTGATCTATCACGAGATCGTAATGGCTAAACCCTAGAAGTCTAGCCTGTATGATTGTGATTGTGATTGCCTCTACAGACTAAACCCTCCGGTTTATATAGACACCGGAGGGGCCTAGGGTTGTACAGAGTCGGTTTGCAGAGGAAGGAATCTTCATATCCGAACGCCAAGCTTGCCATCCACGCAAAGGAGAGTCCCATTCGGACATTGGACGAAGTCTTCTATCTTGTATCTTCATGGCTCATTAGTCCGGCCCACGTCACATAGCCCGGACGCCCGAGGACCCCTTAATCCAGGACTCCCTCAGTAGCCCCTGAACTAGGCTTCAATGACGATGTGTCCGGCGCGCAGATTGTCTTTGGCATTGCAAGGCGGGTTCCTCCTCCGAATACTTCAAAGTAGTCCTCGAACACAGAAAACTTGTCCGGCTCTGCAAAACAAGCTCCACACACAACCGCAAAGAGCATAATATAAATAAGTCCCATCTACTGATATCTTTCGTAGCGAGATGCCACGTCTCTGCACGGTCATTATTTTGAACCGTTTTTTAGCCTCCCACTCCACGTTTCGAGATGTGGTTTCCACTGGCACGTCTTGTCGAAACAGAGATCGTGTCCCCTTATCACGGGATTCTCATCAATACGGGCGTGGGTAATCCCACCGTGCCATCCGCACGGCCCTTGGGGAATAGGCGATTTTTAAGGCGAGTGGGGAGGCACTTGATATTCGCTGCCTTTATAAATAGATAAGGATTCACCCTTTCACCCACGCCTTCTTTCTCTCCGCCCACCCATTCTCGAGCTCCAGCGCCCAAGCTTCCATCCTTTCCGCCTCAAAAAAGCACTCTGCCCATGTCCGGATCTGGAGCGCAGGGCAAATGGATGGCCTCCTCCATCACGGAGAAGGAGATTATGAAACTCTGGGAGGCGGGGTACTTGGCCAAGGAAATCGCCCACCGGCTCCCGGCCAAGGGGCAGATCGTCCCCACCCCGAAGCCCCATGAGAGGGTGGTGTTCATTCCCCACTTCGTCCGCGGGTTAGGGTTTCCTCTCCACCCATTCGTCCGTGGCCTCATGTTCTACTACAGGCTAGATTTCCATGATCTGGCCCCAAACTCCTTCCTCAAAATCTCGGCATTCATTGTCGTGTGCGAGGCCTTCCTCCGCATCCCACCCCACTTTGGATTGGGGCTGAAGACCTTCAATGAGAAGCCGAAGGTGGTGGGTGGTCGACACGCAGAGTGCGGAGGCGCTATGGTGAGTAAGATGTCCAACGTCACGTGGCCCAAGGGCACCTTCATGGACACTGTCAAAGGGTGGCAGCAGCAGTGGTTCTACGTCACAGAGCCCCGCGACACTACCTGGGCCGCGGCTCCTGAATTCAAGTCCAGGGCCCCAAAGCGGCTCACCTCCTGGCTAGAGAAGGGCCTAGACTGGGCTTCGTCTGACGAGCTGACACCGCTGTAGACGCGCATTAAGAGCATGGTGGACAAGAACATCAAGCTTGTCAACATGATCCAGGTGATGCTTTTTCGCCGGATCCTTCCTTGCCAAAGCCGGACTTGCAATCTGTGGGAGTTCGATCCGACCTAGCACCAGACCTTGCAACAGTTCTTTGGCGCTACACACGAAGGCATCTGGAAGGTGCTTTTCAAGGCCAATGAGATGTGGCCGAAGACGACCGACGACCGTGGGTACAACCTGACCCATCCCGCCAGTCCGGTAAGTTTTTTGTGTTCCAAGGTGTTCCTTCACCCGTACATTCAAGGAAGATGTCTAAGCTTCCCTATCTGTCTTTTCAGGGCTGGACAACGAAGGCGGACCGGATCCAATGTCCGGCTCCGCTGCCCGAAAACCCAGCAATCCCACTTCTGACGAAGTTGCTACTTCTGGCGCCCTACCAGGCGCCAGAGAAGAAGGCCAACAAGAAGGCCAAGGAGACGAGGAGTGGCCTCCGCCATAAAGGTACTTCGGACACATCGTCCGAAGAAACCGAAACCCACTCCTCCCCCGTTGAGAACGACGAGGGGGAGGAGGAAGCAATTCTCCCCTTGAGGGGGGAAGAAAGAAAAGGGCGGCCTCCACAAATCTGGAGGCAGAGGCATCCAAGAGAGGGAAGAAGGTGTCTACTGCGAATAATTTCGCCTTAGACACCGATAGTAGCTCTGAGTGGCATCCCAGGCTGAAGCCCCTGGTCGGATCGTAAGTACTCAAAGGCACTTATGTACATATATATCCAGCTTCTTTACCTCGTGGTATTTAACCTGTTAAACCATGCGCTGCCGTCCGGCTCATGCCCACCCCCAACGATCCTCATCTTCGGGGAATTCGCTGGATCCCAATGTGATGGACAGCGGGTCGCCTCCGCCGGCCTTATCCCCCAAGGCTACGGACGACACCGAAGTGTTATCCCGAAGGACCGTCCCAAGTCGGGGAGAGGCACCGGAGACCATCACGCTGGCGCCTGAGGGTGATACCTCGGCCGCCGGACACATGGGGGAGCATATCCCTCTGGCAACGGGCGATGGGGGCCACATCCAATTCGGCCCCCAGCCTAACACTATTATGGAGACCCATACGTCTTTGGAATAAGGTAAGCAGCCTCCTTTGAAAGAAGGAGGTGCGCCTATCCCACCGACGACCTCTGTCCATCCAGAGGCACCAGATACTCTACTGGAAGCGCTGCGAGGTGCTTCCATTGTGGAGGAACATTGTATCCTTATGGGTATGGTGATTGAGAGGGTGCAGTCCACCAAGAGCGGACTGACCGAAGCCTACGCCAGCCTTCTAACAGGCTTTGAGGTATGTGACATAATTATACAAAAGGAATGCCATAGTATAGACAGTAGCGCCCGAGACTCTGTCCGGTGTTCGAAAAGAAAAGCCGGACAGAGGATCAAATAATTCTCGCAGGAGACTAACCATACATGTCTATGTGAATAAACAGGCATCGATGCTGGCTGTGACCTCCCATTCTGCTGAAGTCTCCGAACTGAAGCTGAGTCTGGAGCGGGCGAAGGAAGAACTCGGCCGTGTGAAAAAACAACTAGAGGACAAGCAAGGTATGCAATGGCCTATTCAGATCTAGAAAGATGTGAATTGTTTGTGTTGATCATTTTATCATGATGTTTCATAGGAGCTACGACTGAGGTGGAGTCCCTCAAGAATGCGCTGGCCGAGGCCCAGAAGAGAGCGGCGAAGGAACAAGCCACCCGCGAAAAATACGAGGCCAGGGTCGGGGAGGTCCAGCAGGAGCTCCAGGACGCCATAAAGAACTGCGAGTCCTTGGAGCGCAAGTTTGCGGACCAAGAGTCGGAACTTGCTAAGGCCCGCCAAAGCACTCAAGAGGCCCGGGTTGAAGCCCAGGGTGCCCTCCAGAAAATCTAGGAGGCCAGGAAAATCACGGTGGGTAAGGACTTTATTATGCAGAGCAAATTTGTGAAGAAAAGGTACCTATTACTGACCCGGATTTAGAGTTCTCCAGGAGCGTTTGCGGATCTACCGTGCAGTATTGCTGATGCTGCGGAGTTCTTCCGAGCCGAAGAGGGGAGCTCAACGAAGAAGTTGTTCTGGTCGCAATACCTTGCACCAGAGCATCCGGTGGCCTTTAGCGATCAGCTGAAACAGCTGACCGGATTGCATAGGGTGGCCGAATTGGCCATGAAGGATTTAATAATCTGTCTATGGCCTGCCGAGGCCATACCCAGCAGCTACTTCGGACTCGTGAAGCGGCTGGTCGATGCCTGCCCTCGGCTTGATGCCATCAAGCGGTCGGTCTGCACCGAAGGTGCGCGGATGGCCTTCGCCCGTGTCAAGGTGCAGTGGGTGAAGATGAACGCCGTCAAGCTCGCGACCGAGGGACCGCCCGTGGGCAAGGAGCACCGCACGCCCGAGTGGTATTTTGATGATGTCCTGGAGGGATCCCGCATTGTAGAGGGCCAGTGTGCGAAAGAGATTATGTCTGAATGAATACATTCATGTTATCCAGTCTTGTATTATGGAGCAAAGCCTATATGTAATATATTGCTTGTTTGTTGTGTGAAAATATCCCCTCATGTGCGGCCGTTTGTTAAATCTGAGAGTTGGCCAGTCGTCGGCTTCAGCCCCAACATAGGTAGTACGGGGGTGTTCGGGTTGGAACCTAAACACACTTGACCCAAGAGTTTGGTCCTTGAAGGAGGGGTTTAGCGCAGCGAACCAGGCAATAAGACTATGTGGCTTTATCACCCTCACTTAGCCATAGGAGTTTGACAAAAAGGAATATAGGCACAACCCCTAGTTAATATTGGTTAATCCAGACTAGAGTGCTGTAGACACCTGATTGGGTGAAGGCCGATCTGTCGCATAATGCGGAAAAAATCGCAAGAGATTTTAGCCTCCGAATAGTTGACCGGCTCTCGCCGCATCATGACAGTATGTTTTCGGCTTTCTCTACTGAGGTGTTTATCCGGATAAACCAGAAACACAATCGCAGTAGTTCTCCCTTTACTACCTTAGCCGATGATTCAGAGCCGATGCATATAGTGCTATATTCGGGGCACCGAACTATACTGTAAAAAGTGTTCGGACTTTGTTGCCGTAGTATGGAGCGCAATGAAGCCCCTGGACATTTAGAGCGTACCAAAGTGTACGGGTGCAATCAATAAGAATAGCGAAATCAAATGAAGTAGTAAGCCAGTGCCACATAAGTTGGGCCGTAAACTCTTTTCATTATAATTTGAATAATACGTCAAAGCGTATTTGCACAAGTCATGCGATAAGCATCAGGGCTGTTTAACATGCCGAGACCAAGGGGGACCTGCGTGCGGGTCCTGAAAGCAGGTAGAGTGGTCGTCAAGAAGACCACCTAGATGTTCTACCACACGTCTATGCTGCTTGCCGCCTTGGTATGTCCGTCCTTCGAAAGGATCGATGATCAGGACGTCTTGAGGGGCCTTTGGAAAAGAAACCTGAAAAGGATAAAAAGAAAAGGGAAAGTATGTGTGCCCAGGTAAGGTTGAGCCGTATGATGGACTATAATCGAGTTATGCCTCCGTCTTTGCCCATGGTATCTTGAGTGCGTAGTTATGTACGCGCAGTACGTACGCCGCCATTTGGTCGGGACTGAGACGGAGGCCGAATTACTAGTCAAACTCCTGACGAGCTGGACTGCCAAGCTGAGGAGTAGTCCGGACTCGTTTGACAGTGTCCGGGAGCTTGGCCGCTGAATTAGTATTCTACGTCATAAGGCCGCTCTGTACTTCCGCTGCCAGGGCCGTGGTGTGCTCCTCGTTACGGAGGGAGCGTTCCGTGTTTCCATTGACTGTTATGACACCGCGTGGTCCGGGCATCTTGAGTTTGAGATAGGCGTAGTGTGGCACCGCATTGAATCGAGCAAATGCGGTTTGCCCGAGCAGTGCGTGATAGCCACTGTGGAAGGGGACGATATCGAAGATCAAGTCTTCGCTTCGGAAGTTGTCCAGAGATCCGAGGATGACTTCCAATGTGATTGAGCCCGTGCAGCGGGCCTCCACACCTGGTACTACTCCTTTAAAGGTAGTTTTTGTGGGCTTGATCCTTGATGGGTCGATGCCCATCTTGCGGACTGTATCCTGATAGAGCAGGTTGAGGCTGCTACCACCGTCCACGAGGACTCGCGTAAGGTGGAATCCATCGATTATTGGGTCGAGGACCAGTGCGGCTGAACCGCCATGACGGATACTGGTCGGATGGTCCCTGCAATCGAAGGTGATCGGGCAGGACGACCATGGGTTGAATTTTGGGGCGACTGGCTCTATCGCATAGACATCCCTGAGCGCGCGTTTGCACTCCCTCTTGGGGATATGGGTAACATATATCATGCTCACCGTTTTAACTTGGGAGGGGGACTTCTTCTGTCCCCTGTGTTCGGCGGACGGGGCTCCTCGTCTTCGTCCTCACTTTGCGACCCCTTTTCCTTGTTCTCGACATTTAACTTGCCGGCCTGTTTGAAGACCCAATAGCTTCTGTTGGTATGATTGGCTGGTTTATCGGGGGTGCCGTGGATCTGACATGGACGATCGAGTATGCGGTCCAAGCTAGATGAGCCCGGATTGTTTCTTTTAAATGGCTTCTTCCATTGGCCGGACTTGGAGACACTGAATCCGGTGTTGACCGCCGTGTCATCGGTATTGTCACCGTTGCTTTGACGCTTGTGCCTGTTGCGTCGGGGCTTGCCGTTGCTATTTCTGGCTTCAGAGGTGCCAGGTTCGCTTTGCAGTGTTATTGCTACGGGCTAGCCAACTATCTTCGCCCGCGCAAAAGCGGGTCATAAGTGCCGTGAGGGCTGCCATGGACTTCAGCTTTTCTTGGCCGAGATGTCGGGAGAGCCATTCGTTGCAGATGCTATGCTTAAAGGCTGCTAGGGCTTCAGCATCCGGACAGTCAACGATCTGGTTCTTTTTAGTTAGGAACCTAGTCCAGAATTTCCTGGCTGACTCTTCGGGCTGTTGAACTATGTGACTTAAGTCATCGGCATCCGGAGGTCGGACATATGTTCCTTGGAAGTTGTCGCGGAAGGCGTCTTCCAAGTCCTCCCAGCTGCCAATGGAGTTTTCTGGCAGGCTGTTTAACCAGTGCCGAGCTGGTCCCTTGAGTTTTAACGAGAGGTATTTGATGGCATGAAGATCATCGCCGCGGGCCATATGAATATGGAGAAGAAAGTCCTCAATCCATACCGCGGGATCTATTGTTCCATCATATCATTCAATATTCACGGGTTTAAACCCTTCTGGGAATTCGTGCTCCATTACTTCATCAGTGAAGCAGAGGGGGTGTGCGGTGCCTCTATATCGGGCCAAGTCGCGACATAGTGATACGTCTCCAACGTATCTATAATTTTTTACTGTTCCATGCTATATTATATTCTGTTTTGGACATTATTGGGCTTTATTATACACTTTTATATTATTTTTGGGACTAACCTATTAACCGGAGGCCCAACCCAGAATTGCTGTTTTTTGCCTATTTCAGAGTTTCGCAGAAAAAGAATATCAAACGGAGTCCAAACGGAATGAAACCTTCGGGAACGTGATTTTCGGAACGAACGTGATCCAGAGGACTTGGACCCTACGTCAAGACATCAACCAGGAAGCCACGAGGTAGGGGGTGCGCCTACCCCCCTGGGCGCGCCCTCCACCCTCGTGGGCCCCATGTTGCTCCACCGACGTACTTCTTCCTCCTATATATACCTACGTACCCCCAAACTACCAGATACGGAGCCAAAAACCTAATTCCACCGCCGCAACCTTCTGTACCCGTGAGATCCCATCTTGGGGCCTATTCCGGAGCTCCGCCGGAGGGGGCATCAATCACGGAGGGCTTCTACATCAACACCATAGCCTCTCCGATGAAGTGTGAGTAGTTCACCTCAGACCTTCGGGTCCATAGTTATTAGCTAGATGGCTTCTTCTCTCTTTTGGGATCTCAATACAATGTTCTCCCCTCTCTCATGGAGATCTATTCGATGTAATCTTCTTTTGTGGTGTGTTTGTTGAGACCGATGAATTGTGGGTTTATGATCAAGTTTATCTATGAACAATATTTGAATCTTCTCTGAATTCTTTTATGTATGCACTACAAAAAAAACACTTCCGTGATGATACGTGTTTGTCACAGTAGGTCGCGTTTTCTGTCGTAGAAGTGTTCCATGACATTACCAAAATTATCATCACGGAAGTGTCCACTTCCATGACGATAAATCGCGCGTCACAGAAGTGCTTTCGTCAAGGGTGACCGACACGTGGCATCCATCGTAACGGAACACCGTTAAGCTATCGGGTCAGGTTTTGGATCCGATAACCCATTAACAGCACAGACCAATGGGGATTTTCCACGTGTAAAATCATCATTGGCTAGAGGAAACACGTGTCGGCTCATCGTTGGGACAGATGTCATCCACTCACTGGGCAGAAGGCGCCTATGATACGTCGACACGTGGCACGACCCAACAGTGGCCCATTACTGTGAAAAGGTCGGCCTGTTTGACTTGGTCAAAAGCTGGCGGGCCGGCCCATGGAAAGCTGTTAACGGCCTGTTCGCATATAGCTCATTTGCAGCCCGCTAACCCAAGGCCCGTTACGCCCTATCCGAATTAGGCCCAGTAGCGTCAGCTGGGCCATCCAATATGATTCCATCCCGTTTTCACTTCTGGCCCATGTATAGCCCATGACGTCTTTCGGCCCATATGAGGCCCTTTGTAACTCTTGGCCCATTAGCGGCCCGTAGTGAAACTGGCCCGTAATGAACAGTGTGTCACTTTACACCCATTAACGGCCCGTGGTGAAACTGGCCCGTAATGAACAGTGTATCACTTTATACCCATTAACGGCCCGTTATTCCGTTGGGCCGTTTCCAGCCCATGTTATCTTTCGGCCTTCTCAAAGCCACTAGCTAACCGCGGAAAAAGAACTGCAATGACTACAAGCAAACAAATAAACAAGACAACAAGGAAATAAATAAGCAAGCAACTAACGCTAGGCTATCACGGCTATTACACATATTACATCCACTGGGCATCAAAGTTCACCACCAGTGCAAATATAGGGAACAAAGCAGCATATCATATACACTGGTTGTCAAAGTTGGCGACCAGCGCAAATAAACGCCGCAGCAAAACAAATCCAGAACTGAAACCACTTCAGAAGATCTCAAGAAACAATATCCTGGGTACCCATAATGTTGGCAAGATGCTTAGCAAGCTTATTAACTTTCTCTTGTTTGGCGCTTAAATCCTCCAGCGCTTGCTGTTGCACCAGAAAATATGCATCTGAATTCTGCAGGGACTTCCTCAGTCCTCCAGCTTCCTGTTGCAGCACATCTGATCGATGTCTTTCAACTTGAAGTTGACACTCAAGAAGACGAACTGATTCAGGTAGCGAGTTCGAAGAGCTTGTGCCAACAGTAGTGGCCAGTAACTCGAACACTACATCAAGACAGGACTTTTGGGTTCCCTCACTGTCGTCAAGATAGTTTTTATCAGCTTTCTTGGAGACCAACAGGGATGTCTCACTATCTTGAACCTTATCTGCATTACTTCCTTTACCATTGGATAACGTGGTACTGTTCTCCAATATTTTGTCCGCATTCTAAAAGAGAAACAAGCAGACACATCACATGTTTACCATGTTGTATACGAAACTCATTTTGGTAATTGAGTTCAATAGTAAAGTGGACAGGATAACAGCATGAAACAAACATATATCTATGTACCATGGTCACTTTATGGTCTATATCATTCTATTTTTTGTTGCCAAATCAAGATAGAGACACAGTTCAAATAATATTTGTTCAAGACAAAGCAGAATAGACAGAATATAAGTGTGGGTAACTATAGAGCAATAACAACACTTGTAATGTGCATGACATGAGAACATAACTGTTTATTCAATTGAAACTGAAATCAACATAGAGCAGGTTACAACAGAAAACCACTTAAAGAAACAAGTATAAAACATACCTGTTGCACCATTGGAGTTTCAATTCCATCCTTCAAAATTGAAAATAGTTGGTATGAGTAAATACAGTAATGCAACAGCAAAGGAGTATGAACCATAGCTACAGAACCTGACCTGAGAACAAATCTTCTTCTCCTTTAAGCGTTGAGTTGGGATTTGGAGTGGTGGTCCTCGTGCTTTGGGCACTGCAGTTCCCTTACTAACTGCTCGTGTTTGGGTGCTCTGTGGTGGAGACGGTTCTGTGTCAACTGGAACTGGGTTACTATCTGCCGGGGTTGGGGTTAGAAGGGGTGTAGCTGGTTCTCTGTCCAACTGGGTAGGGGTACAATCTGCGAGAGTCTGAGTTATGTGTGGTGGATCTGGTCCTTGGGCAAGTACAACCGTGGTTCTATCTGCATCAACTAGTAGCACTATCTTTTCTGAAGATCGTGTTGTTACTCCCTTAGATACCGCCATCACGCTCTCCAATTCAAAATGGCTGATAAACAAGAAAAGTTATTGAAAGTATAGACATTGTATGATAGACAGGTGCAATGGATAGTGGGGAATAAAAGAGGGCATGAAATAATTCATATTTATGTTGTCTAACCAAACAGGATAGCATGACACAGTTTCACATATATGATGGCTATATAAATAGGATAGCATGACACAATTTCACATTATGATGGCTAACTAAAAAAGATGGAAAGACATAGTTCAAAATATGAGACTATGTAAACAGGATGACATGACATAACTATATAATGTGTTTACTAAATAGGTTGGCATGCCATAATTCACATACATTCACGGATAGAATGCCATAATTCAAAAAATGATGACTGTAAATACTAAACAGGATGAGATGATATAACTATATGATGTCTTTATTAAATGGGTTGCCATGCCATAATTCAGATAGATGATGTGTATGTACTATGTAAACATGATGGCATGATATAATTCAAATATATGATTTATATAGTAAGCAAGTAAGCAGATGGCAATCCATATATGATGTAAAAACTAAGCAATGCAAGACAACATGCATGACATGGGTAATATAACCCGGCCAAGTTTGAGCATAGACCTCAGGGGGGAAATAGGACTGGTCATCAGTCTCTGAATCCTCCTCTGAGGAGCTCTCTGTAACCAGCAAGATGTCTGCTTCACCAGGTAGCATTGTCTTCTCTGAATACCTTGTTTTCACTCCAGATACTTCCATCACCGCTTCAAATGGCTGATGCATAGGAAGAGTAGTTGAATATACAAACGTTGTTGACAAATGGAACACGTAATACAAAAATATGATAGCATGATATAATTCACATAGATGATGATTGGCTAAACAGCATGGCATTGCATAATTCACATATATAATGCCTTTCAACAAGATAGCATTGTATAATTCACATATATAATGTCTTGCAACAAGATGGCAATGCATAATTCACATATATGGTAATTAGACACTGAATAGGTGGCATTCACACAAAGCATGTCTAAACTAATCAAATGAAATAGCAATGCGAGACACCATACGCACGATATGAGCAACATAACCCTGCCAAGTTAGAGCATACACCTCGGGGGGGGATAGGACTGGTCATCTGTCTCTGAATCCTCCTCTGAGGAGCTATCCGTAACCAGCGAGATATGCGCTTCGTCAGATAGCATAGTCTGCTCTGAAGACCTTGTTTTCACTCCAGAATTTGCCATCACCTTGTCAAATGGCTGATGCACACGAAGAGCAGTTGAATGTACTAACATTGTTGACAAATGTAATATGTAACGAAAAAAAGGATGGCCTGATATAATTTGCACAAAGGATGTCTAAAATAAGCAGATGACATATTTGATGTATAAAGTAAGCAATGCAAGACACCATATGCATGATATAACCAACATCAGCATGCCAAGTTAGAGCGAAGACCTCAGGGGGTAAATAGGAGTTGTCTTCTCCTTCTGAATCCCCCTCAGAACAGATATCTTCCTCTCGATTACAATCCGAAATGCGTGGAGGGGGGGTGCCTTTGCGCCTACCATGGAGCGACGTCTGCATGAAATTTTATTGCCACGCAAGGCTCGTCTCTTTTGCTCTACATGTTCCGTTCCATTGTTTACAATAACTGTCATGCATAGGAATAAAACATAGTGAGATTATGTAAGGAGTGCATGTAGAAATCCAGAGTGATGGTAGCAACCTGTGGATAGACCCAAAACCAATAATAGCAGGCAGATAATTGCTTCAGTTAAAAAATACAGATAATGGCTTCTTTACTGTTTGTTTCCCACCCAACATGAAACTCATAGTAGACCCCGGAGATTAACCAGATAGTAGATAGATACTATTGATAGCGGCCCCGATATGTACCCCACAACCATTTAAAAACTCAAGTTTGACCATTAGTTTGGAGCTGACTCAGAGTCTAATCGGTGAACAGGACGATAAAGTAGCATGTAATATTAAGCGATGCATAACGTAAGCAGACACGAAAGAGTGCGACCTCTCTTGCGGACCCGTGTAGTCCTCGAGGTCATCTGCTCGGTTGATGATGGTAATGCAGTTTTCATGGCTGCCAGCGGCGGGGAAGAAGATCTGAGGCGGCGAAAGACAGTCTGGAGGCCGGATCCCTGCTGTGCTGGACCCTTCTGTCATTGGAGCAGCTGAGCTGGGGTGGACGACGGCGCAGCAGGAGCGGGACAAACCACACAAGGTTTTCTTTGACAACTATCTGTAAGAGAAGTAATTCTGTAAGGGCTCGTTTGAATTGGAGGATTCCAACAATGCAGGGATAGGAAATAGATAGGAATAGGATAGGAATGCACGTGCAAAACAGAGAATTTAAAAACACAGGATTTCTGCCAACCTGGGCGTTTGATTCACAACAATTGGAAGATCACAGGATGCAAAGAAGCATGGTGAGATTAAGTCAAACCACAAGAAAATGTACGGTTATAATGCTATTATGCTACTATCTCTTAGTCTTGTGCTTCATGAATAGGAATTTGAAAAGGAGGACAAGTGAAAATTAAAATTCCTACGTTTTTTCTTTCAAGGAGACACTAAAGGAACAAATCCGTGTGCTCAGTGGACAATATATATAAGATGTAGAGTAAAAAAGAGATGCAACAAGTGTACAACCTCTTTGGCGAAGCCATGTCGATCCTAGCGTGATTGGGTTGGCTGGTGAGGATGCTCCGACTGACTTTGCTGTCGGAGGAGGGGAAGAAGATCTTAGGCGTCTGGAGATGGAGCCCGAGGTACTGCTCCGCTGTGATGGAGGGTTTCGTCGTTGGAGCAGCTCCGGTGAGTTGTACGACGCCGAGGCTGAAGCAGGACAAGAGAGACAAGGAACAACGTTAACCTTAGTGGAATTCTAATAGCATCTCCAATACATGACGTAAAATACATAACCACAAAGTGCTAGATGTAAAATACATCAGCCGCTCATCTCTGAACTTAACTGTCGAAACTGAACTTAACTGTCGAAACTGAACTTAACTGTCGAAATTGAACTTAACTGTCGAAACTGAATTTTGCTGTCGAAATTGAATTTTGCTGTCGAAACTGAACGCACTAGCAAGGTGAGGCTACACGTCCGTCGACTGACTTTTTCATCTCTAGTCAGTCGATTTTGCAGCCATTGGATACGAAATCAAGGGCATGCGGTTCATCTTCAACCTCCACCCCCCTGAGCCGCCAGCCACCATCGGCCAAACAGCAGCCCCCCGCCGCCCGCGGCTGGCGGTGTGCTGCCCCGCCCGCCCCGAAAACACTCCCCACTGCCGGTCCGCCGCCGCCCCGGCCATCCCTCTAGGCCCCCCCGTGCCGAGCTTTTTCTTCGGCGATCCCCACGCCACCGCCCCGCCACCGCCGGTGACCACCGCCCCCATCCTGAACCCTAAGATAGATAGTGGGGTACCTCTCCGGTGAGCCCCCCTCCCCGTTGCAGCTGGTTCTTCCTTCACCCCGGCGAGCCCCCCCACCCCCTTCGACTGACCCAAAAGTCGATTCAGTCGACTGAAGTGTAGCTAAATCGGAGCAGCATCGCAAGCAAGAGCAAGAGCGAGAGCAGCAGCACGAGCAAGAGCAATAGCAAGAGCAGACCAGGCAGGGGACCGAGAGCAAGAGCAGAGCAGCAGCACGAGCGAGAGCCAAAGCAGCAGCAACTCCTCCTGATGTGGACGTCGCCGCCAAGGGAGCGACGCTGTGGAGGAAGTGGCCGGCGACGCCGCCGTGGATGGAGCCACGCCGTGTCGGCTCGGGACCGAGCGCCGGCAGCACCGTGAGATCGAATCAAGAAGAAGATGCGGCGATTAGTGTACAACCTCTTTGGTGGCACCAATTAGGCCGCAGCTTCATCCGAGGAAACGGTGATGATGATGCTCTTCCGCTGGTGCAGGTGAAGACAGCGGTGTGGGAATGGAGGTGGCGCGAAAGACGAGGGGAACATCGAGGCAGCTCCTTGGAGGTGGAGGACGGGGTGGCTGAACCGGTGGGACGATGAGATCGACGACGGATCCTCATCCGGTACGGTGGATGAGGGACGTCGAGGTGTTGCTGTGGACGACGTCGTCGGGGAAGAGGCTCCGGCTGGGTGGCGGACGGAGCAGGGTGTGGGGATTCGTCGCGGGTTTTCGCGGCCTCGGTGTACGAATGGGTGGGCGGATTGGATGGCAGTGGGGAACCATGGCTTAGAGACGCGCTTGTCCGAAATGTGGGGTAAGTTACGTAAGTACCCCCACCGATTTGAGGCGTTTCTTTTGGTTCAGGGGTACCACGGGCATTTCGTGTGTCGGGTTTCACAGGAGGTGGGAGTTTTCGCGCGCGTTGTAATTTCGGAATAGCAAGGCGCGGGTTGAGATGGAGGGAGTTGTCAGAGCACAACGAGACAAAGATATATCTTAAATATTTCGGGCTAACAAGGCGCAGGTTGAAATTTCCGGACAAACCTAACGTGTGCTGTACCAAATCAATGCGCACTACAAATGTCATTCAAAACTTTGAATTCATGTTATGTTCAATTAAAATATTTCGCTACGTGTATAATGCATGCAACCTACTACTCAAATGAACGTTTTAGTGCATTCCAAACATATATACTACCGCTTCAATATGAACTAAATTTGAATTCGTTTCTCTATTTGAATAAGATCTACAGTAATGATTGTTGTGAAGTCAAAGCATTTGAATTCGTTTCTCTGTTTTAATAAGATCTACAATCATCATTATTGTCAAGTTAAACCATCTTTTGTGTATTATCTTCACAGCACACCACATGATTAGTCTCGAGTTACATATGAACTATGTGTACTATATGAACTCGAACTAGATTTTTTGAATCCACTTTATTTTGATTTCAAATCACATTACATTTCTAGCTCTAGCTAGATCTTCATAATCTAAACCATGTCTCATATGTATAATGTGTTTATCACATTATGTATGGTGCCCCGCCCCCTACGCCTAGAAGTATTTAGATGTGAGTTGCCAACACCACACATTACCACAAATTCAAATAAAATGTGAGAATGTTCGATATATAGTATTGTCTAGATTGTTCGATATTTAGTTGTAAGCTGCAAACGCCACACATTATCACAAATTCAAATAAAATGTGAGATTGTTTGATGTATAGTATGGTTTAGATTGTTCGGCATTTAGCTGTGAGTTGCAAACGCCATGCATTATCACATTATGGTATAACATGTGCACAGCATGTGTATCACCGCTATATTCATGCATGCAATGTTTAAAACACTATGATCTCCTATTCAAATATATGAATCCGCTTTCATATCAAATTATGATCTTTGTTAGTCCCTTACACCCACACAATCCTCTAACCTTTGTAGCTACCACTAACTATCTCTCGTGCATGCAAACGCCCTCCTCGCCCTCCCCCTCCCTCGGCATTCTATCCACCGGGCACATTCATTTTTTTCTTTAGGTCGTTCTCCCAGAGTCTCCACAACTCCTTTCTGACACACACCGATCGATAAACCTCTCCAGCGATGCCGGCCTACAACATACACACACACACACCTTCAATCTCCTCCTTTATGTGTCTTTCCCTCGTGTCTCTCATACAGTCAGACACACGTGTAAACCTCTCGCCCCTCTTTTCATTGATCTCACAACCGCACACTCCTCCCCCTATCTACCTAGTAGTTGGGCCTCTCGCACCACCTCTGTCTATCTGTCTCGCTGGGCCTTATTTTCCTCTAACAAATGGGCGTACACCGACCGATCTCTCGCTATACATATAGCTAGCTAGGTCCTTATAACTCGTTTTTACCCACACGTCAGTCGATCAACCTCATTAGTTGTGTCTCTCCCTTCCTCCGACAAACAACAATTGATATACCGATCTAGTTAGGTTTGCTTACCAAACACATGGTTCCCCTTCATCATCCATGGATGCGTCCCGACAGATCTATCACGCACAGACACACACAGAAACACATCCCCACTCTTATTGATAACATTGCAGTTCCACCCTCAGTTTGTCTAGTAGGCCTCTCCCACCATCTTCGAGAAGCAACTCCATCACCCATCCAGCACTCTACCCCTCTCCCTCCCTCTCCCTCCCTCTCTCTCTCCTCTCTCTCTCTGTCCCATCATATTTCCCGTCCTTCAGTTATGTATGGATGTCGACCGATCTCCCTCAAGACATAGCTGGGTCTCTCCTTCTTAACACATATACGAGTCGTTCTACCTCTATAGTTAGGCCTCTGCCTACCCCTCCCCCCATCCCCTCCCACCCACACACACCGATACATCGAGCGCTCTAGTCATGTCTCCCTGCCACACACAAACTTGACATGTGCCCTCTAACGTTCCGGTAGGCCAGTCGCCCTATATCTTTGACTTGCACACACACACAATTCCGATGGCTCTCTTCATCGATCTCGCACCCACCCACTTGATCCTCTCTTCGACTCTATTGATAGCTATGACCCCTCCCTCTCTTCTCGTGGATTGCCCGACCCTCTATGTATGATATGGATAGGCCTCCATTTCACACACATTGCATGCAAAATTTTTTTTGAGATGTCATCGACACATATTCCCACAAATAATTCACGAAATCAACCCCCCACCCCACCCCCACCCCAAAACAAAAAACACTCACGAACGCGGTTTGTATCTCTCACACACACCCACGTAGTAGGTGGGGGACGTGCACAAAGAGAAGAGGTGCATGCACGGCGCACGTACTCCCGTCTCTTTCCTAACCACACCCGCGCGGGTACACGGTGGAGCTCATTTTTGTACGAAAAAGGTAGCCCACGTGGTAATTTGGCACGTGTACTGGTTGTCCACTTGGTGGAGGGAGCATCGTCTACCACGGGTGAACAAACAAACTGCGACTTGACGTGTTATGTTAAAAAAAGAGGCAAACCATGTGGGGCCTACCTTAGAGGCAAGGCTCTATACACTGGAGTACTTTTGATGTGTCCCGTCAACTCGCAGAACGAGGAGAAGCTTGCTTAGTACGCCGTCTCCTCCGCCCACGGGCGCGGTGGCTCGCAGGATGAGGTGAAGCTTGCTCCGCCTTACGCCCGCTCCCTCGCCCATGCGCGCGGTGGCTCGCAGGACGAGGAGAAAAATTTACTACTCCCTCCCTTTACTCCTCGTCCCTACTACCTTGGTTATAGAGATTATATCATATTGTTTGGAATATATATGTCCTTTAGTAGATTTCAATATGAACTACTAGTACATACTCCAAACACTGATGTATATAGACGTATTTTAGAGTGTAGATTCACTCATTTTGCTCCGTATGTAGCACTCTCCCTCGCCCCTCGACCCTCGCCCACATAGTGGACGTGCAGCAATTCATTCGGTCTCATATAGCCAGAACGATATATACTGCACTACCATTATTGCTCGACTTCCCGAAGAGGCGAAGAGCCAATCGCAAGGTTAATATTTTGGAGATGCCAAGCGCAAGGTTATAGGAGAACGAGTAGTAGGTGCCGCGTCATTTATAAATGAAGTTTTTTTCTTCAGTGGCACGTACGCAATATGATAGGTTCATATGGAGAGAAAAGGAAACCGCTCCACTATATACATAGTCAGGACGGGCCAGCCTACACGGTTGCTTGCTGGGGTTGCTCTCTTCACACTCTCTCGCACAAAACGACTGTGGCCACATCTCTAACATCCCGGCAGATCACATCCGCTTGGGGAAGGGGTGGATGCTTAGTGTAGATGCGGTGGCCGTCGCCGACGGCGAAAACCCATTGTCGGCACGTCCCGATCAGGGGTCCCCGCCGTTCTCTCTCACAAAGCCGATGAGGTTGCCTTCGTCCCTTGCTCACTGCTGCGACGTGGGCAGTTGCCGCCTCCCGCCGCCCTCCTCAAGGTTGAGCTATGTCCCTCAGGTACAACTCCCTTTACAGCCGGCTTGCACCACTGCTCCAGCTGCCCACATCACGCCCTGTGGATATTTCTCTACTTCTTTGCCCCGCACATACCTCTACTAGCTTCTACGTACTGTATTTGTGATGAGTTTATGTCTCATCAACTAGTCCCAGTAATCTTATTCTAATCACGCTTCTTCAATTTCTTTGCCACAGCGATGCTCATCTCGATTTTGGTGAAACTGCACAAAATGATCCGATGGTCAAAAGGTTGCAAACTTCATTTATTAGGAAGCTCGAACGTTGCCAGCAAATTGAAGCCTGGTCAGGGTTCACGGTTCAAGGGCTAGGGACTGCATGGATCGTTTTTTTCTTTAGCTGCCTCTGTTCCAAAATAAGTGTCAACTTTAGTAGTAGTACAACTTTGTACTAAAGTTTGCACAAAGTTGAGAGACTTATTTTGGAACGGAGGGAGTACATATTTGCTATGATCTGTCAATCATTAAGATGCAATAGCATGCATGTTAGTCTCCTTTGTATTTGATGAAATGTTGCAACGGGCAACCTTGGACGCAAGATACATGTAACAGAAGCTGGAAGCTTCATAGCATTGTAAAATTTATCTCGCTGATAAATTACAGTACGTACTATACTAGTACTTCCTCTGTTCCTAAATATAAGTCTTTGTAGAGATTTCACCATGAACCACATGCGGATGTATATAGATGCATTTTAAGTGTAGATTCATTCATTTTGTTCCGTATGTAGTGGAATCTCTACAAAGACTTATCTACTAGTAATAGCTAGCCCCCACTACTAGGAATTCTCTATCCTCTCCTTGAGCCACATCGTCAAAATTGATGTAGCCGTTAGATGAAGTAAATCAGTCCATAATAGCCGTCTGATCTAGACGTTGAGAGGCTCCGCACTAAGCCACATGCAAGCATGCAGAAATACCGTGGCACATGCATGTGAGTGGGTTTTAAATCACATCAACATGTCTGCATGCAAGCATGCACCGGTAGCATGCATGTAAGTGAGCTTTTAAGTCCCATTAACATGTCAAAAAGAAAAATATAATCCCATTATGCAGTAGGAGTTGGCTGATCTTTTTTCCTTATGTGGGATGATCTAAATGATGATGGGAGTTTATTTAGTTTGGCTACCACATTTGTCATGCGGTTATAGAGTGTTTTTTAGTTCTATGAAATCGATAATTTTGCGCAGAGAGATATACCGCTGTTCCGTGGCAACGCGCGGGGACTCATCTAGTAATATTTAGGAACGGAGGGAGTACTATGTAAAGAGTTAGGTGTCGCACGGTGATAGTGTGAGGTGGGCCATGTAATCACTAAGCCTGCGTGTTTTCACTGCTCTTGCACGCCTCCGCTGTAAGAATGGAGAAAATTGTAATCTAGTAGTAGTACCTCCTTTCGCCGAAAGCGTGGGACATCCAGCAGTCCTACCACCTGAGTAATAAAGACCAATGAGCCGTCAAATCACATAGGCCGAGCAGTAAGTTGGACGGACGAAGCAACCATCACTCTTGCGCCAGTGAGAGGTCGCGTCCGCTCTGCCCGGGCATGAATGCGGCACTGATTCTTTGGAGCGGCGCTGACCGTTTCGGGCGGGAAGCGCGCGCGGGCGATGGAGGGGATTTGGGTGGGCAGGCTGGTCAGGAGCGGGCGTGGCAGCTGTCCGCCTGTCCCTACCGGACACGCCCGGAACCGAGAGGATGCACCGACTCTCGCGGCTAAAATCGTACACTACAGAACATCTCTCTGTAGGTGTAGGTCGATCTGTCGCTCTCTCTAACACACACATGCTGTTAAACACACACACACACACGCACACGCACGCACCTTGGTCCCGTTGCACCTTCTAATGTGACTTATTACACCTAGACGGAGGGAGTAGTAAGTATACGAGATACGGTGGCACACTGACTTAAGTTGAATACAAGTGCCCAAAATTTGTGTGCATGTTATAATAAGGATTCACTTAAAATAGTACGTGAGCGAACACAGGGATCAATTGGACAGTGTTCCCGAGCAGTAGCGAGATGTGTGAGGTAAGATACACCGCTGGCACTTTTAATTTTTCTTATTAATTTGTTTGTTTCACCCTCTGACTTGTGGGACCCAACGTACTACGTGGAGAGAGGTAAGGTGACTAAGGCTGCATTATTTCTGCACCACTGTGGATAGTCTTACCACCTAAGCCACAAGACATGATTATGATTGAAATCCCAATGACTCCCACACACACAAAAAAACACGGCATGCTTGTCACACGAATGCAGGAATGTATAAAAGGTTATTTCCCTCTCGTTGAACATAACATGAGGGTTGTGTAGCTGGTTAGCCTGTTCGCTCATCAAACTTGAGGTCTCTGGTTCGTTAACTACACTTGAGCATAATTTGTGCCAGGAGGATTCTTTGACTGGTCATAATGTTTTCTAGGGTTTGCACGCTTCACACTCTGTCTCCAGTATATATATACACGCTGGAGCCTCAGCGCTTGTAATTGCTCTCTTCACACTCTCTCGCCCTCTCCCGCTGGAGCCTCAGCGCTTGTAGTTGCTCTCTTCACACTCTCTCGCCCTCTCCAGATCTAAACAAGACTTCATTGGCCTCTCTCTCCCCTCACTGCTGCTCAAAGAGCCCGCAGGATCCGTCCGCCGGGAAGGGAAGGAGGCTTAACGCTGTCGCCGTCGGCGAGGGAATACCGGCGCAGCTGTTCACTTTCCACCCAGCGGCGGCGCGGGAGGGCCTCCGATCCCTTCTTCTTCGCCGCCATCCCGTCGCCCACCGAACCACGCCCCAAGAACCTTAAGGTATAATTTACTTACTCCACATGCATTGCTCTAGCTGCATGTATACCATGAATCTAGGACGTGGTTCAAAGAGGAAAGGAGTGGGGGAAAGTAGTGGGAAAAGTTGTATATAGCATGAATCTGGGACGTGGTTCAAAGAGGAAATGAAGGGGGAAAGTTGTATAGCATGAATCTAGGACGTGGTTCAAAGAGGAAAGGAATGTTGGAAAGTAGTGGGGAAAGTTGTATCGCATAAATCTAGGACGTGGTTCAAAGAGGAAAGGAAGGGGCGAAAGTACTAGTTCAAAAAGGAAAGGAAGGGACAAGGCTGTAGAGTTTGAGCAGGACTAGATTTGCTGCGCTCACATAGGGAAAGGTGTCTAAAGATAACAAAACTGGGACCAACACAAATATGCTCCTTGGTTGTTTGTTCTTTGTTGCAACAGACTATGCATGACCACAGTACATCGGTAGATGCACATGGTGCTGGTGCGTTGTAACACCCCGGATGTAACTTTCCATATTTGTAACTCCAACTCTTGCCATTTTCGGCTATGTGTTATGATATTCCCTCCGTGGTTGGGTTTTGTCTTTCGTTTTGCATTTTGTTCATGTCATGCATCTCATATCATGTCATCATGTGCATCTCATTTGCATACGTGTTCGTCTCATGGATCCGAGCATTTTCCCCGTTGTCCGTTTTGCAATCCGACACTCCCACATGCACCGGCGCACCCCTCTTGTTTCTTTTCGTGAGCGGGTGTTAAACGTTCTTGGAATGGACCGAGGTTTGCCAAGTGGCCTTAATACACCACCGGTAGACCACCTGTCAAGTTTCGTTCCATTTGGGGGTCGTTGGTTGCTCCAACGGTTAACCGGGTAACCGCAAAGGCCTTTTGTGTGTTGCAGCAAAACCCCCGCCAAACAGCCCAATAAGCCACCTAAGTCACTTCCATGCTCTCGGTCATTCGATCACGATCGTGTGCGCGAAAACCGCACTCCATTTGGAGTCTCCTAGCTCCCTCTAGCTATAAATAGGTGTTCCCCCCGAAATTTTCCCACAGATCAAACCCTAACCCGCTCCCTCTCCGTCGTCGGACGCGTCCGTCCCGCGCCGGACGTTTCCGCCGCCGCGCCCGCTCCAATCGGCGCGCGCCACCTGTCACCGCCGCCACCCTCCACCGCGCGGCCCGGCGAGCACGAGTCGGGCCCCGCCCGAGCCCGTGCGCCGCCCGACCGCACCCGCGCCCCGCCGCCTCTTCGTCTCGCCCGACGACCGCGCCTCCCCGCGCCTCCCCGCCGGCTATCCAACCGCGCCGCCGCCCGTCCGCCCGCGTCTGACGCCGACCCTCTCCGCCGTTCGCCGCCGCCGCGCCTTGGCGCCGCGCCCGCGTGCCCTCGCCGCCGAGCCACTCCGTGCCCTCGCCCTCCACCGGATCCGCGGGATCCCGTGACCTCCGGCCGTCCTCTCCTTCTCCCTCTCCGGCAAGTTCTCCGGCGAGCTCGCGCCGCACCTCGACTTCCGTGCCTGCCCCGATCCAGATCTGGAAGAGGTTGACCCCGAAAAATCTTCTAAGTCCCGAATATTTTCACATTATATTGCTTTGTTCCTCATGGCATATCTAATTGTATACTGCTCCGTTTTGCGTGCATGATATATTCAAATGTTTGCCACGAGATGCTCTTCATTTTGTTCCATTGTGCCATGCTCGTTTGAGTCCATCTTGACGCCCAAATCTCTCGTGCAAGAGTGCTATATGATGTTTACTGCTATTAATTATCAGAACTTGATGTTTTGTTATTTTTGTTGCATTTGATGTGTGCATCTTATGGGCATGAGCTCTACAGGTGTTTTGATCTATGCCATTCCATCTTTACGGAGGTGTATGCCATGTATTTTTGTGGTATATGTGGTGACTAGCACAAGCATGCAAACTAGGCTTCGTGATGTTTCTGTTTTCAGGGACTTAGGATTTTGCTAAGTCCTTTATCTTCTGTTATTTTGTTGCCATGTATCCATTTGTCTACAGTGAGATCCATGCTTCTTTTGAGTATGTTCAGTAAAGATGTTTTGTAGATATGGTTGTGCTCTATCCATCCATGCCCCTGTTTACAATTATGGAGTGCCCTAGTTAGCTTGATAAACATGCCATATTCCTGTAGGTATGCTTGTTCGGTCATGAATTTCTCTGTGATGAGTGAATCGAGCTCACAAATATGCCTTCATAATTCTGTTAATGCCATGATCTATTTCTGCCAAGTCTGAAAACCTGTTAACGAAACTTGCTATGTTTACATGGGTGCCATCATATCTTCTGTGCCTTTTTGGCTCATGGTCAGTAAGAGACTTTTGTTTTATACATTTAGTAGATTCATTCCATGCCTTTTTTTGTTATGTTAAGTTCCTGTAGCATGTGGATTGCTTGCTCTGAACATTACTACCTGATGCTGTTTATGCCATGTCCAGTAATTTCACTAAGTCTGTGAAGCTGATATCTTTTGCACTTCTGCCATGCTTGTTTGAACCTGTTATGGTGTGATCTAGCTGTAGCTCAGTGTTCATCTTTTGTCAAGCATATCCTGTAGATTACTGCCATATGCTTTGTTGCTATGTTGGGGTGATGTAGTATAGTTACTTGATGTATTCTAAGTGCTATCATGCTGTTAATCGCATAATCGTGTCATTCTTTTCTTGCTTGCCATTTGCAAACCGTGCATCCGTTTCCGGTGATCTTTATATCGATTTCGACCGAAATCATCTCATATTTCTAGTGGCATAATTGGTTTGCCAAGTTGCTGCCTTGTTCATCCTTTTTCTTCCGGAGCACGCATACGCATCGCATATCATATCTCGCATATCATGCATGTACTGCATCATGTTGCTTGTGCATTTCCCATGATTGATTGTGGTTCCTTTGCTTGTGTTCTTGCTGTGGGTAGAGCCAGGAGACGAGTTCGTGAAAGAGGAACCTGTTGAGTACGCATACGAGGATCAAGCTTTCGACATCTCTGAGAACCTTGCAGGCAAGATGACCATACCCTCGAAATCACTTCTATCTTTGCTTTGCTAGTTGTTCGTTCTATTGCCATGCTGCGCTACCTACCACTTGCTATATCATGCCTCCCATATTGCCATGTCAAGCCTCTAACCATCCTTTCCTAGCAAACCGTTGTTTGGCTAAGTTACCGCTTTTGCTCAGCCCTTCTTATAGCGTTGCTAGTTGCAGGTGAAGTTGAAGTTGGTTCCATGTTGGAACATGGATATTTTGGGATATCACAATATCTCTTATTTAATTAATGCATCTATATATTTGGTAAAGGGTGGAAGGCTCGGCCTTATGCCTGGTGTTTTGTTCCACTCTTGCCGCCCTAGTTTTCCGTCATACCGGTATTATGTTCCTTGAGTTTGCGTTCCTTACGCGGTTGGGTGATTTATGGGACCCCCTTGACAGTTCGCCTTGAATAAAACTCCTCCAGCAAAGCCCAACCTTGGTTTTACATTTGCCTACCTAAGCCTTTTTTCCTTGGGTTTTCGCGAGCCCGAGGGTCATCTTTATTTAACCCCCCCGGGCCAGTGCTCCTTCGAGTGTTGGTCCGAACTGAGCAGCCTACGGGGCCACCTCGGAGAAACTCGAGGCCTGGTTTTACTCATAGCTTGACTTATCCGGTGTGCCCTGAGAACGAGATCTGTGCAGCTCCTATCGGGATTTGTCGGCACATCGGGCGGCTTTGCTGGTCTTGTTCTACCATTGTCGAAATGTCTTGTAAACCGGGATTCCGAGACTGATCGGGTCTTCCTAGGAGAAGGTTTATCCTTTGTTGACCGTGAGAGCTTATGATGGGCTAAGTTGGGACACCCCTGCAGGGTATTATCTTTCGAAAGCCGTGCCCACGGTTATGAGGCAGATGGGAATTTGTTAATGTCCGGTTGTAGAGAACTTGACACTTGACTTAATTAAAATACATCAACCGTGTGTGTAGCCGTGATGGTCTCTTTTCGGCGGAGTCCGGGAAGTGAACACGGTTTGAGTTATGTTTGAACGTAAGTAGTTTCAGGATCACTTCTTGATCATTTCTAGCTTCGCGACCGTTGCGTTGCTTCTCTTCTCGCTCTCTTTTGCGTATGTTAGCCACCATATATGCTTAGTGCTTGCTGCAGCTCCACCTCATTACACCATCCTTTCCTATAAGCTTAAATAGTCTTGATCTCACGGGTGTGAGATTGCTGAGTCCTCGTG
Source organism: Triticum aestivum (assembly GCF_018294505.1). Taxonomy (NCBI): domain Eukaryota; kingdom Viridiplantae; phylum Streptophyta; class Magnoliopsida; order Poales; family Poaceae; genus Triticum; species Triticum aestivum. The sequence goes on from NC_057796.1 coordinate 99,685,251, forward strand.
ACTCACA